>NC_091345.1:26675428-26969677 GCF_038502225.1 Cherax quadricarinatus
CATTACCTTTGTACCTAGTTCAGCTATCAAAACTTTGGGGGCCCAGTCCCTGGACCCATTACGTACCTCTGTAATCTGTAAATACCTCTGTAACTTGTCATGATTGTGACCAGACTTACCTGGAGTTCATTACCTTTGTAAATTGTGAGTTCATTACCTTTGTAAATTGTGAGTTCATTGCCTCTAACTTGCTCAGCTATCAAAACTTTGGAGTCCAGTCCCTGGACCAATTATGTACCTCTGTAATCTTTTGACTACCGCCCACAGGATGGGTATGGGGTGCATAATAAACATATTAAACTAACTAAACTCCTCTGGACAAAATAGAACATCATTAATAACACAAAAAGGCAATATATCTTAGGGGCGTGACAGAGCATCAGCCAGGACATTATCGGGACTTTCAATGTGTGAAATCTCAAAAGCATAGGGTTGAATTCTAAGCACCCATCTTAATATTCTGAGATTTTTAGATTTCATGGTGTTAATAAGAGTAAGGGGATTATGGTCAGAATATACAGAAATCTTATGGGGTGAGGAGTTTAAGTACACATTGAAATGCTCTAAAGCTACTACCAGGGCTAATGCCTCTTTCTCCACAGTAGAATAATTAAGTTGATGGGGGTGTAGTTTTGAAGAAAAATAGCAAATAGGGTGAAGAATGTCATAATCGGTAGAATTTTGAAGCAACACGGCCCCTAGAGCATAACTGCTAGCATCTATGTGTAAGGTTTATCAAAACGGGGACTTTGTAGGATAGGAGCAGAGGACAATAGGCGTTTCAGTCTTTGAAAAGCTTCTTCACACTTTTGGGTCCACTTAAAACTTACTCGAGAGCTGGTAAGCTCCATCAGGGAGGCAGCAACCTGGGCATAATTGGGACAGAATCTCCTGTAGTATCCTGTCATTCCTAGAAAACGTTGAACTCCTTTTCAGTCCATGGGAGACGGAAAATCCGAGATGGCTTTGATCTTCACTTTAATCGGGGCCACTTTGCCTTGTCCTATTTCAAACCCTAGATAATGTACCTTGGCCTGACCAAAAATGCATTTGGCTAGATTGATTGTAAAATTACGACTTGATAAAGCCTTGAAAAGTTTTTCCAGTCTAACCAAATGGTCAAGCAAGTTGTCTCTAAAAACGACTAAGTCGTCTAAGCATACAGCCACCCCTTGTAAATAAAAGGCAAGTTCGTTCATCAGACGCTGGAAAGTTGCTGCCGTATTGCACAATCCAAAAGGTGTAACTTTATAATTGAATAATCCATCTTTCACAATTATTACAACCTAGGATTTCAAAGGCCTGTTATCCCAGGTGTAATGGGAGCAAAAGAAACAGCAGAAAAAGTTTAGACTTATATTATCCTTTACCAATTTAGAACAGCAATATGTACACTATGTACAGTAATAAGTATAGTGCACGTCACGGTAAGCAAGGCAGAAATAGAAGCCACAAGATAGCAGACCGTGCTCAACCAGCTCTAGAATGGGAATGACCAGGGCAGACAGGAGAGCGGTATCCACATAACCTCTGTGATTGCCAATCCCACCTTCTTATTGGCTAGAACCTGGTCACTAGTTGAACGATGGGGCCCCATCACAAACTCTTAGCAACCTGGTTCGCTGGTTGGGGGAGATAGCCTGTAAATGAGGGTGTGTCCATGCGCCCAATAAAGGTTACGTACTCTTTGCATGCCACACCCCCGAGAAGGCTCAGGATTAGGCTGCCACCTCCCAGTGGTAACCGTGCCGCCATGGCACAAAATAATGGGACTGCCTATCCTCTCCACCATCCAACTCTTAGATAGAGCTCAGCTTTCCTAGTGACCAAAAGCCAAACCCTAAACTCAGAGCGAGACAGCAGTCAGATAGGCCAACATAGGTCCAAGATACAAGCGGACGGTAGCCCGTATCCCCTCACTAAAAAAAACCCCACATCAGGGGATAAAAAAAAGAGCTTGAAAGGGGGTTACCACAAATACATCCTAACCTAAATAAAATATTAAACTAGACTCTTGACAAAGAGTCTGCCAACACATTTTCTTTGCCGGCAATATATTTAATTTTTATGTTGTAGGGCTGCAGCCTGAGCGTCCAACGCATAAGCCTTGTGTTGCGATTCTTCATGGCTTGGAGATAGACTAACGGGTTGTGATCACTGTAGACTGTGACCACCTGCGATGTCTGGCCCACATAAACATCGAAATGCTCCAAAGCCAGTACCAGCGCGAGGGCTTCTTTTTCAATGGTAGAGTAAGCTCTCTGATGTGGCTGGAACTTGGCTGAAAAGTATGCGATTGGCTGCAGCTCCTTGTTCCCGATTTGTAATAGTACCGCCCCAACCCCAGACTCACAAGCATCAACCTGTAATGAAAAAGGTTTGGAGAAGTCTGGAGACAGGAGAATGGGTGCAGAGCACAATAATCTTTTTGCTTTATTAAAAGCAGTGTTACAATCTGAAGTCCAAATAAAGGGAACTTTATGACTGGTAAGAGAGGTAAGAGGGGCTACAATATCTGAGAAATTCTTACAGAATCTTCTGTAAAATCCGATCATGCCTAGGAAACGTTGAAGAGATTTCCTATCATGAGGAACTGGATATTCTTTAATCGAAAGAACTTTAGCAAGTTTAGGTGCAACATTACCACTACCTACTTCATGGCCTAAAAAAGTGACAGTGGCCTGGCCAAAGGAAGATTTAGATAAATTAACTGTTAATTGGGAATTCTTAAAGGTCTCAAACAGAGCTTTAAGTCTAAGTAGGTGTTGATCCCAAGTATCAGACACCACAACAATATCATCTAGGTATGCTGCCGTGCCTTCAAGTCCTTTAATAGCCTGATGGATGAGTTTCTGGAATGAAGAGGGGGAATTTTTCATTCCGAAGGGGGTAACTATACTGATAATGACCTCCTGGAATTACGAAGGCAGAGATTTCCTTCGCCTTATCTGTCAAAGGTACCTGATAGTAACCTTTAAGGAGATCTAATTTGGACACAAAAGTAGCCTTACCCACAAAGTCAATTACGTCATCCAGACGAGGAAGAGGGTAAGCATCTGTAATTGTGACCTCGTTCACTTTACGGTAGTCTGTGCACATACAAAACCCTCCATCAGCCTTTTTTACTAGGATGCACGGTGAAGCCCATGGACTAGATGACTCCTCCACTAAACCATGTTCTAACAAGAAGTCTACTTCCTGCTGAAGTAGCCTTTGCTTTTCAGGATTAGCTCTGTAGGGGGAGAGTTTAATTGGTTTAGATTTTCCCACATCTACATCATGGTAACCTAACGTACATTTTTTCGGCACATCCGAAAAAATATTAGGATATGACTGTAGAAGCTCAGTTAAATTGGTTGCTTGTATTTCAGATAATCCATCCATTAACGGGCTAGGATCCTTGAGGACAGAATTTGAAAGTTTAGTATTAATTTCAGAGAGAGTGCAAAGAGTCAGAGTCGTCCTCAGAGGTAGAGGACAGAGTCATTACTGGGACTATCTGGTGTATGAAAGGCCTTGATTTGATTAATGTGGTAAGTTTTTGTTTTTGACGTCTTATCAATGGGAGCTACCACATAATTTAAATCAGATAATCTACTTACTATCTGCATAGGTCCCGTAAATCTAGCTTTCAAGGTGTGGCCAGGTATAGGTTCCTGCACCAACACCTTGTCTCCTGGATGGAAGGAGCGGAATTGTGCACTTCTGTCATACCTCTGTTTCATCTTACTTTGAGCTGTCTTTAGGTTAGCCTTGGCTAACTCACGTGCCACCTGCAACCTTGAAGACGGGTTGTAGAGTGCTGAGCTTACGTCTTCTCCCATCCATCCTTCTTTGAGCACCCGAAGAGGACCTCGTACATTGTGCCCAAAGATCAGCTCAAACGGACTATACCCTGTAGACTCTTGCACCGTCTCTCGTACTGAGAACAGCAACAACGGTAGAGATTCATCCCAATCTGTCGGAAAGTGCATGCAAAAACTTCATCATTGTTTTTAATGTTTGGTGGAATCTTTCCAAGGCGCCTTGGGACTGAGGGTGATAGGCAGTGGATAAGTTGTGAATTATCCCTAACCTAGTTAATACTTCCCTAAATGCTTTGGCAGTGAAGTTAGTACCTTGATCACTTTGTATAGTTTTAGGAATGCCAAAACAAGAAATGAATTTTGTTAAAGCTTTGAGAATAGCTTTAGTATTGATACTACGCATAGGGATTGCTTCAGGATATCTGTTTACTTTATCCATAATTGTAAATAAATACTGGTTTCCAGACTTTGACTTAGGTAGTGGACCTACACAATCTATAATTAAATCTGCAAAAGGTTCTCCATCAGCAGGTATGGGTTGGAGAGGTGCAGGTTTAATGGAATGTCCAGGTTTTCCAACTTGCTGACATTCTCGGCAACACCTAATATGATTCTTCACATCTTTCTTTAATTTTGGCCAATAAAATTCTTTTGTGATTCTATACAAGGTTTTTGTAATTCCCAAGTGACCTCCTAATGAAGTATTATGAGCTATATTTAATATCTGAGGTCTATACTTGGTTGGAACCACTAACCTGTCGTATAATTGCCGGCCCTCTATCTCCTTACCAGTCTCAGTGCAGACCAAATAATCATTTTTAACTTCATACTTGACTGGATGACCCAAAGAGGATTTACCCATGGCTGCCTGAAAAGCGAATTTTAAAGAAGGGTCCTTTCGTTGTTCCTCCCGGAAGGACAGTCCCTCGGGCATGGAAACAGACATCTGGCAATCCTGCAACCTGGGAATAGGAAGGCTTGATCGGGGTCTGTTCACTCGATTTACGAGACTCCGGCCGGTGTGTCTCATAAAACAACGTGGCTATTCCGAGATCGGAGTCGTCCAAGGATAGGTCAACATTCTCTCCAGACAACCCTTGGGATGTTGCCCGAGTTATGGCCAACACTAGAGAAGCATTAATCATTGTAGGTTCGGGACACGAACTAACAGTAGTAATGTTATTACCCAGTAATAACATGGCATTTTTCATGGGAAATCCTTTTGAGACACCTACAGTCAAGTACCCAGTGTAATATTTGCACTGTACATAAATTTTATGCAAAGGAACAGAATATATAGCTCCTCCAAATGCTTCCAATAAAACTGAGGAATTCAAAGAAGTATTCTCTGAAAGGGGTAATATTCCTTCTCTGACAAGTGAGCAATATGCTCCAGTATCTCTAAAGGTATTTACTTTAGTTGGTTCTGAGTTTTCCTGAAGGGAAATAGGACTTTCGCAATAATAAGGGGCCATACCTTTTTCTACTTCTCTAGGGGACATGTTACTAGGGATAATAGAGATTTTCCCGATGGGTTGAGGTTTTTGGGGGCAGTTGGAACTGATGTGACCTACTTTATTACACCTGAAGCAGACGACAGGCTTGCCCTTTACTCCCTGATGACGTTGCAAGTTGTGTCGTTCTGGCTGGTGCCTCTCTGGATATTGTTGTCGAGATGCTCCATAAGTAGTTTGCCTCTCCGCAAGGGGACCATATGTTGAGAAGCGTGGCTCACCAGGTGACTTAGTTGGATGACGTAGACGCTCTCCCTCCGGCTGGCACTTCATTCTCCAATGTTGTCGATCTCTGCTCACGCCAGACTGTTGAAAAGAGAGACGGGACCGCTCGGACAAGGAGCGGTTCGTTTCAAAGGTATCAGCCCACCTGGCTGCCTCCAATGCAGTGGTTAAGTCACGATCCTGCAGAAAGACACGAACCTCGGGTCCCACAGACTCCAGCAGGTTATCAATCAGAATAAGCTGCACCAGCTCCTCAAAGTTAGAGACACCACTCGCTTTATACCAGCTGGTAAAAGCTTTGGTTTGCTGTCTCACGAAGTCCACCAGGGATTGACCAAGCTGCCGCCTGTTCAATTTGAAGGTCTTACGATATTTAGCTGGGATACATGTATATGCTCCCAACACTGTGGTCTTCACTATTTGATAATCAGAGAACTCAGTGTCAGTTAATACCGACGTAAATTCCTGTGCCTTACCCAATAATGCTGTATGAACCAACGCTGCCCAGTGCTGTTCCGGCCACCTCAAGGCTCGAGCCTGATTTTCGAAGCTTTCGAAAAATTGCTCTGGTTCGGCCTCATTGAAGCGGGGAACAAGCTGTACTGCTTTTTGTAAACTGAAATCGTTTACAGAATGCGAAAACTGCCTCCTTTCTCTTTCCCTATCAAATTCTTCCCTTGCGAATGCTCTGTTCCCTAGTTTGCTCCAGCGTGATTTTTGCCAGCTCAAGTGCCAAGGACGCTGATTCACCTCGAGACAACCCAGCTGCACTATACTGACCATCTTGCTCCGTAGGTGTATCATCTTCCTCATGCGAGAACATAGGAGTTTTTTCCTTAGCTCCCGTAGAGGGAGGAGTTTGATGTGCCATCTCTTCTTCAATAAGTTTGTCAGCAATAAGTGAACGCAGTTGCGCAGCTGTAAGAGTGCGTTTATAGGGAATGCCAATGGAACGAGCAATTTGCCAACAACGCTGTAGGGACAATTTAGGTAGGTTATGCAAAGTATATGCCGACACCAGGCGTCTGACTCGTCTATGTAGCATAAGTTATTCGCTATGCACAGTACGAATACCCCAACGTAACACGTTAATTTGCAGAACACGCTTAGCTATGCACAGTACGATTCCAGAATACGCATACAAGCAAAGCCGACTGCACACAAGATTGACCGTAGCGAAGCGAGACAGCAAGCTACACAATGTTCCTGCTACAAGCTTCACCCTAAGCTCAACCGTTTCTCTAAGTCCAGCTCCAGCTCTCGGACAGGCTACCCATATTACAACCTAGGATTTCAAAGGCCTGTTATCCCAGGTGTAATGGGAGCAAAAGAAACACAGCAGAAAAAGTTTAGACTTATATTATCCTTCACCAATTTAGAACAGCAATATGTACACAATAGTGCACGTCACGGTAAGCAAGGCAGAAATAGAAGCCACAAGATAGCAGACCGTGCTCAACCAGCTCTAGAATGGGAATGACCAGGGCAGACAGGAGAGCGGTATCCACATAACCTCTGCGATTGCCAATCCCACCTTCTTATTGGCTAGAACCTGGTCACTAGTTGAACGATGGGGCCCCTTCACCAACTCTTAGCAACCTGGTTCGCTGGTTGGGGGAGATAGCCTGTAAATGAGGGTGTGTCCATGCGCCGAATAAAGGTTACGTACTCTTTGCATGCCACAACAATGAAGGCTGAAATGTCTCTAGCTCTTGGTGAGAGAAGGACTTGATAATATCCTGTTATTAAATCTAACTTGCTAACAAACTTGGCAGTGGAGATGGCGTCGATTAGGTTGTCAATGCGAGGGAGTGGATAGCTATCGAGACGAGTGTGACTGCATTTATTTTTCAGTAATCAGTATATATTCGATGACTGCCATCCAATTTAGGGACTAATATACAAGGGGATGCCCAAGGACTCTTGCTTTTTTTCAGTCAGCCTGTGTTCTAGCAGAGAAGATATTTCATCTTTCATTATTTGGTGTTTCGTTAGGCTAACTCTATATGGGGGTTGTTTAATTGATCGAGTTTCTCTGACATCCACGTCATGTACTCCTAACGTACACTTCTGGGGCACATCTTCAAACAAAGATTTATACTTTCTTATCCTCTTCAAGGGGGGCTCCTTGGCATGGTGAAGAGGCTCTTGGTCTGAGAAATTAGACCTGTCGGTCTCCTTCCTCAGACCGAACCTAATTACCCCCCAATCCCCATTTCCTTTCCCATCCTCCCATCCTCCCCATCCTCCCCTTTTTCCTTTCCTCCTCCTCCTCCCCACCCCTCCCTTTTGGCCTTTGGGATTTTTTCCCACAGGCACGCTAGTTCCTAGGTAGGGGAAAGGGTACCGGGGTCCATCCCATTCCACTGAGGTTCTTGGCAGTGGCATAGTTTGCCGTGGAATGTGGATTGCCTGGGGATGTCTCGATCCCTCTCCGGTATCCCGGAGGGTGGCTTTGGGTGTCTTTCAGGCGACGGGTGTATCTCTGGAAGCCACCTTCTGGATTCCGGGGGTGGTGGCAGAAGGAGGTATGCTTTGTGGTGGATATCCGGCCACCCTCTCTTTTGTCCACCGAGGTAGCTTGGCAGATGTGAGGTTGCTATCCCGGATTGCTGGTTTACTGGCATGATGGGTAGGGTATAGCACGGGTTCCATGCTGCATCTGCGCTACTTGCGGTGCTGAGGTCTTGGGCGTGGAGGGAGATTTCTGGCCCTTTCATTCCTCCTAGGAACTATCCCTCCCCTGTCCCCCGTTTTTTTTATTCTTTTTTTTTATTTTTATTTTCTTTTCTTCTTTCTTTTTTAAAAAAAACAAAAAGAAAGGAGCAACCTAACCATGGAAGCCCTGGTCCATGAACCTGCTACCCCCAGGCTGTACCCCGTTCTGACCCCTCCTCGTCTTTGGACCACTCTTCAGACACTCCAAATGCCTCTGTACCTCTTGCCGGTGCTGTTTCCTCACCCGCTTCAGGTACTGAGGTCTCGACTGACTCCGTCGGTTTATCTGACCTCCACTCTCCTTTGACTATGCTTTCGGCCTCTCCCTCTACGGTGCGATAATTTTCGAATCGCCGGCCCATTCCACTTCGAACCAACTCTGGTCCCATGCCTAAACGCCAATGACAATTACCTGCTGATGATACTCTCCACCTTCTCGTTCTTGTCAGAAAAGATCGACACGTCCTGCACTCCCTTTCCATGCTCAGTTTCAGAATGCACAATGAACTAAATTCTTCACTTTACGACCGACTTCCTCTATTGCCTGTCTTTCCGACCATAGTATTGGCAAGGCACTCCTATGCCATGTTGGTAAAGATATTTCTTTTCATGCTCTTAAGAGTGGTACATGCATCATCACTGTTCAGAATGCTACCAAAGCTCATGATCTTTCTCTTCTTTCCCATATCGATACTGTTCCTGTCACTATTGAAAAACATCATTCCCTCAATTCTTGTAGTGGTACCGTCATTCTGCCCCATACTATAGTTTAACAAAATTTCCAGACATGTGGCAATGACATTCTTGAACAGCTGGAACTCCAAGATCTCCCAATCCTCATGGTAGACACTTATGTTCTTCCTGCCCGCAGGCAGAGACGATACCCTAGCAATGTGGCTCATTTAACTTTTGACAGCCGTGAATTCCCATCCTCAGTTTATGTAGCAGGACATCGGTTACAAGTTCGAAAGGTGATCCCTACACCACAACAGTGTAGAAATTGCTGGTGATTTGGCCATCAAGCGAAATATTGCAGATCTATAGCCGAATGCCCAGTCTGTGGTGCCGATGACAATTCTAATACATCTTGCAATCGACCTCCCTCTTGCCTTAATTGTCATGAGGCTCACCCTTCGTACTCTCGCCGCTGCCAAGTCTACTTAAATGAGCGGGAAATCCGTTACTTCAAAGAGGCAGAAGGTCTCCCTTATGCCATGGCAGTTTCTCATCTCCACCTCCAAGGGAGACTACCTCGTGTTTCTTATTCCCGTGTTTCAAAACGTCCCCCCACTTCTGGGGTCCCATCTTCTGCAGCCTCCTCTGTGGTTACCTCTCCCATAGTCACTCCTGTATCTAATTCTTTTGCTGTCCTGGGCTCAGACGTCCCTACTTCAGCGCCTCAGTCTGTTCTCGCTTCTTCGTGTTCTCACTCACAACCCTCTGTATCGACACTTCCTCCCAATCATCCTTCTAATTCTCAGAAGTCAAAAAAAGGTTCTTTAACCCCTCCTTCCCTTTTTCCACCTCCTCATTTTACCTTCCCTGTCTCTGTACCTGGTTCTTCCCCCCTCACTGGCTCTGTTACAAGTGTAGAGTTTCAACCTCCTCTTCGTACTGTACCTTCCTCCCCTGTTCCCTCCCAAGTTTCTTCCTCTTCTGCCACCTCCCAGGTTTCTGCCTCTTCTGTCCCCTTCCATGCTTCTTCTCCAGTTCCCTCCACCCTTTCGCCCCCCCTACCTTGGTACAGTCTATTACAGTTCCAATCTTTACTCATCCTCCCCCTACCATCTCCAATATTGTCTCCCATATGACGTCTCTGAATTCCGAAACACTTGAAGCAACCATGGACACGGGGGTCGTCCCACAGTTACTAAAAACAACAGACATAGCCCCACTCCACAAAGGGGGCAGTAAAGCAACAGCAAAGAACTACAGACCAATAGCACTAACATCCCATATCATAAAAATCTTTGAAAGGGTCCTAAGAAGCAAGATCACCACCCATCTAGAAACCCATCAGTTACACAACCCAGGGCAACATGGGTTTAGAACAGGTCGCTCCTGTCTGTCTCAACTATTGGATCACTACGACAAGGTCCTAAATGCACTAGAAGACAAAAAGAATGCAGATGTAATATATACAGACTTTGCAAAAGCCTTCGACAAGTGTGACCATGGCGTAATAGCGCACAAAATGCGTGCTAAAGGAATAACAGGAAAAGTCGGTCGATGGATCTATAATTTCCTCACTAACAGAACACAGAGAGTAGTCGTCAACAGAGTAAAGTCCGAGGCAGCTACGGTGAAAAGCTCTGTTCCACAAGGCACAGTACTCGCTCCCATCTTGTTCCTCATCCTCATATCCGACATAGACAAGGATGTCAGCCACAGCACCGTGTCTTCCTTTGCAGATGACACCCGAATCTGCATGACAGTGTCTTCCATTGCAGACACTGCAAAGCTCCAGGCGGACATCAACCAAATCTTTCAGTGGGCTGCAGAAAACAATATGAAGTTCAACGATGAGAAATTTCAATTACTCAGATATGGTAAACATGAGGAAATTAAATCTTCATCAGAGTACAAAACAAATTCTGGCCACAAAATAGAGCGAAACACCAACGTCAAAGACCTGGGAGTGATCATGTCGGAGGATCTCACCTTCAAGGACCATAACATTGTATCAATCGCATCTGCTAGAAAAATGACAGGATGGATAATGAGAACCTTCAAAACTAGGGAGGCCAAGCCCATGATGACACTCTTCAGGTCACTTGTTCTATCTAGGCTGGAATATTGCTGCACACTAACAGCACCTTTCAAGGCAGGTGAAATTGCCGACCTAGAAAATGTACAGAGAACTTTCACGGCGCGCATAACGGAGATAAAACACCTCAATTATTGGGAGCGCTTGAGGTTCCTAAACTTGTATTCCCTGGAACGCAGGAGGGAGAGATACATGATTATATACACCTGGAAAATCCTAGAGGGACTAGTACCGAACTTGCACACGAAAATCACTCACTATGAAAGCAAAAGACTTGGCAGACGATGCACCATCCCCCCAATGAAAAGCAGGGGTGTCACTAGCACGTTAAGAGACCATACAATAAGTGTCAGGGGCCCAAGACTGTTCAACTGCCTCCCAGCACACATAAGGGGGATTACCAACAGACCCCTGGCAGTCTTCAAGCTGGCACTGGACAAGCACCTAAAGTCAGTTCCGGATCAGCCGGGCTGTGGCTCGTACGTTGGTTTGCGTGCAGCCAGCAGCAACAGCCTGGTTGATCAGGCTCTGATCCACCAGGAGGCCTGGTCACAGACCGGGCCGCGGGGGCGTTGACCCCCGGAACTCTCTCCAGGTAAACTCCAGGTATCTCTGAATATATTGCAGAGACCGAACCATCAATGGACACTGTTCTGCCCTCTGTTCCTTCTCTCTCCTCTCCTCCATCTGCGCAACTCCTTTCTTCGCAGCACATCGTTCCTTCGCTGCTTGAACGTTTTCCGCTGCCTCCGCATGTAGACTTTTCTAACCCCTCTAGTCCATAGAAACCATTACCTGCGGATTTCAGGTATCTTTATCGTTGCCAATCATGGCCTATTTACAGTGGAATATGGTATAAACCTTGGTAACAAATACTGACAAGTTGGTTTAGAAAGACACGTAAGCAAACACTATAACATATTTATTAGAAAACGTTTCGGTCCTGGGACCTTGATCAAGGTGATCAAGAAGTGATCAAGGTCCCAGGACCGAAACGTTTTCTAAAAATATGTTATAGCGTTTGCTTACGTGTCTTTCTAAACCAACAGTGGAATATACACAGCCTCAGGGGTAATCGGGGTGAGCTTCAGATGTTACTCTCCCAGTTTCCCCCTGTTGGTGTTTGCTTACAGGAACCAAAATTACACTCTGCTGTTATCTATCCCATCTCAGGCTATAATTTATTGTATTCTTCAGATCCTTTTCCTGATGGGACCTTTAGTGAAAGTGCCCTTCTTCTACGCACTGATATTCCGTACCATCAGCTATTTGTTCGTACTTCGCTGCATTACACAGCAGCCCATATCCACTTGCATAGGTGGTATATGCTCTGTTCTTTATATCTCTCTCCTTCTCGGGCATTATCTATTCCGGATATTGCCTTTCTTGTTTCGTCATTACCGCCACTGCTTCTGTTACTTGGCGATTTTAATGCCCATCATTTCCTCTGGGGGTCTCACTGTAATTCCCGTGGCATTCAGTTAGAGGCTTTTCTTGCTACCCACCCCCTCCATGTTTTAAATACAGGTACTTGCACCCATTTTGATCCTAGGACTCACACTCTTTCTTGCATCGATCTCTCAGTCTGTTCTTCCTCCACTGCATTAGACTTCACCTGGTCTGTTCTCCCGGATTTACATGACAGTGATCATTTCCCAATCATTCTTACTTCCTCTTCATATTCACCACCTCTTCGTATCCCACACTGGCAATTTCATCAGGCAAATTGGAACCTTTACTCACAACTGTTTTTAGTGAGGTTCCTTCTTCGTTCTCCATTGATGAGCTTTTACACCTCTTCTCGTCCTCCATTTTAACCACAGCTTCTCATTCTATACCCCAAACTTCGGGCAGTCATTCTCAGAAATGCGTGCCTTGGTGGTCTCCTGCTTGTGCACATGTAATACGTTTGAAACGCGCTGCGTGGGGCAGGTACCGGTACAATAGAACCATGGAGAGACTTCTTGATTTTAAGCAGAAGCATGCGATCACTCGCCGTGTCATCCATGATGCTAAACGCACTTGCTGGCGAGATTATGTCTCCACCATCACCTCTGCTTCCTCTATGAGCGCAGTCTGGAAAAAAGTACGAAAACTGAGTGGTAAATATTCTCCTGACCCGGCTCCTGTTCTGCGGGTTGCCGGTGTTGATATAGCAATCCTAATAGATGTTGCCAATGAAATTGGAAATCATCTGGTCTGTATTTCTCAGGGGCTCCATCTATGCCCCTCGTTTCTTTCCTCAAAGTCTGCCAGAGAGTTAGCACTCTTGGACTTTTCTTCTCTCAGAGAAGAACAGTATAATGTGCAACACTCTCGGCTTGCCGATCATCAGCAGCTGGGCCCGACGACATTCATATTCGTATGCTACAACATTTACATCAGTCAGCCCTTGCAGTCCTGTTACGCCTTTTCAATCTTATTTGGTCACAAGGAGTTCTTCCACAGCTGTGGAAATCTGCCATTGTTCTCCCTTTCTGCAAACCGGGCACTACAGAACATGAAGCCTCCCACTATCGTCCCATTGCTCTTACCAGTGCAGTTTGCAAAGTGATGAAACGCCTGGTAAATAGACGTTTAGTGTGGTATTTAGAGACATGCAACAGTCTCTCCACTCATCAATATGGCTTTCGTAAGGGACGTTCTACCATAGACCCCTTACTACGCTTGGATATGTATGTTCGTAATGCCTTTTATTCTCTATAAGGATTACAATGCTGAGTTTACAGAAATTTGGTTATTGTTTGGTTTACATGTAGTAAAATAATGATTACAGAGTGTACCACTAGAACGCTTAGCATGGCTAGGCATTTCGGGGATACTTAGTTTTATTCTTAATTGTAAAATATTACAAATTATGAGGTAAGTTGGTATTATGGCTAAGTGACTAAATACTAGTTTGTGAGTTTAGCAATGTGAATGCTTTTGTTTTGGCACAGTACATAGCTTTAGTATTGGAGTATCACAGGATTCATTATTTTAAGATTGAGATTAATATTTCTGTTTATGGTCAAATGGGTGAGTGAGTGTAAGTGTGAACCACCAGGTGGTATTCGTGTAGTTAGTTGACGGGGTGTATCAGGGAGATAAGATGTTTTCTAATGGTAGTTTTGAAGGTGATGAATGTGTCTGCAGTTCTAGAGTTCTCAGGTAGGGTATTCCAGATTTTAGGGCCTTTGACATACATTGAATTTTTGTAAAGGTTTAGGCGGACACGGGGAATGTCGTAGAGATGTTTGTGTCTGGTGTTATGCCTGTGGGTTCTGTCACAACTATCAAGAAAGCGTTTTAGGTCAAGGTTGATATTAGAGTTTAAGGCCCTGTAGATGTAGATTGCACAGTAGTAAGTTTAGGTCTATGAAGAGTGGGGAGTGGTGTTGCCAGGGATGGGATTTAGTGATTATTCTTACTGCAGCTTTTTGTTGGGTTATTATTGGCTTTAGGTGTGTTGCTGCAGTTGATCCCCAAGCACAAATAGCATAGGTGAGGTATGGATAAATAAGTGAGTGGTATAGTGTGAGAAGGGCATTTTGCGGCACGTAGTATCGTATCTTGGAGAGGATCCCAACCGTTTTGGATACTTTTTTGGTTATATGCTGGATATGGGTGCTGAAATTCAGGTTGTTGTCAAGGTATAAGCCTAGGAATTTGCCCCCATTATTTCTGGTAATTAGAGTGTTGTCAATCTTAATGTTAATTTGTGCATCTCCTACTCTGCTACCAAACATAATATAGTAGGTTTTGTCAGTGTTAAGCGTAAGTTTATTGGCTGTCATCCAAGTCGATATTTTGATCAGCTCCTCATTCACAATGATGTTTAGGGTGGCAAGATTAGGGTGAGAGATGACATAAGTCGTGTCGTCAGCAAAGAGAATGGGTTTCAGGTGTTGGGATACGTTTGGAAGGTCATTGATGTATATGAGGAAGAGCAGGGGACCAAGGACACTTCCCTGCGGAACTCCAGTATCAAGTGGCCGTGTTGCTGATGCTGTGTCTTTAATGGTGACATACTGATACCTATTAGTAATGTAAGATTTGAAATAAGCAAGCGCATGGCCTCTTATACCGTAATGATCAAGTTTGTGGAGTAGGATGTCGTGGTCTACTGTGTCCAAAAGCTTTTCTTAGGTCAATAAAAATTCCTAGTGGATATTCCTTATTTTCCAATGCTGTGTAAAGCAGATCTAGCATTTTTATGATTGCATCATTAGTGCTTTTATTTTTCCTGAATCCAAATTGGCAGGGGTTGAGTATGTTTTGAGCCGTTATAAATGAATACAGTCTCCTGTGCACGAGTTTCTCAAAGATTTTGGATAGCAATGGTAAGTTAGATATTGGCCTATAGTTGTTTAAGTCTGTAGGGTCACCACCTTTATGTATTGGTGTAACCCTTGCCATCTTGAGTAGTTTCGGGAAGGTGCTAGTCTCTGGTGACTTGTTAAAAAGTAATGAAATAGCATGCGAAAGGACATGGGCCGCTCGCTTGTACAGTAATGGTGGGACATGAGACAGATTCCCCAAGTTATTTTTAAGTGACTTTATAATCTCGGTGACTTCCGTGGGCTCAGTTGGTGCAAGATAGAAGGAATTTGGGAAATTCCCATCTAGGTAGTCCCCGGCATGAGCATTGGTATGTGGGATTTTACTGGCGAGATTAGATCCTATGGTTGAGAAGAAGTCGTTTATCTTGTTAGCTGTGTCAGTGGGATGTAGTGGTGTTTCATTAGGTTTAGTTAGGACAATATTCTTGGTTTTTCTCAGTTTGTGGGTCCCTAGAATCTGAGAGTGTTTTCCAGGTCTTTTTTATATCTCCTCTAGTGTCTGTGAATCTACTGGAGTAGTATAGTTGTTTGGCTTTCTTTATTACTTTGATGAGAGCTGATGAATAGTGTTTAAGAATATCTTTGTGTATTAAGCCCTGTCTATATTGCTTTTCATATTGGTGTTTCTTGTCAATGGATTTCAGAATGGTGCTGGTTAGCCATGGGCAGCCAAGCCGTTTGTTTGTGATCTGTTTTGTTTTTATAGGACAATGTTTGTTGTATAGTCTAAGTAATTTGTTAAGAAAAATGTCTGTCCAGTCATCAGTACCATTGGCCTTGGAGAATTCTGTAGGCCAGTCAACAGTCTCTAGGTCAGCTGTGAACTTCCTTACTGAGGCCTCGTCATGGAGTCTAAATGAGACTTTGTTGTATTCAAGTGGTGGTTTACTAATGTTCGTCAGGAGGAAGGTAGGGTAGTGGTCTGTAGTGCTATCTGTGATTATCCCTGATTTAAGGGGGGCTAGTACATTGGTCCATATGTGGTCTATTATGGTTGCACTTGTCTCAGTGAGCCTGGTTGGTTTAGTTATTGTTGGTATGAGAAGTGTGTTGTTCATATTGTTGATGAAATCAGTTACAGGTTATTTGCAAATAACCACTCAGTTATTGCCATATTTTTTGACCTTGAGAAGGCATGTGACACAATTTGGAGGTATAATATTTTGGCCCAAGCCTAGGCCTCCGAGGCAATCTGCCATCCTTCCTTAAGAACTTTTCAACTGACAGACATTTCCGTGTTCAGGTTAATAATGTGCTCTCCCCGGACTTTATCCAAGCTGAAGGTGTCCCCCAGGGATGTGTTCTGAGAACAACACTTTTTCTCCTTGCTATAAATGATTTGGCCTCTAGTCTTCTATCAAATATTTGGTCATCACTCTATGTTGATGACTTCGCTATTGCCTGTGCAGGCGCTGACTGTCACCTCATTACAGTTTCTCTCCAGCATGCGGTCGACTGTGTTTCCAATTGGGCCACCACACATGGGTTTAAATTTTCCAGTACCAAAACTCACCAAATTACTTTCACTAGACGCTCTGTCATCTCCGATCATCCTTTGTACCTCTATGGCTCCCGTATCCCTGAACGTGATACAGTCAGGTTTCTGGGCCTCCTCTTTGACCGTAGGTTATCCTGGAAACCTCATATTACCTCTCTGAAGGCAACTTGTCACAGCTGGCTGAACCTTCTTAAAACCCTTACTCATCTTTCATGAGGAGCTGATCGTCGAACTCTCCTTCGCCTACATTCCACCCTCATTTTATCGAAACTTGGTTATGGTGACCAGATCTATTCAGTGGCCTCTTCTGCTACTCTCTCTAGCCTTAACCCCATTCATCACCAAGGATTACGTTTATGCCTTGGTGCTTTTCGCTCTTCCCCTGTTGAGAGCCTCTATGCAGAAGCAAATGTTCCATCCTTATCTGATCGCTGTGATGCCCATTGCCTTCGCTACTATGTACGCTCTCATGATCTCCGCAATCCTTCCATTTATAGAATGGTCACTGATATTAGTAGACATTCTTTATTTCTTCGCCGCCCCTGTTTACTCCATCCCTTCTCTCTTTGCCTACATTCGCTCTTGTCTTCTCTTCAATTACCACCTTTCTATGTTCATGTAGCATCTCACTTTTCCCTACCCCCCTGGGAAGTTCCAGCTGTTCGAGTCTGTTCTTTCTCTCTCCCTTGCTCAAAAGCCCAACTGTCTACAGTCACTTCCCGCTCTCTTTTTCTTGACCACTTCCACTCTCATTCTCATGCCATTACAGTGTACACAGATGGTTCTAAGTCTTCTGACGGCGTAGGATTTGCAGCAATGTTTCCGGACAGCATCATACGAGGGCATTTACTATCTTCGCCTAGTATTTTTACTGCTGAATTGTATGCCATTCTTGCAGCACTTATCCGTATTGCATCTATGCCTGTGTCATCATTTGTGGTTGTCTCAGACTCCCTTAGTGCTTTACAGGCTATACAGAAATTTGATACACCTCACCCCTTAGTCCTCCGTATCCAACTTTGGCTACACTGCATCTTTACCAAGCATAAAGATATTGTTTTTTTGTTGGGTCCCTGGTCATGTTGACGTACAGGGCAATGAACAGGCAGACACTGCTGCGCGGTCAGCAGTACATGACCTACCAGTTTCATATAGAGGTATTCCATTTACGGAGTATTTTGCTGCAATAGCTACCCACCTTCACACCCGTTGGCAACAACGTTGGTCTACTATGCTCAGTAACAAACTTCAATCTATTAAACCGAGTATAGATTACTGGCCATCTTCTTGTCACCAGTGTCGAGGTTGGGAGACTACTCTCTCCCGTCTTCGCATTGGCCATACTCGTCTTACTAATGGATATCTCATGGAGAGGCACCCTGCTCCTCTCTTTGAGAATTGTCAGGTTCCATTATCAGTCAGCCACATTCTGTTAGGCTGCCCACTTTATCAACGAGCACGCAGAATTTACCTCTGTCGTCGTCTTCACTCTGCTGCTCTCTTTTTACCTTCCCTTCTCGCTGATGGACCCACCTTTCATCCGGACTCTCTCAGTGACTTTTTGACAACAACTGACTTACTTCACAAACTCTGATACCTTCAGCCCTTTCTACCTCAATCTCTTGCTACCCTCTACCCCCGCACTATCCCCTGCCCCGCTGTTTTCTGTAACCTACTGATCATCCCTCCCCCCTTCTGCCACCCAATACCCTCACTTCCTTCCCTACCCTGCAGCGCTGTATAGCCCTTGTGGCTTAGCGCTTCTTTTTTATTATAATAATGATAATATACCTTCTTATTAAGTCTTTTACTTGCATTTTTTTTTCTGCTCCTGGGTTGTCCAAGAACTTATCGAGATTATCTAATGTTTCCGAATTCTTGAGGCAGATCTTCTTTTCTTTGGAAACTTCTTCATCTAAGGGTGTTGTCTTTATAGGTGACGTTGAAATGGGCATAACCGCAAAACTTCTTCTATAGGCTTTTAGCTGGTTAACTTGGAATCTTTTGAGTGATTTTCTTTTGCCAGGGATCCTAATTACGTAGTTGACGTCGTTCTCTTTCTTCACTACCTCATATGGACCTAAATAACGAGGTAATAATGAATGCCCAGGAGTCAATCTTTGCATCAACACTAGGTATTTAGGTTCAAATGATCGAGGCTTTGCACGTTGATCATATAAATGTTTAATTTTGACTTGAGCCTGTCCTAGACTTTTAATGGCAAATTCCCTAGAGAGGGCTAACCGCTCTCTCATCGCCACTATGGATGCTTTTAATGGAGGCTCAGTCTGTCCTGTCCAGGTAACTCGTGGTACGGCCATCAGGCCACGAACCTCGTCTCCCGCTCGCTTTCCCTAATGGCAAATAATAAGAAGGGTATACCTTCATCCCAATCTTTTGTGGTCTGTTCACAGAACACACGTAACATTGATTTCAAGGTCTGGTGAAACCTTTCCAGCGCCCCTTGAGACTCTGGGCGATAACTCGTGGAGTACACTGAGTTCACTCCTAGACCAGACAAGGCTTCTTTAAATATTTTCAGTATGAAATTGCTACCCTGGTCCGACTGGATCTCTCGGGTAATGCCCACCTGGGCAAAGAACTTAACTAGGGATCGAACCAACACTCGAGCTGTGATTTTTCGCAGAGGGATAGCCTCGGGATACCGGGTGACTATATCCATTATTGTGAAAAGATATTGGTTGCCTTGCCTAGTCTTGGGCAAAGGGCCCACACTGTCTATTATGAGGCGGGGAAAGGATTCTCCAGACACAGGAATCGGGATTAAAGGGACGGGCCTGGGGACATGGGCGGTTTTACCGGCCATTTGACATACATGACACTCTTCTACATACTTTGCTATTGTGTCATACATTTTTGGCCAAAAAAAGTACTTCTTGATTTTCCCAAAGTCTTTTTAATGCCTAGGTGCCCACCTTGGGTACTGCCATGAGCAAATTCAAGAACTAGGTCACGGAATGCTTTAGGTAACACAATTAGGCCCCTGTGTAAATTCAATCTCTTGATGACCACTTTCTTTTTCAGGATACCTGAACTGTCAATAAAATAACAGTTTTCTTTTACCTTAATCAGTTCCTCGGGTACTGCTGTTCTTCTACAAGTTTCTAACTCAGGATCATCCATTTGTGCCTGGATCAAGTCCTCTTTTTCCCAACTTCTGGCCTGAGAAGAATTTATATTAGGTACTTTCGTGATAGGATACGACTTGGAGGTGTCAGGTCGATTCATATCACTAAATAATAATCCTATCCCCATATCATCATTTCTATTGGACGAAGGGGTAACCCTCTCTGAACGAGACATCACTCGTGTTATCACATTAAGAGGGAATAAGGACGTTCCTTGCTTGGAAACTTCTAGAGCATAATTATCGTTTGAAGTGTTAAGGAACACTATGGGTTCGGGACACATACCTTTATGAAATATATCATATCCTATTAATAAATCTACATCCTCAATGGGAAAGGGCCCTAAGGATAATCCCACTATGATCCATCCGTTATAATAAGTTTTCAAAAAGACTACACAAAGGAGCTTTGATTAGAGCACCTCCATAAGCTTCTAACAGAACTTCCAACTGGGGAACATCATTCTCACTTGTAGGTAACACTCCCTTTCTTAGTAACGTGATGTAAGAACCCATGTCCCAAAATGTGTTAATCCACTAACCTTTGCGAATCTAACCCAACTTGTCCTTTTGAATAATAAGGAGCCATCGCCTTCTTTATGAGATTCGCCGGAGTTCCGATATCTAGTCATCGACGCAGGTGATTCTCGGGAGGAGGAGAAGTCAACCTCGCCTCGCTAGATTTTTGGCTATCACCAATCGAGCGAGTAATCATTTGAGTGGGATATGCTCTTCCGTAGTGATTCTTCTGGTCTTTGTTCTTCTTAAAACACTGATTTTGCAGATGCCCTATCTTCTTACAATATTGACAATATGGATCTAGGTTCCAGCTACTAGTAGCCTTTGGAGTTTCATCCCTGCCCTGATTTGGTAATTTTTCCCCCCATGAAGGATTGAGACTTTCTCACCAAGGAGAGTATTCAGAGAGTATTCAGAGTATTCTTCCCCCGATCATCTGGTTTTCGTTGGGGAGGCGTCAACTTACTCAGAATCTTGGAATCGGTCAAACGTAATGTTACATCATAACGATCGGCTAGAGAGGCTGTTTCGGTCAACATAGAAGTAGAATATCCGATTAGATAAGAGTGTAGACTCTCCGGTACATGGTTGAAGAAGTCTTCATGCAAGATCATCTGAGCCAGATCCTCCACCGTAGTACACTGAACGGCCCTCCTCCACCTGTGGAATGCCGTTTGCTTCTCCCTCGCAAACTCAAGCCAGGATTGATGTGGTTGTCGTGTTAAACTCCGGAAAATTTTCTGATAAGTAACCGGCAACAATTCATGTGTCTAACACGGTTTTTTTCACGATGTCATAATTGGAATATTGATCAGAAGGTAACCTAACCATACATTTTTGAGCTTTCCCCGTAAGGACTGTATGTAAGAAGGCGGCCCAGTGTTCCTTGGGCCAATGCATCATGTGTGCTTGGTCTTCAAGTGCTTAGAAGAAAGAGTCAGGGCTAGTATCGCTAAACTTGGGAACCAAATAAGCAGCACGGTGTAGGTCAAAGTGGTAGGGAATACCTTTACCTCGACTGCCTGATTTTTCTCGTAATAGCTGTCTCTCATAATGAATCGACTCTCTTTTGAAGTCCTCCTGATTCAACTTTCGTTGTAGTTCAAGCTGGTTAGCTTGAAGATGGAGAATGAGCTCCATCCATTTGCATTGTTCTGAGGATAGTGTTTCAAGGAAGGATTTGATCGGTCGCGCATTGCTGCTTGTAGGTCCGAGTTGGCCAGATTCAGTCAATCTGGAGAACATAATAAGGGCTGGAGATATGGGGTTGGTTATAGATGCCACGTTGATCTCTTCCTGAGCAGCTCTTGGTTTCTTCTCCTCAGGTAGCACCGTATCAGAGTCCCTTTCTGAGGTGTGCTACATAACTGGGAAATCAGGCTATCAATTTCCTCAATTTTGTCTACAGGTTCGTCCTGATCATCGGGAAACAATAAGTTTCTTATGATGGAGCACACAGTGTTTGCAGTATAGTGTCTCTCGTATGGTACCCCTAAAACTCTAGCGATTTGCCAACATGTTTGTAATTTCAATGTGGCCAGTCTCTGAGCAGTAATGTCCTCGAATAAAGATTTTAGCTCTTCCATAGTAGTTTACAATAGGTCAATAACGGCCAAACTAGACATCTCGGACAGGCCCCCATCTATTACGAGTAGGAGACACTTTTTAAAAAGGTTTTCCTTTTCCCGGGCTGCATCGTTTTCTTCTCAAGAAGAAAGGGGGAGTCTCCTTTTTTCGTAATACAATTACTAAACCAACTTCCTTGATGTTTCATTTATATCAATCTTCAAAAAGGGATAAATCAAGACAAAGTCGTCTACATTATGTTAGTTTTAATGAACATATTTATCTTCCTTTAGAATATACGAATAAAGGTATATTCAAATTCATATAGTTTGGGCCCATTAAAGACTAAGCAATATCAGTGCTTAAATTTACAAAATCGATAATCTTTATACATTCTATTGAAATTACTATATACAATTCCTTATAGCTCAGGTGGGGATACCATTTTCTCAATAACCGAGAAGACCAATTCCCAGGCACGTCCATGTCTAGGAGGAATATATGTGCAAACACCGTAAACCAATCCTCGAACCGACGAGTTGGTCTAGCTTCTTCAATCCCAGGGTAGGCGAGGTAGAGTCAATGCTGAGTAGAACTGTTCTTAGAGCTTGCCAGAGACTGCCCGGGACAACCCTTGTGAATGGTAAGTAACCTCGGGAGACCAGAAGCCGCCAAGTCATGAGGTCATTAACAGCCCAACTCTCAGACTAGGTCGAGCTTGTTATACTTAACCGTACATATATACACAAATGACGAAGGATGACTGTGATAATACTACGACGATCCAGCGGCTTCGGTTTAGCTATTACCAAAGCAGCTAGCGAGGTAGAATTATCTAGATTATAAAAGCAAAGGAATATTACGATATATCGTAACAGATACCTCAGTAAGGAATCGTTAAAGACTCTGTACACCATTTACATTAGGCCCATACTGGAGAATGCATCACCAGTTTGGAATCCACACCTGGTCAAGCACATCAAGAAATTAGAAAAAGTGCAAAAGTTTGCAACAAGACTAGTGTGAAGGCTTACTCAGCCCTGTAACAACTTCACTCAGTATTACTAAGGCTGGCTCCTCCTCAGGAAAATTAATGAATAGAAAAAGAACAAAAACTGACAAATATAAACACTTTATTATTTAGGAAATATGAAATATAAAACACTTAAATATGAAATACTGATCCTACATGAAAGAAAATGAAAAATTAAAAATATAAATGATATCTGAATTCAACGCTAAAAACTTGGGTGTCTGGTGTTGGTGACACTGCGTATTGTTACAATAGAAGCCATTGCTGATGATGTGGGGGGGGTCGCAGTTGTTGGTGACAACCCACTGGCTCGTTCTAGTGGCCGTAAGTAATTTTTCCCGATGACAGGAGATCAGGTTCTTGACCGCTGTAATGATGAGGGGTTATGTCCTGATTCTTCATACAAGTGCACAGGCAAGTAAATTGTTGAAGATTTTGGCCTTACCTGCTGTGTTTAAATTATAACTATATATAATGAACACTTAGCTGATAAATGACAGCAAATCGTCTACACAGCCGCCCCTGCAGACGAGGTCTAGAAGCTGTCGAAACCATCACAACATTGGGCTGTCAAGAGATACAATTTGTAAGTATAAATTACCCCTGGGGGGTGTTATGTCAGCATATTTCATTCGATGATGGCTGACGAAATACCTACTTGTTTGGACTCAAAAGTCCACACCTTACTGCCGATTATAGGTTGATTACAAACTCCTTGTGACTCAAGAATTGCGCAATCCCCCGTTCTACAAGAAATTCGTAACATACCTTGCTCTTTGTAACGTGAGCTATGGTGTTCTCAACACCTTCGACAGGTATCGGTGACTTGATAGAAGCTGAAGTGTCCTTGGATGTCCACGTCTTCCATTGTCTAGGAAACGCACACTGGTACACTATGTTCCACAAGATTTGTCTTTATTGTTCACAATGTATCACAAGAGAAGCTGATCACACTTCTCTTATGTTTATTGTGTTTGAGACACTTTGTTCACACTAACGCACAGATCAGTGTTCTTTGCTAGTTATCCTGGCATCAGTGTCACTCTCCCTAGAGTCAAAGATAGTCTGGCGATGCCACACCGCCCCAAGCCGTCACTGCCCTAATACACACAAAAAAAAAAATGCTGACCTAGTACCTTGCATCCTTGTCACCTCCTCGATGAAGCAGAGCAGAATGTTTATTTCTTGCTGTCTTAAGCATAGACAACAATGTACACTATCTTTACTATGGTAATAAAGTGGGAGCAGGATTTTCCTTAATTGTCCTGCTAAGTACGAGATGTACTGTCTCTTATAAAAATACACTTTGCAACACCGCTGCAAGGAGCAGAGGTCACTTGACTACGTGGCATAGCATCTGTGATCAATTACTCACTCTAGCAGTAAACAAGACGCTCGCCCCTTCTGAGAGGGCTTGGCCCCTCAGGGCTGAAAGGGCTGAAGGGGCTGAAAGGGCTGAAGGGGGCTGATACCCCCCTCCTGGAGAAAATTTCTCCACACTGGGGGGCGGTGGAGGTTCGCTGCAGGTGAACTATTCATCACTTAACATTAATTTAATTTTCTCACTCGCCACCACTGCTGCTTGTCTTTTCTGAACAGCTTTAGTCTGTGTGGTTTCTGGAGAATCACTAATTTTGTTTTCAACACTGTGTAATTCTAACGGTACTAGTTTATTTATTTTCCGCTTATTCACTACACCTTTGCTCAAAACATCAACTGTCCTGATGATTCCATTTGCATCAGGATATATGGTCACAATTTTTCCAAGTGGCCATTGAGACCTCGGACCATCATTGTCAATAATCACTATGTCACCAGGTCTTAAGGACTTATGATTTTCAGGAACACCAGCTCCATAGAAGTGTTCTCTCAATGAGGTGAGATAGTCTTCTCGCCAAATTTTCTCCCAACGTTCAATCACTTTATTAAGGTGTTTGAATTTACGTCTGAGTTGCTCAGGTTCGAAATAAGTAGGATCCTCTATGATTTCTTTATCATTCATGGGAGGAACAGGTTCGAGCCTTCTGCCATGGAGTAAATGAGATGGACTTAACACTTCTAAATTGTCCAGATCATCGGTAACATAAGTTAGAGGTCTGTTGTTGACTCTATTTTCTATTTCAGTCACAACTGTACGGAATTCTTCTAAGTCTATTCTCTGACGATGAAGAGTCTTCCTTAAACAACGCTTTACAATGCCGATCATTCTTTCATAAAATCCGCCGTGCCATGGAGATTTAGGAGGAATGTATCTCCAACGACATCTGCGTTGATTCAGCATCTGTTGTACTTCTGGTTGATCAAAGATCTTGCTTATATAAGCAGCTCCAGCAACAAAGTTCGTTGCATTATCTGAAATCATCAGTCTGGGACATGCCCTTCTGGCTGCAAACCTTCTGAATAATTTGATAAAGGTTTCAGCAGACATGTCAGTGGCTACTTCTAGATGTACTGCTCTAGTTGTAGCACAAGTGAACAAACAGATGTACACCTTGATGGGAACTTTGTCAACTGTTTTGGTTAAAATTATTGGTCCAGTATAATCTACACCTGTCACCTCAAATGGAGTGATATGACAAACTCTTTCAGAGGGATATGGAGGTGGACCTGGATACTGACATACTCGCATATCGTAGTGACGACAAGTAATACAGTCCTTTATTTGTTTTTTCCACTTTGTCGACCTTGAGGTATCCAGTAGGATTGTCGTATATGACAAAGTGTGTCAGCTACCCCACCATGTAACACGTTACTGTGGGCGTTTTGCACAATCAGTTTTGTTAGCCAATGATTCTTGGGGATCAATATTGGATGTATGGCTTCTTTAGGTAGTGAAGAATTATGAATTCTTCCTCGACATCTTATAATCTTTTCTGAGTCGAGATAAAGTCCTAAAGAATTAATCATAACAGGTTTCTTTGGGGGTTTATCTTGTGTTTCCAGAAATTTATATTCTGTAGAGAAAACATCTTTCTGTATTAGTTTCACCCAGTATTTAATGGGTTCAAGACATTCATAATCAGGTTTTATTCCTTTAATGAATTTAAAGACAAGAGCTGTAACTCTTAAGAGTTTACACAAAGATGAGTATGTAGATCCATCAATGACTATTTCTGTTGTGTCTGCAGTATTTACACAACTTATTTCTGCTGTGTTCAAGCAGACTGTTTCTTCTGGCATAATGTGAGCTTTTTGCTGAGGCCAGTTATTTTCATTAGAGAGCCAGTTCGGTCCGTGGAGCCATAATTTATTATCCACAAATTTCTTGAGTGGGACACCACGTGACAACATGTCAGCTGGATTCTCTTGGGTGGAGACGTGGAGAAAGAGATAATCTCTCTGCATCTCTTTTATTTCTGCTACTCTGTTCTGTACATAGACCAACTTACTCTTATTATTTCTTAACCACTGGAGAACTGCTTCATTATCACTCCAGATCACGGTTTTCTCAATAGTGAGATGATCAAGTACTTTGTTGAGATAGACAGCTAATTTTGTACCTACATAGAGTGCTGTCAGTTCCAATTGTGGTACTGTTCTGACCTTCAAGGGTGCTACCCTGGCCTTTGAAGTAATTAGTGTACTTCCTTCAGCATTACTCATGTAAGCTACAGCGCCATAACCTCTGGTTGACGCATCACAGAACACATGTAATGTGTACTTGTTTCCCTCTTGACCTATTTGTCTGGGAAATGTAATTTGATGAAGTTGCTTAAACTCCCTGGATATTTCATCCCATGCTTGACTCATTTCTAGAGGCAAGTTCTCATCCCATCCAATTTTGAGCTTCCATGCATCTTGCATAAGCATTTTACCTTTTATGGTAATCGGTGAGACGAGTCCTAGAGGATCAAAACATTGTGATACCTCTGACAGTAAACTACGTTTAGTGAGTGTACTGCATGATTTATTGTTTATCCTTTTGAGACTCAAAGTATCTTCCTGTGTGTTCCAATTAAGTCCCAGCATATTGTTGCAATCAGGAATTTCAGTTTCAGGGAAATCTTCTTTGATAAGTTCCCTTAATTGCTTTGAATTTGTATTCCACATCCTTAGAGGCATATTTGCTTCTTTCATCTCCTTGTTAGCTTCTCTGTATAAGGATTTCAAATCATCCTCTTTATTCACAGTACCTTGAAGATTGTCCACATAGAAACTTTTCTTTAAGATTTCTTTGAAGGGACTTTCAGATTTCTTCAAATGTGTATTTAGAGTAGCTTCTAATAAGAATGGAGAGGATGTTGCACCAAATAATACTGATTTGAAACGATAAGTTTTCACAGGACTTTGAGGATCATGTGGATTTTCAGGCCACAAGAATCGAGTATAATCTCTATCTATTTCTTGTAGTCCTACTCTTAAGAAAGCCTTGGAAATATCAGCCGTGTAGGCATATGGGTTTGTGCGAAATTTCATAAGCACGTCTCCAAGCTTCTCAGTTAGTGAGGGTCCGGTCATCAGACAGTCATTAAGACTTGCTACATCTTTATTTGCACGTGCGCTGCAATTATATACAACACGTAGTGGAGTGGTTTCAGAATCTTTTCTGACTCCATGGTGCGGGAGATAATGAGCGTTTGTCTTCAACTTATCTTCGACTATTTCCTCAATGAATTTATTGTCCAACTGTTCTTGTATGATATTATCATAGACAGTCAGTAGCTCTGGATTCTTCCTGAGCTCATGTATTTGTGCTTTCATCTGTCCGAAAGCCATGCGATAATTGCTAGGCAGATGTGGTGGATTTAATTTCCATGGTAACCTAACCCAATACTGTCCATCTTTATATTTGACAGTGTCCAAATATTGGTTATAAGTCTGAGACTCTTGTGGGCTTGGTTTATTTACATCAATACCTATCGCATCTAAATCCCACAACTTATCAACTGGTTCATTCATTTCTTCCAGTAATGATAATTTTTGCTGTGGTACATGATCAGCGGTTATTCTCGTAACTAGTACATTTTCCACTGAATCAATATCAGCTTCTTTCCCACTTTGAGAGGGAATGGGACCACATATCATGTGGCCTCCTGCTGTTTTCAGCAAGTGAACATCATGTTTACTTGCTATATTTTGCACAAAACAGTGATAATAATCACTTCCAATGATTAAATCAATTGGACTAATTGTGTCCGTCTGTATGTCAGGACAGGCTAACTTGACCTTAGCTGCTTTCAGTGCTGCAACTGTTTCTTTTAATCCCTGGATCTGCACAGACTTAGGCAAATCATCTACTACCACAGCTTCTACTGTCTTTTTCCTGTTTCCTAGACCAACAGTTATTCTGGCTAAGTTATATGTCTGTTTACCAGAATTGTGGAAAAAACCAGCTATATCTAACTGTATTTTGGCATAGGGTTGTTTATTCAGTTTCTGCAACACTGTTCTTCTTATGAAGGACCTTTGTGAGCCTTGATCAAATAGTGTTAGCACATTGGTTTTGTGTAATTTATTAGATAACTCAACTCGAGCTATCGGGAGAGCAGTTGCTTTAAAATTATCTCTCACATTTAATGCTGTTGCTTGTTGACTTCCTGATTCTGTGGAAGTCTGCTGTTGTTCAGCTAAAGTATTTGGGCATAATGCGGTATGATGCATACCCTTGCATTTAAAACACTTCTTCAGTGAGCATTTACCTCCCTTGTGTTCACCTAAACACTTGATGCATCTTTTCAGCTGATGAACACGTTGTTTACGTGACTCCATTGATGTGTATTGAATACAATACTGTGCCCAATGTGTTCCATCATAAAGTACACATTTTGGAGTACGTTTATGTATGACAGTCTGTTTACTGTCTATTGTATTCACAGCTTGATAAATGCCTATATGGGATTTCCCATTCTGTGTTTTAGTGGGAGTAGGTATACTCTTTTTATACGGAGTAGAAGGTTTGTTATCAACTGGATTTGTGGATTTTTCATCTTGTCTCGTTGCTTGCATGCATGAAACTATTGTTTGTAAACCATTGCTAATTTCCTCACAAGTGAAATAGCGTTTATTGAACATAATATTTAATCGTTCAATAGTCTGTGGTGACAGCTTATCCTGTACAATACCACTGATAAACCAATCACATTGTCTTAGGTCATATTTAGCACCTAGAGATCTGAGACTATTGTCTAATGTAATTATAAATGCCTGTAAGTCACAATGTTTGGGTGGCTTCAAGCTTGATATTAAGACTGCATGTCTAACTCTAGCCTTGTCAGCATCGAAGTAATTGTCTGCAAAGACACGTAAGGCTATTTGATAATTACCTTTAACCACCAGAAATGACTTAATTAGTTCATAGGGTTCTCCCTTCACAAGACATTTAAGGTAATTGAACTTGGCAATCTCATCTATGTCATGTCGTGAATTTACTATGGATTGAAAACCACTAATGAATTCTTCATAATTATGACCTTGGAAAATAGGTAATGACAATGTAGGTAAGCTTGGTAATGGGACACTTGTTGTTACAGGTGTAACAGGTGTTTGACCACTAGTAGTAGGTCTCTGTGACAGAGTTTTACGGCAGATAGCCTGTACTCCTGTCCACCTTAATTGTTGATCACTAAAAGTATCCAAAACATTTTTAATTTCATCCTAAGATGGATCTGATTCAAGAAATTTATTTTCATGTGTATAGTCTGAATTAATTATTTTCATGCGTTGTGTAAATAATTCAAACTTGACCTCAAGATCATCAAAATCTATGTTTGTATCTTGAGTTAATCCTATACAGACTGAAATTAGATTTTCTAATTGTGTAATCTTAGTCTGTAAAGACTGAAACTGAGTTTTCAAACAAGCCATTTTAATGGTATACTGAAAATTCTAGCACCACACTTAGTGTGTTTAAAAAACACTGTACTGCTATAGACAGCTGAGTTTTTGTTATGCTTAAGTCAGCAATAATCGAGTCAGACACTACTGACCCACTAAGCTTAACCTCAGGGTCAATGACCATGAAGGGTACACTGTACATGTGGCTGGTGTTTATGGCTTAGAGTTTGCTGTGTCAGCCTGACCACGATGATTAATCGTAAATAACGTTATACACTTCATTCACTATACACTATAAATGTCACTGTATAACTGTAAATCACACGTGAATATTGCTTACACACATATATAAATGTCACTGTTAATATATATTTGAAAGCTTACACTTTATATATAAGTTTGTTTAATATAACAGGTAGATCTATAAGAAACAAACTTTAACACAATCTTGTCTCTTAATTTCTGTCTATAAACATTATAAACACTATGTGTATATATACACTCAGACAAACAACATCACTTGGGTTGTTGTCTTAATCAGCAATTTCTCGAGATTGGAGCAGTGGGTGCAGGATGTGGGTGAGTCACCCAGCTCCCGTTTTCTTTGGGTGTCCGCTGGGTGAGCACCCGCTTTCTTTTGGGTGAACGCTGGGTGAGCGCCCGTTTTCTTTTGGCTGCCCATTCTCTGGAGGGACTCATTTATACTGATTTATATTGTAAAACACTAGTTTTACAGCTTTTTTCGAAGGACCTTGGCTCATAGGTTATTTGTACACTGTAGTGCAACATATTTGGACCACAGTGTGGTCTTTATCTGGTTCGAGCACGACCAAATTCTGTTGAAGATTTTGGCCTTACCTGCTGTGTTTAAATTATAACTATATATAATGAACACTTAGCTGATAAATGACAGCAAATCGTCTACACAGCCGCCCCTGCAGACGAGGTCTAGAAGCTGTCGAAACCATCACAACATTGGGCTGTCAAGAGATACAATTTGTAAGTATAAATTACCCCTGGGGGGTGTTATGTCAGCATATTTCATTCGATGATGGCTGATGAAATACCTACTTGTTTGGACTCAAAAGTCAACACCTTACTGCCAATTATAGGTTGATTACAAACTCCTTGTGACTCAAGAATTGCGCAATCCCCCATTCTACAAGAAATTCGTAACATACCTTTCTCTTTGTAACGTGAGCTATGGTGTTCTCAACACCTTTGACAGGTATCCGTGACTTGATAGAAGCTGAAGTGTCCTTAGATGTCCACGTCTTCCATTGTCTAGGAAACGCACACTGGTACACTATGTTCCACAAGATTTGTCTTTATTGTTCACAATGTATCACAAGAGAAGCTGATCACACTTCTCTTATGTTTATTGTGTTTGAGACACTTTGTTCACACTAACGCACAGATCAGTGTTCTTTGCTAGTTATCCTGGCGTCAGTGTCACTCTCCCTAGAGTCAAAGATAGTCTGGCGATGCCACACTGCCCCAAGCCGTCACTGCCCTAATACACAAAAAAAAAAACGCTGACCTAGTCCCTTGCATCCTTGTCACCTCCTCGATGAGGCAGAGCAGAATGTTTGTTTCTTGCTGTCTTAAGCATAGACAACAATGTACACTATCTTTACTATGGTAATAAAGTGGGAGGAGGATTTTCCTTAATTGTCCTGCTAAGTAAGAGATGTACTGTCTCTTATAAAAACACACTTTGCAACACCGCTGCAAGGAGCAGAGGTCACTTGACTACGTGGCATAGCATCTGTGATCAATTACTCACTCTAGCAGTAAACAAGACGCTCGCCCCTTCTGAGAGGGCTTGGCCCCTCAGGGCTGAAAGGGCTGAAGGGGCTGAAAGGGCTGAAGGGGGCTGATACCCCCCTCCTGGAGAAAATTTCTCCACATAAATCCAATATGGGACGTCTCCAGGATGTTAGTCCGTCTCCTTCAGTTTTTCTCGTTGACTGACAGGTGACCCTCTCTGTCATCCAAGCTGAAAAGATAGACAGGTTACCCACTGCTTAAATGATCACTCTCCATGATAAGTACAATACCTAAAAGACGTGGTGATTATTACAACAGTCAACTTAGAGCAAGGCTGAAAAGACTAAGTTTATTATTGGTCCAAAGTGAAGCTTTCAACCAATAAATTCTCTAGAATACAAGGCAGGCATGTACTTACAGTAGTGTTGGGAGCTGTGAGCCGAGTGATTTACTGTTTGACCAGAGCCCCACACGTCACCTTTCGGGGGGGGGGAAGAGGGATGGGAAGGGATAGTGGGAGCTAGACTAACCCTACCTTAACACGCAGCCGGCAAACAAACTATCACTTTAGGGGTGGGGAAAAAAAGGTGGGAATAGCTGGAGCTTGACTTACCCTACCTTAACAAGTAGCCGGCAATGAAACTATTGTTACTATATATTCCCTCGGTGCTCCTATCTATTGAACTTTTCCCTCACACTCCCCCATACCAAGACTTATAGTCAAGGAGTATAAGAAGAATAGGCGAGGAAAAAGTTCTAACATATGGAAGTCGCGTAAGGCAAGAAATCTTCTACTGACTGTCACGACTTAACCAGTCAGAGAAATAATTGGATGAACCATAGATATACACAATATGGAACTTAAAAGCCTGGAGTGCCAATGTCCACCTCAAGAGGCGACTGTTGGTTCCCTTAAAAGTTTCTAGGTATATCAAAGGTTTGTGGTCTGTTTCTAAAATGAATTCTTTTCCCAGCAAATAAAATTTAAGTTTGGAGATACCCCACACAAGGGCTAAACATTCCTTTTCTATCGTGGAGTATCTCTTTTCTGCAGGAAGGAGTTTCTGGCTTAGGAAACATACAGGGAAGGGAGTACCATCATGGTATTGTAGTAACACCGCACCTAAGCCAGTATTGGAGGCATCAGTTCTTAAGCAAAATGTTTTATTAATATCTGGAATCTTAAGTATAGGGTCTTTCGAAAAGATGCTTTTAATCTCATTAAACTTTTCTCGAGCTACGTCGGAAAGTTCAAGAGGTTCCTTCACAGACTTTTTAGGGAAGTCGGATAGGATGCCTGTAAGATCAGTAAGGTTCGGGATAAACCGTGCATAAACTACGCATGAGCTTCTTGGTTTTGGGAAATTTAAACTCTAATAAAGCTTTGATCTTACTGGGGAGAGGTTGCAGAGTGTTATTAGAAAGTATCAGTCCAAGATATCTAATCTTGTTATACCCAAGGAAGCATTTCTTCGGCTTGGCAGTGAGGCCATGCAAGTGTAACCTACGCAAAACTGATGTTAATGTTTGGATATGTTCGCCCCACGTGGATGTCATTACGTAAATGTTATCAAAATAAACTGAAACATTTCGCATGTTACCCAAGACCTTTCTCATCAGTCTCACGTAGGTAGCACAGGCAGTTACCAAACCGAAGGGCATAGTTCTATATGGCATCAGTCCTTGGTGTGTAGGAAAAGCGGTGTACTGCTTAGAAGAAGGATTTAACATTACTTGATGATATGCCTGCGCAATATCAATCTCTGAAAAAAAGGAAGAGTCATAGAATTTGTGTAGATCGCTATCTATTAAGGGCTCAGCATCCCACCGAGTTATAGCATTAAGGCCTTTGAAGTCAATAGCAAGTCTATATGAATTATCCTCCTTCTTAACCATGACTACTGGTGAGCAATATGCAGATACTGAAGGTTCAATGATCTTTAGTTTTAATAATTTGTCTACCTCTCGGTCAAATGCATCCCTAAGGTGAACTGGAACTGGGTATAATTTCCGTTTGATAGGATTGTCAGTCACTAAGTCAATCTTATGGGCTACCGTGGAGGTAACACCTGGAATATCAGTAAAGACGTCTGAAAAGTTACTCACACATTGAAGTAGTTCATGTCACTTATGGTCATCCAAAGATTCATTAATATTAACGTTGGTTGTGCCCGAGTGGTCAAGAGTCACCAAGTCATGTAGTTCTTCATCATAGTCTAAGTTAGAGGTGTCAATTACGCACACCTTACATTCTTCAGTTGTCGTATCAAGTTCGTGTGGAAAAACTAAGTCAAAGTTATTAAGGCAGTTAACCGAATTTCTTCGGTAATATTTCTTAAGGATGTTGATATGATAAAGCTTAGGTTTCCCCTTGACTTCTATGAGGTAGTCAACTTTCCCACAAATTTTTAATACTTTATATGGACCTTTCCATGCTACTAATAATTTATTTGACTTGATAGGCAAAAGTACAAGAACTTCATCCCCTACTTCAAAACTTCTCCTCTGACTTTTGGAGTCAAAATAGGTTTTGTACTGGTCCATTGACAAACTTAAGTTTTTCGAACCTATGTCAGAGGTCTCCTCAAGTTTGGATCTAAGGTCAAGGAGAAACTGGTAAGAAGACTGAACCTCAGCCTTTACGTCCTCATTAGTCCATAAGTCATGAAGGATGGACAATGGGCCTCTGGCCTGTCTACCATAGAGAAGTTCAAAAGGTGAAAACCCCAAAGAGTCACTGGGAACTTCCCTCATGGCAAACAAAGCAGAGGGTAGGTAACGATGCCACTCCTTAGGTTTAAGGGAGCAAAGTTTTTTAAAATGGACTTGAGAATCGAATGCTGGGGCTCAATCCTCCCATTACAGCTGGGATGATAGGGTGTGGTGAAGAGAGGCTTCACTCCTAGAAGTTGGTAGAGATGTTGCATTAAGTCAGATGTGAATTGTGTCCCACGGTCAGACAAAATTTCTCTAGGGATGCCCACTCTGGAGAAGATGGACAAAAGAGCTTCAGCCCCCTCTGTAGTAGTTATGGTCTTTAAGGGAACGGCTTCAGGGAAACTCGAAGCATAATCAACTAATGCTAATATATATCTATGTCCCCCAGATGAAAGTGGAGATAAAGGACCAATGATGTCAATAGCTACTCTTTCAAACGGTACTGTAAAAATAGGCATTTTGACAATAGGTATTCGCCTGGTACCTCGGGAGAATGACAGTTGGCAAACTTTACACGATCTACAATAGGTAGTAACATCTGAGGACATTTTTGGCCAAAAATAGGTTTCCCTAATTTTATTTAAGGTTTTACGATGCGAGAAATGTCCGGCCAATGGCAGGTCATGAGCCATTTTAAGAAGTCTCTCTGCATTGACTTGGAACAACTAAGATGGAATAGTCTATCTCACCTGAATTTAATTTGAATACTGACTTGTACAAGATACCTTTTATATATTCAAATTTATATGAAAAGTTTTTCCTTTGGATCACTTGATTTTGTTTAGCGGCATTATGGCAATTCTGAAGAGAAGGGCAATTACGTTGTAAATTGACAAAGGAGTCCTTCGATATATCTAAAGGCTTAAAGTCAGGGAAAATCAAAGGATGGACAGTAGGAGAAGCTTGGGCTTTGGTCTGAGCCCTAGTCAAGACATTTATGGTATCGGAGGTGATATCTTCACTTTCATCTAACAAGTGAACCTGTGATCCTACTTCCTTGCTTTCGAGAGTACCATCACTGGTTTTTAATCCCACATGAATCTCGCGAGACATTGTCTCATCTGAACTTTCGAAGGGCTTCTCTGACTCTACAGGAGGAGGATCTGAAACACTTATGTCCATCTTTGGTGCTGAAAGGTCAACCTCAGAAGGAAAAATGGCACCTTTTACACTACCTATTAGTACGGAGCAAGAAGTGATGGGAGCTAGTACGGCTTCAGACCAACCTGTGAACCATTTAGACCTAATGTAACAACGGATGGTAGGAAAAGTGTCCGTACGGCCCAAGTAGTCTGAAAGTATAGCAGAGGAATGAGTTTCTTTAAGGTTAGGGAACAGCTTTTCAGAAATGACTATACATGTGCATCCAGTGTCTCGTAAAATGGTAGATACATTAAGTCCATTAACTGGTTCTGAACAGAAGGGTGCTTGGTCATTACAGTCTTTAAAACATCTTCCAACTTTTTGGGCCTTCTTAGAAGGACAATCTGGACGTTTATGTCCCTTAACACCACACAAATGACAAACAGGAATAAAAGAAGTCATTTTACTTTCCACTAGAGGCTTTGATTTCTTAAGGTCTGATGAACTCTTGCCCTTAGGGTTCGATCCCTTTAGGTCTTTATAGGAATTGTGAGCCTCAGCATACAGGTCAGCAGCCTCAGTAACTTCCTCAGCTTTAATCAGGTACGTTCTCTGATGAATGTTCGTATCTGATGGGGAAGAGCTGTCAGGAACTGGTCAGCAACCATGAAGTCTCTAAGAGATTCATAACTGCGATCAATTCCTGAACTCTCTATCCAAAAGTCGAACAAACGAAAGGGTGTTACCTGTGCTGCTAAAAGTTCTGGCCAGGCTGTAAGGTGGCATACCTGAAATCTTTCCTGTAAGAATTAGTGTTTTTTTTATATGCTTTAAGGATTGCCTTCTTCAGTAGGTTATAATTACATATGATATCCTGCGACAAAGTTGCATAGATATTCAAAGCAGTACCAGAAAATAACATTCCTAACCTGGTAGCCCAAGTGTCAGCAGGCCATTCACAGAGGGTAGCGGTATTTTCAAACCTGATAATGTATGAAGTTATGTCTTCCCCCTCTATGAAGGGAGGTAAATTAGGTGTTGGAATATGTGCACTAGCTGCACGTTGTTCCATTTCTCCTTCATCTAATTGCTGTTGTGAGAAAGTTAACTTTTTATTCTCTAATTCAAGGCGAGCTTGTTCGAGCTCGCGATCCTTTTCTCTCTATCTCAACTCATGTTCTTTAGCTCTTTCCTCAACTTCTCTATCCTTTGCTCTTTCCTCAAGTTCCCTTAATTTAACTTGTTCTTCACGTACTTTAGCTCTCTCCTCACGATCAAGTCTATCACGCTCCTTTTTTCTTCTCTTTCTCTTTCTATTCCCTCTCTTTCAAGTCTTTCCTGGATCTTAACACTAACGAAAGATTCTAAATTTTTCCCTGTTATTCCTAACTTACTTCCAGCATTCATCCAAAACTGGTATTCCTCCATATTTGCAAGAATAACTTAAACTACCAGGGGAAAATGAAACGGGTATTAAAGAAAACAGAGGGTTCAATTCCTGCTCCGCTCAAACTGTAAATAAACCAGAGGGCTCGATCCCTGTTTCAATTAAACAATATGTATTAATTAAAACGAAGGGTTCTATGCCGGCTCCGAGCAAACAGTAAGTAGAATGGGGTCACTTGACCATCCAATCTTCTCACCAACAAATCAAGAGTGTCCTATGACAGTTCCCTTGATATAATAAAGAGCTCAATGAAACAAATTGTCACTGGAAAATCTCGGGTCCCTAGAGTCTAATCCTCCAAAGTGTTTCAAGCTCACACTAAATTAGGTGGCAGAATTAAATATTATATCCTGCCTGACTTGACTTACAATAAATTGAGACTATAACAATCACCAAATCTTTTAAATATCTGTACTGTAGTAATACCATAGAGAATGATTACTCATGGCTGGTGGTAACCGTCTGTGGTATGCGGCGTTGAAGTTCCAATGGTAGATTCGAGATGGAGTCGAATCTTGATTCAGTAGAGTTGATCCTGGCAAGGTCGCCACTTGTGAAGGCTTACTCAGCCCTGTAACAACTTCACTCAGTATTACTAAGGCTGGCTCCTCCACAGGAAAATTAATGAATAGAAAAAGAACAAAAACTGACAAATATAAACACTTTATTATTTAGGAAATATGAAATATAAAACACTTAAATATGAAATACTGATCCTACATGAAAGAAAATGAAAAATTAAAAATATAAATGATATCTGAATTCAACGCTAAAAACTTGGGTGTCTGGTGTTGGTGACACTGCGTATTGTTGCAATAGAAGCCGTTGCTGATGATGTGGGGGGGGGGGGTCGCAGTTGTTGGCGACAACCCACTGGCTCGTTCTAGTGGCCGTAAGTAATCTTTCCCGATGACAGGAGATCAGGTTCTTGACCGCTGTAATGATGAGGGGTTATGTCCTGATTCTTCATACAAGTGCACAGGCAAGTAAATCCAATATGGGACGTCTCCAGGACGTTAGTCCGTCTCCTTCAGTTTTTCTCGTTGACTGACAGGTGACCCTCTCTGTTATCCAAGCTGAAAAGATAGACAGGTTACCCATTGCTTAAATAATCACTCTCCATGATAAGTACAATACCTAAAAGATGTGGTGATTATTACAACAGTCAACTTAGAGCAAGGCTGAAAAGACTAAGTTTATTATTGGTCCAAAGTGAAGCTTTCAACCAATAAATCCACTAGAATACAAGGCAGGCATGTACTTACAGTAGTGTTGGGAGCTATGAGTCGAGTGATTTACTGTTTGACCAGAGACCCACACGTCACCTTTTGGGGGAGGGGGAAGAGGGAGGGGAAGGGATAGTGGGAGCTAGACTGACCCTATGTTAACAAGCAGCCGGCAAACAAACTATCACTTTAGGGGTGGGGGAAAAAAGGCAGGAATAGCGGGAGCTTGACTTACCCTACCTTAACAAGTAGCTGGCAATGAAACTATTGTTACTATATATTCCCTCGCTGCTCCTATCTATTGAACTTTTTCCTCACACTAGTCCCAGAGCTACGGGGATTGTCCTACTAAGAAAGGTTATGGGAAATTGGCCTGACGACACTGGAGGACAGGAGGGTCCGGGGAGACATGATAACGACATAAAATACTGCGGGAATAGACAAGGTGGAAAAAGACAGGATGTTCCAGAGATGGGACACAGAAACAAGGGATCACAATTAGAAGTTGAAGACTCAGATGAATCAAAGGGATGTTAGGAAGTATTTCTTCAGTCACAGACTTGTCAGGCAGTGGAACAGCCTAGAAAATGATGTAGTGGAGGCAGGAACCATACATAGTTTTAAGATGAGGTTTGATAAAGCTCATGGAGCAGGGAGTGAGAGGACCCAGTAGCAATCAGTGAAGAGGCTGGGTCAGGAGCAAGGACTCGGCCCCTGCAACCACAAATAGGTGAGTACAAATAGGTGAGCACGCATTCACACACACACACACACAAATACAGACTCACACATACACTCCCCCCTGCCCCCTCCCCCCAATCTCTCACTCCTTCCCCTGATCCCCCCTCCCTCTTTCACCCTCCTCCTCACCCCCTCTCCCTCTTTCCCCCTCTCCCTCTCTCATTCTCCCCCCTTGCTTCTCCCTCCTCCTCACTCCCCATATACCCCCCTCAATCCCCCTCCCCACCCCTCTCCCATGTAGCTACTGTCTGCAGTTCCTCCTCTACCTCCCCCCCCAACCACACTCGGACAAACACACCACAAACCTAACACACAGAATTACGTAAGTTTTCCATTCTGAGGCAATCAAAACAAAAAAAAATGGGTTGCCAGAGAGCAGGAAATAAAACCAAGGGACAGGAGGATGAATCTGCAAAGGAAGATTGGGCAGCAGTGCTCATGGAAAGGGAACATGAATGGGGAAAGAAACTATAAGAACTTAGCATGAGAATGGAAGAGAGGATAGATATGGAAAGTAAGAAGTGGGAGATGCAAGTCATAGCAGAAGAGACTAGGATACAGAGATTAGAAGATGAGCTGAAAAATCTGAAACAGCCTAAAGAACTAAAGAACAAATTGGGAATGACATCAGAGACTGCTACCTCAGTCACAAACAAGGGGACTGTAGGGAACAAAGGATCAAAACTGCATGTAGAAGCCCTGTCAGAGGGGACTGTAGTAAATGAAGAGAGAGATTTCGTTCGGATTTTTAACCCCGGAGGATTAGCCACCCAGGATAACCCAAGAAAGTCAGTGCGTCATCGAGGACTGTCTAACTTATTTCCATTGGGGTCCTTAATCTTGTCCCCCAGGATGCGACCCACACCAGTCGACTAACACCCAGGTACCTATTTGCTGCTAGGTGAACAGGACAACAGGTGTAAGGAAACGTGTCGAAATGTTTCCACCCGCTGGGAATCGAACCCGGGCCCTCCGTGTGTGAAGCGGGAGCTTTAGCCACCAGGCCATCGGGCCTGGTGGCCTGGTGGCATGGGTCAGTAGGCCTGTTGCAGTGTTCTTTCTTTCTTATGTTCTTATGTTCTTATGTCGAGGTCCTAACAGACCACAGCAGACCCTAGGGAAAGCTGAGAAAGGAAAATGACAGACCACTGAGTCCAAGTACAATAGATAGTGAAACTGAAGAAAGGAAAGCTGCAATGGAGGAAATTAAATCGAATCAGTGGATATATAGGAATATGCAGTGGGAGAATGAAAGGAAAAGGTCAGTCTTTGTGTATGGGCTCTAGGAAGTTGAAGGAGAAACTTATGAAGCAATAAAACAAGGGGAAAAAAATTCAATCCAAAGCATCATAAAAGCAATAGGAGATGACATGACCCAGTTCAAAAATTTTTGGAAAATAGGGGGGTTTGCAAGAAAAAGAACCCGGTCAGTGAAAGTGACTTTCAAGGCAGAATCGACTCGGAACAGGATCCTGCAGGAGAAAGCAAGACTAAGGGACATGCCAGCATACCGGAAGGTGTATCTTGACTGCGACAGAACACAAGAAGAAAGGCAGAAACTGAGAGAGATGGTGCAAAGGCGAAAGGATGAAAGAGAGGAGAAGATGGAGATAGAGACAGACAGGAAATCCCAAACTCAGGAAGATCAAATACAGCCTCCCTTACAACTACCTACAGAAGCCTCCCAACCAGGTCAACCCCAGTGCAACCAAACATTCTAAACCAAAACACCCATGCCATATCCAATGCCCCCACCCACCTCATTACAAACTCCACCCCCACAGCAACCAACCATAGTTCCTAATCAGGTCTCCCACTTCCCCAACCCCAATGTACCCCCCAGACCACAGTCTTAGAAAAGAAGTCGAAGGTGTGGTATACAAATGCAGATGGAATAACAAATAAGTGTGAGGAGTGGCATGAAAGAATCAAGGAGATATCCCCAGACGTAACAGCACTCACAGAAACAAAACTCACCAGAATGATAACAGATGCAATCTTTCCACCTGGATATCAAATCCTCAGGAAAGACAGAGGGAGGAGAGGGGGAGGAGGAGTTGCACTGCTCATTAAAAACCAGTGGGGTTTTGAGAAAATGGAAGGAATGGATGGCATGGGCGAAAGGGACTACTTAGTAGGAACAATCCAGTTTGAGGGCCATAAGGTGATAATTGCAGTAATGTACAACCCACCACAGCACTGCAGGAGGCCAAGATGACGATGACAGTAACAGAGCAATGGTCGACACACTAGCTGAGGTGGCCAGAAGAGCTCACATGGGGTGAGCAAAGTTACTAGTTATTGGTGATTTCAATCACAAGGAGATTGACTGGGAAAACCTGGAGCCACACGGGGGTCCCGAAACATGGAGAGCCAAGATAATGGATGTGGTACTGGAAAACCTCATGCATCAACATGTTAGAGACACTACCAGAGAGAGAGGTGAGGATGATCCAGCAAAACTGGACCTTGTATTCACCTTGAGTAGTTCAGACATCCAGGACATCATGTATGAAAGGCCCCTGGGAGCTAGTGATTATGTGGTTCTGTGTTTTGACTACATAGTTGAGCTTCAAGAGGAGAGAGTAGCAGGAATAGGATGGGAGAAACCAAAGAACAAAAGGGGGGACTACTCAGGCATGAGGAACTTCCTGCAAGACATTCAGTGGGAGAGAGAACTGACAGGAAAACCAGTACAAGAAATGATGGACTATGTGACACAAAACCTCCTTTACCCCCTCCCTTCAAACTTTCCTAGGATAACCCCAATCCCGCCTTCCTTCCATTACAGAATTATACGCTCTCCAAGTCATCCTATTTAGTCCCATCTTCTCTAAATATCCAAACCAAATTAACAACCCCTCCTAAGCCCTTCAGATCTTTTAGAAACCCTGTTCCTATTTCTAATTTCAAGGCTACGAATTCTCTGCATACTATTCACACCACACATTGTCCTCACACACAACATCTCCACTACCACCAGCCTTCTCACTGTTGCAACATTCACCACCCATGCTTCATACCCATATAAGAGCATTGGTACCACTATTCTCTCATACATTCCGTCTTTGCTTCCATGGATATCGTTCATTGTCTCCACAGACTCCCCAGTGCACAACTCACCTTTTCCCCCCCTCATCTGTTTTATGGTTCACCTCGTCTTTCATAGACCCATCTGCTGACAAGTCCACTACCAAATCTTTGAACACATACACTTCCTCCATACTCCCTCCCTCTAGTCTGATATCCAGTCATTCACTACCCACATTTTTTTGTTAGCCTCATTACTTTACTCTTAACTTTGTTTACTTTTAATTTTCTTCTTTTACAGACCCTCCCAAACTTGTCCACCAACCTCTGCAACTTCTCTTCAGAACCTTTCAAAAGCACAGTGTCATCAGCAAAAAGCAACTGTGGCAAGTCCCACTTTATGCTAGATTCTTTATCTTTTAATCCCATACCTTTTGCCAACACCCGAGCATTCACTGTTCTTACAACTTCATAAATATCTTGAACAGCCACGGTGATGGTGACATCATGCATAACTGTCTAAGGCTTAGTTTTACTGGGAAATAATCTCCCTCTCTCCTAATTACTCTAACCTGAACTTCACTGTCCCGTAAAATCTTTTAACTGCTTTCAGTAACCTACCACCTATTTCACACATTTGCAAAATCTCCTGCATTGCTTCTGTATCCATCCTATCATATTCCTTTTCCAAATCCATGAATGCAACGAAAACCTTTTTGCCCTTATTTAAATACTGTTCACTTATATGCTTCACTGTAAACACTTGGTCTACACACCCCCTACCCTTCCTTGTTCATCTGCGATCCTGCTTTCTATTCCTCTTAATTCTTTCAATGATAACTCTACCATACAGTTTACAAGGTATACTCATCAGGCTTAGTTCCCTATAATTTTTACTCTTTTGTTCCCTTTGCCTTTATATAAAGGAATTATATATGCTCTCTTCCAATCCCTAAGTACCTTCTCACTTTTCATACAGTAAATAAAAGCACTAACCATTCCAAAATTATATCCCAAACTGCTTTTAACATTTATGTCTTGATCCCATCAATCCCAGCTGCTTTACCCCCTTTCATTCTACCAACTGCCTCACGCACCTCCCCCTCATTCATAACTGCCTGTTCTTCACTTCTACAAGACGTTATACCTCCCTGGCCAATGCACGAAATCACAGCTTTCCTGTCTTTATCAACATTTAACAATCACTCCTCTTCCTTCCCACACCCATCCTCCTATATCCACAAATTTCTGCTGAACAATCTAACACTGAATTTTAAATCTACCCAATACCTCTTCATCCTCATTGCCTATACTCTCACTAGCTCATCTTCTTGTCAATAGTTGCTTATATCTTAATCCTAACTGCCTTCTCTTGTTTATAAACCTTCACCTCTCTCTCTTACTTTCTGATACATTTCTCCTTGTACCCCATCTACCTTTTATTCTAACTGTAGCTACAACTAAAAAGTGGTCTGATATATCTATTGCCCCTCAATAAATATGCACATCCCGAATTCTGCCTATCAACCTTTTATCCACCAATACATAGTCCAACAAACTACTTTCTTTACGCCCTATATCATATCTTAAAATATACATTAAATATTGCCGAACCTCTTTCTCTATTAAGTTCAATCAACGAACCCCATTATTATTCACCCCTGGCACCCCAAATTCATTTACCACGCCTTCTATAACCATTTCTTCCACTTTTGTATTCAAACCCCCAAACACAGTTACTCTCTCACTTGGTTCCAAGCTCCCTAAACACTCAAAATCTCCCCAAATCTCTCTCTTTTTCATGTATATTCCTCTCTTCTCCAGGTGCATAGACACTTATTATAACCCATTTTTCGCATCCGACCCTTATTTTAATCCACATAATCATTGAATTTATATATTTATATTACCTTTTATCCTGCCATAGCTAATCCTTCAACAATAATGCTACACCTTTTTTGGCTCTAACTCTCTCAGATACTCCTGACCTAATTCTCCTCACTGAAATCCCCTTAAATTCCTTCTGAATGACATTTATGCAGATTCTAGTATCGTCTGCAAAGGATGATACTCTATCAGATATGAGGAAATAGAAAAAGGATGGAAGGAAGTACTGTGCCCTGGGGAACAGAGATTTTCACTGTGGCAGCCTCTCATTTAACTTTGCATATTATTACCCGTTCTTCATTCATAGATAGCGCAAAGGAAATAAAATGAAGGTAACACAAAGTTCCGCGGCCATGTATCATGTAGATAACTTCGTGTCATATTCAGGTAACACCAGAGAGAGTTTAAGCAACGTTGTTTTTATCTCCCTAGGCAGCAGCATCATCCTCAAAGTAAAGTGCCATAACCGCTGTCTTCCTCCACAGGTAGCGTGTACGTCGTGGAAACGCGTGTGGTTCTGGCTGGCAGGTTTGTTGGATGAAGACGACGACATCATGGCCCTAACTAGGGCGCAGGTTCACGGCCCCTTCCTCCCTAACTTGGCCAGCACAATGTTTCCAGGTCAGTCGTAAACAGTCCAACTCCTGTAGGTGTCTGGTCATTTCGATAACAATGGCAATGTGGCTCTGGGTCTTGCTGGTGACAGTACGGGGTGTCCCGTAGCTCGATCGTTAGCGCACTCACCTCACACACTGAGGTCCGGAGTTCGAATCTCCATACGTTTGGAAAACATTAGGACGTGTTTCCATAAGACACCTGCTATCCATGTTCACCCATCAGTATAAAATGGGTACCTGGGTGTTAGTTAACTGGTGTGAGTCGCATCCTGGGTCAAAACTGACCTAATTTGCCCGAAATGCTATGGATAACAAGTGGCTCTCTTTATGTCATAGATGATACAACTTATACAAGCCTAGCTGACATCAGTGACATACTATTTGTAATGCCCCTGGTTATGCAGAGCATTTCAAACAGCGTAAGTTAACAGGTACTATCGAAATCTCTACCACAGAACATGTTGGTCAGGCTAGCTACCACACCTTTCGACCAGCTGCACAGATTAGTGCTTACTAAAAATATTGAACTAGTGCGACATGAGAAGAACCTACCTTGTATAGAAATGAAGAGAGCCAAGACAGTATATTTCAATAAGACTCCCTCAGGCTGGCAGGAGTGCCTACTTAATTATATATATACAGGGAGTTTAGAAGAGTAAGGCAGAACACCGAACGTATTCATGCTAGGAAATTAAATAGTCTTATAGCACAGAGTGGCTGGACCACACATGCCAATCCTGAGTTTGTTATCAACTTGTCTAGCAAAAACACATAAGTAATAATCAGTTAGCAACGCTAGGGTTTGGATTCAGTTTCGCGCCCACAACTTAGCCTGTTAATTATGTAAACCTACCAAAGTCGTTTCGCATGCTAAGATAGCATGGTGACTTAACACTTGACATATTAAACATCTGTAAAGGGATAGTATATGGGACTTGACTCCACCCTGTGTTTCCCAGCTGCCCACTAAGGTTCAAAAATGCATACAAAAAGCACAGTAACGATCAGACTTTACATCTCTCGAGAGGCGATAAATGTAATGTATTTATTTCTTTTTATTAACACATCGGACGATTCCCACCAAGGCAGGGTGACCCACCAAGGCAGTGTGACCCACCAAGGCAGGGTGACCCACCAAGGCAGTGACCCACCAAGGCAGGTTGACCCACCAAGGCGGTGTGACCCACCAAGGCAGGGTGACCCACCAAGGCAGTGTGACCCACCAAGGCAGGGTGACCCACCAAGGCAGTGTGACCCACAAAGGCAGGGTGACCCACCAAGGCAGTGTGACCCACCAAGGCAGGGTGACCCACCAAGGCAGGGTGACCCACCAAGGCAGGGTGACCCACCAAGGCAGTGTGACCCACAAAGGCAGGGTGACCCACCAAGGCAGTGTGACCCACCAAGGCAGGGTGACCCACCAAGGCAGGGTGACCCACCAAGGCAGGGTGACCCACCAAGGCAGGGTGACCCACCAAGGCAGGGTGACCCACCAAGGCAGTGTGACCCACCAAGGCAGGGTGACCCACCAAGGCAGGGTGACCCACCAAGGCAGTGTGACCCACCAAGGCAGGGTGACCCACCAAGGCAGGGTGACCCACCAAGGCAGGGTGACCCACCAAGGCAGGGTGACCCACCAAGGCAGGGTGACCCACCATGGCAGTGTGACCCACCAAGGCAGTGTGACCCACCAAGGCAGGATGACCCACCAAGGCAGTGTGACCCACCAAGGCAGGGTGACCCACCAAGGCAGGGTGACCCACCAAGGCAGTGTGACCCACCAAGGCAGGGTGACCCACCAAGGCAGTGTGACCCACCAAGGCAGGGTGACCCACCAAGGCAGGGTGACCCACCAAGGCAGGGTGACCCACCAAGGCAGGGTGACCCACCAAGGCAGTGTGACCCACCAAGGCAGGGTGACCCACCAAGGCAGTGTGACCCACCAAGGCAGTGTGACCCACCAAGGCAGGGTGGCCCGAAAAAGAGAAACTTTCACCATCATTCACTCCATCACTGTCTTGCCAGAAGGGTGCTTTACACTACAGTTTTTAAACTGCAACATTAACACCCCTCCTTCAGAGTGCAGGCACTGTACTTCCCATCTCCAGGACTCAAGTCCGGCCTGCCGGTTTCCCTGAACCCCTTCATAAATGTTACTTTGCTCACACTCCAACAGCACGTCAAGTATTAAAAACCATCCGTCTCCATTCACTCCTATCAAATACGCTCACGCACATTTGCTGGAAGTCCAAGCCCCTCACACACAAAACTTCCTTTACCCCCTCCCTCCAACCCTTTCTAGGCCGGCACCTACCCCGCCTTCCCTCCACTACAGATTTATACATTCTCGAAGTTATTCTGTTTCGTTCCAGTCTCTCTACATGTCTGAACCACCTCAACAACTCCTCCTCAGCCCTCTGGACAATAGTTTTGGTAATCCCACACCATCTAATTTCCAAACTACGAATTCTCTGCATTATATTCACACCACAAATTGCCCTCCACTACCTCCAGCCTTCTCCTCGTTGCAACATCCATCACCCATGCTTCACACCCATACCTTTTTTTGCAAAGACTGTGATGACTTTTCTTTGTTTTTGCAAAGTGTAGGCGCCACAAATGTAGCAAAATGCATTGGTATTTTTTAAGTAGACTCTTCGTGAAGACCTCATGTTTCTCTAAAAACAATAACAAAATAAAGAGTGCAATATTGCCATATGGTCGTTGCTGTTTGAAGATAAAATCATTAAGATATTTAACATAGCCATAAAACTGAGATATCCCAGGAATTTTGTTGAGACGGCCCTAGTGTCAATTAGGAAGACTTTCTACAGAACTGAACCTAAAGAAATGCCTTCCATGAAAAATGTACTGGTTTTATACTACAATGAAAATTTAGCCATTTGCGTGGGGCACTTAAAAAGTTCAACATAAATATTGTCTTCAAAAACAATGGTACGGTGAAACTGAGGTTGATTAAGAGCACTCCGTTTAATAGTTTTGGTGTTTACAATGTTCTATGCAGTCGTACATTGGACATACTGGTAAACCACTGAAAACCAGATTATCCCAACATCAGTACTCAATCAGAATGGGCCAGGAGTTGAATGCTACATTCATCCATGTCAGTTCTTGCAGTCACCCACCAGGGTGCACTGCTGCCCAGATCATTGTACCCAACATTTCCATCATGGAAAGACGCATAATTGAATCCTCACTTTTGAAACATGACAGAAATGCGTTATATCAGGAGTCTCCAAACTTTTCACTATGAAGGCCACATCGTATATTTTACACATTTTCACTGGTAAAAGAAAATAATCGGTCTTACAAATAAATGTAAATGAATGATTAAGTTTTATTTGGATTCTTTTTGTAATCAGCATAATAAGATTCAGAACAAGAGAAATTTGACAAATACGAACGAAGAAACAATATTCTGCTTAAGCTGAGAAATGATACATTAGTAAAAATGTCAAACATAAGCCAATGCTCTGACAGTATAATCAATTATCGAACTGCAAATGAGAAAAGCTGACACAAGATTAATGGGAATGATGGAACTGGTTTTCTAATTTCAAAATATTGCTGAAATGAGGTTTCAAGCTTGAAGAATCAATTATTAGAATGGATTTCAAATGCTCATCAGGCGAATTTGTGCGATATTTGGGCTTGACACTTCATTTTTTAAAATGTTTCTTCACAAAGGTACATTATACTAAAAACTGATACAGATCCACACCCAAATTGCTTCAAATTTGGAAACTGTTCAGGATGTAAAATTTATATTACCAGATCAGATTTCCTTCTTTAGACTTTTTTTTCAACATGTCATCTGATTGGAGATCAATAATTTCCATTTAAAACCGACTTGGAAGTGTCTCAACACTGCAGTCAAGTGGATTTTGAGATAGCTTTATTTCAAAAAAATTTTTCCATCATGATCAGAAAACAGTTTCTAAAATTGTTTTTGCAAGTAATTCATCATTTATGTTGCAAATAAAGATGGAAATTCTGCTTCACTTTCTTCATGAAATTTTTCACAACATGGGAAATGAACCAAGTTAGAAACTTTCACTTGTCCTTCAAATAGCGTGAATAGATAACAAATCAATTTTTTTTCGCTTTACAACTTCAGATTCAATTGATTCATGTGGCTTGTTAAATCTGCAAAAAAAAAAAAATGTCAACTTCCAAAGCCAATCAGTGTATGATAAAAGTGGTTCGGGTCGATTCTTTTCTGTGAGAAAAGAATCAACTTCTTTTCTGAGCTGAAAGAACCACGATAGAACCTTTCCACAACTAAGCCATCGTACCGCTGTATAATAAAGCAACTCAACAAATCAGATTCTTTCAGAAAATCACGAAATTGGCGATGATTAAGTCCGTGAGATCGAATGAAATTCACTGTTGAAACAACAGGTCTCAGAACGTAAGACATATCTACATATTTTCCGCACAATGCTTGCTGGTTTGCTGAGAGATAACGCATCCTCTCAAGCTTTTGTGATTTGTCCTACCAAACCTTTCTTCACCCTAGACATATTCTTTCCTCCATCGGTTGTCACACATTGCAGTGTATTCCACTCAAGGTTTATTTTAATACATTTTTTCCAATACTTTGAAAATGTTCACAAATTGATCCTGTATCCTTTCTGTATGAACAAACCACTTCAATAACCCTTCATCAACCGTCTACATGGGCCAGGAAAGGGTTAGAGGAAGGTGTCAAGGTTTTGAATGCTAGAGCCCGATAACGCAGCAGGCTAGTGTGAGCATTTTAAGTAAGTGGAGATACAGTGTTTTTTTATGGCTTGACGTGCTGTGGGAGTAGGAACAAGGTTAAGTTTATGATGGAACTCAGGCATACTGGTTAGCTGGACTTGAATCCTGGAGGTGGGTAGTACAGTGCCTGCACTCTAAACATAGGGTTGAAGTGATCCCAGGAAGAAATGGAGGGTAAAGAAGGTTTTCAGAGCTATTGGCTTGAATACGCAGCAGGTTCATGTGAGCACGCTCGATCAAAGTGAAGACTAATGAATTTATAGCCTGACGTGCTGTTTGAATATAAAGTAAAAATTTATAATAGGATAGAGGGAAAATGGTTATCCGGAGTTTAATCATGGGGGTGAGCAGTGTTGTGGGTGGACACTGAAGGACGGGCTGCAGTGTTTCATCAAAGACTCAGATGAATTACGATGTCTCCGCAATTCTGGCAAGATAAAGATTAAAAAATTTATGGTGAAATTATTGCTCTTTCTGTGTCATCCTGCCATTGTGGGAGACCATCGGTGTGAAAAAGCATATAATAATCATAATAATAATAATAATAATAATAATAATAATAATAATAAGAAGAAGAAGAAGAAGAAGAAGAAGAAGAAGAAGAAGAAGAAGAAGAAGAAGAAGAAGAAGAAGAAGAAGAAGAAGGAGCAGAAGAAAATAATAATAAACTGTGGACAGTTTATGTGTGCTGATGTGACAATGTTCTGTGAACAGTTTATATGTGCTGATGTGACAATGTTCTGTGAACAGTTTATGTGTGCTGATGTGACAATGTTCTGTGGACAGTTTATGTGTGCTGATGTGACAATGTTCTGTGGACAGATGCTCGCCGGGAAGAGATGTTGAAGACATACAAGAAGTTCCTGTTCACTCGCCACCCGCTGGACCGACTCATCTCAGCGTACAGAGACAAGCTGGAGAACTACGACGATGAGAGTAACTTTAACTTCCACAAGCACGTCGGTCAGGAGGTGGAGAGGATGGAGCGAGGCAAGGTGAGGTGGTGTGAAGCAAGGTGAGGTGATGTGAAGCAAGGTAAGGTGGTGTGAAGCAAGGTGAGGTGGTGTGTAGCAAAGTGAGGTGGTGTGAAGCAAGGCGATGTGGTGTGAAGTAAGGTGAGGTGGTGTGAAGCAAGGTGAGGTGATGTGAAGCAAGGTGAGGTGGTGTGTAGCAAGGAGAGGTGGTGTGAAGCAAGGTGAGGTGGTGTGTAGCAAGGTGAGGTGGTGTGTAGCGAGGTGAGGTGGTGTGTAGCAAGGTGAGGTGATGTGAAGCAAGGTGAGGTGGTGTGTAGCAATGTGAGGTGGCGTGTAGCAAGGTGAGGTGGTGTGAAGCAAGGTGAAGTGGTGTAAAGCAAGGTGTGGTGGCCTGAAGCAAGGTGAGGTGGTGTGAAGCAAGGTGAGGTGGTGTAAAGCAAGGTGAGGTGGTGTAAAGCAAGGTGAGGTGGTATGTACCAAGGTGAGGTGATGTGAAGCAAGGTGAGGGTGGTGTGTAGCAAGGTGAGGTGGTGTGTAGCAAGGTGAGGTGGTGTGAAGCAAGGTGAGGTGGTGGGAAGCAAGGTGAGGTGGTGTAAAGCAAAGTGAGGTGGTGTGTAGCAAGGTGAGGCGGTGTAAAGCAAGGAGAGGTGGTGTGAAGCAAGGCGATGTGGTGTGAAGTAAGGTGAGGTGGTGTGAAGCAAGGTGAGGTGGTGTGAAGCAAGGTGAGGTGGTGTGAGGCAAGGCGAGGTGGTGTGAAGAAAGGTGAGGTGGTGAGAAGCAAGGTGAGGTGGTGTGAGGCAAGGCGATGTAGTGTGAAGTAAGGTGAGGTGGTGTGAAGCAAGGTGAGGTGATGTGAAGCAAGGTGAGGTGGTGTGTAGCAAAGTGAGGTGGTGTGAAGCAAGGCGATGTAGTGTGAAGTAAGATGAGGTGGTGTGAAGCAAGGTGAGGTGATGTGAAGCAAGGTGAGGTGGTGTGTAGCAAGGTGAGGTGGTGTGAAGCAAGGTGAGGTGGTGTGTAGCAAGGTGAGGTGGTGTTTGGTGGTGTGTAGCAAGGTGAGGTGGCGTGTAGCAAGGTGAGGGTGGTGTGAAGCAAGGTGAGGTGGTGTGAAGCAAGGTGAGGTGGTGTGAAGCAAGGTGAGGTGGTGTATAGCAAGGTGAGGATGGTGTGAAGCAAGGTGAGGTGGTGGGATGCAAGGTGAGGTGGTGTGAAGCAAGGTGAGGTGGTGTATAGCAAGGTGAGGATGGTGTGAAGCAAGGTGAGGTGGTGGGATGCAAGGTGAGGTGGTGTGAAGCAAGGTGAAGTGGTGTGAAGCAAGGTGTGGTGGCCTGAAGCAAGGTGAGGTGGTGTGAAGCAAGGTGAGGTGGTGTAAAGCAAGGTGAGGCGGTGAGGCGGTGTGAAGCAAGAGGAGGTGGTGTGAAGCAAGGTGAGGTGGTGTAAAGCAAGGTGAGGTGGTATGTACCAAGGTGAGGTGATGTGAAGCAAGGTGAGGGTGGTGTGTAGCAAGGTGAGGTGGTGTGTAGCAAGGTGAGGTGGTGTGAAGCAAGGTGAGGTGGTGTGAAGCAAGGTGAGGTGGTATAAAGCAAAGTGAGGTGGTGTGTAGCAAGGTGAGGCGGTGTAAAGCAAGGCGATGTGGTGTGAAGTAAGGTGAGGTGGTGTGAAGCAAGGTGAGGTGATGTGAAGCAAGGTGAGGTGGTGTGTAGCAAGGTGAGGTGGTGTGTAGGAAGGTGAGGTGGTGTGTAGCAAGGTGAGGTGATATGAAGCAAGGTGAGGTGGTGTGTAGCAAAGTGAGGTGGTGTGAAGCAAGGCGATGTGGTGTGAAGTAAGGTGAGGTGGTGTGAAGCAATGTGAAGAGGTGTGAAGCAAGGTGAGGGTGGTGTGAAACAAGGTGAGGGTTGTGTGAAGCAAGGTGAGGGTGGTGAGGGGAGAGATGAGGGACAATTTGAGGGTGGTGAGGGGCTAGGTGTGGGTGGTGTGAGGCAAGGTGAGGGTGGTGTGACGCAAGGTGAAAGACGTGTGAGGCAGGGTGAGGATGGTGTGAAGCAAGGTGAGGGTGGTGAGGGGAGAGATGAGGGACAATTTGAGGGTGGTGAGGGGCTAGGTGTGGGTGGTGTGAGGCAAGGTGAGGGTGGTGTGACGCAAGGTGAAAGACGTGTGAGGCAAGGTGAGGGTGGTGTGAAGCAAGGTGAGGGTGGTGAGGGGAGAGATGAGGGACAATTTGAGGGTGGTGAGGGGCTAGGTGTGGGTGGTGTGAGGCAAGGTGAGGGTGGTGTGACGCAAGGTGAAAGACGTGTGAGGCAGGGTGAGGGTGGTGTGAAGCAAGGTGAGGGTGGTGTGAGGCAAGGTGAGGGTGGTGTGAGGCAAGATGAAAATGGTGTGAGGCAGGGTGAGGGTGGTGTGACGCAAGGTGAGTCATGTGAGGCAGGGTGAGGGTGGTGTGAGGCAAGGTGAGGGTGGTGTGAGGCAAGGTGAGGGTGGTGTGAGGCAAGGGGAGGGTGGTGTGGAGCAAGGTGAGGGTAGTGAGTAGCAAGGTGAGGGTGGTGTGAGGCAAGGTGAGGGTGGTGTGTAGCAAAGTGAGGGTGGTGTGTAGCAAGGTGAGGGTGGTGTGTAGCAAGGTGAGGGTGGTGTGTAGCAAGGTGAGGGTGGTGTGTAGCAAGGTGAGGGTGGTGTGTAGCAAGGTGAGGGTGGTGTGTAGCAAAGTGAGGGTGGTGTGTAGCAAGGTGAGGGTGGTGTGTAGCAAGGTGAGGGTGGTGTGTAGCAAGGTGAGGGTGGTGTGTAGCAAAGTGAGGGTGGTGTGTAGCAAGGTGAGGGTGGTGTGTAGCAAGGTGAGGGTGGTGTGTAGCAAGGTGAGGGTGGTGTGTAGCAAGGTGAGGGTGGTGTGTAGCAAGGTGAGGGTGGTGAGTAGCAAGGTGAGGATGGTGTGTAGCAAGGTGTGGGTGGTGTGTAGCAAGGTGAGGGTGGTGTGCAGCAAGGTGAGGGTGGTGTGTAGCAAGGTGAGGGTGGTGTGTAGAAGGTGAGGGTGGTGTGTAGCAAGGTGAGGGTGGTGTGTAGCAAAGTGAGGGTGGTGTGTAGCAAGGTGAGGGTGGTGTGTAGCAAGGTGAGGGTGGTGTGTAGCAAGGTGAGGGTGGTGTGTAGCAAGGTGAGGGTGGTGTGTAGCAAGGTGAGGGTGGTGAGTAGCAAGGTGAGGATGGTGTGTAGCAAGGTGTGGGTGGTGTGTAGCAAGGTGTGGGTGGTGTGTAGCAAGATGTGGGTGGTGTGAGGCAAGGTGAGGGTGGTGTGTAGCAAGGTGAGGGTGGTGTGTAGCAAGGTGAGTGTGGTGTGTAGAAGGTGAGGGTGGTGTGTAGCAAGGTGAGGGTGGTGTGTAGCAAGGTGAGGGTGGTGTGTAGCAAGGTGAGGGTGGTGTGTAGCAAGGTGAGGGTGGTGTGTAGCAAGGTGAGGGTGGTGTGTAGCAAGGTGAGGGTGGTGTGTAGAAGGTGAGGGTGGTGTGTAGCAAGGTGAGGGTGGTGTGTAGCAAAGTGAGGGTGGTGTGTAGCAAGGTGAGGGTGGTGTGTAGCAAGGTGTGGGTGGTGTGTAGCAAGCTGAGGGTGGTGTGTAGCAAGGTGAGGGTGGTGTGTAGCAAAGTGAGGGTGGTGTGTAGCAAGGTGAGGGTGATGTGTAGCAAGGTGAGGGTGGTGTGTAGCAAGGTGAGGGTGGTGTGTAGCAAGGTGTGGGTGGTGTGAGGCAAGGTGAGAGTGGTGTGAGGCATGGTGAGAGTGGTGTGTAGCACGGTGAGGGCGGTGTGTAGCAAGGTGTCGGTGGTGTGAGGCATGGTGAGAGTGGTGTGTAGCAAGGTGAGGGTGGTGAGTAGCAAGGTGAGGATGGCGTGTAGTAAGGTGTGGGTGGTGTGTAGCAAGGTGTGGGTGGTGTGTAGCAAGATGTGGGTGGTGTGAGGCAAGGTGAGGGTGGTGTGTAGCACGGTGAGGGCGGTGTGTAGCAAGGTGTCGGTGGTGTGAGGCATGGTGAGAGTGGTGTGTAGCAAGGTGAGGGTGGTGAGTAGCAAGGTGAGGATGGTGTGTAGTAAGGTGTGGGTGGTGTGTAGCAAGGTGTGGGTGGTGTGTAGCAAGATGTGGGTGGTGTGAGGCAAGGTGAGGGTGGTGTGTAGCAAGGTGAGTGATGCGTGTGTAGCAAGGTGAGTGATGCGTGTGTAGCAAGGTGAGTGATGCGTGTGTAGCAAGGTGAGTGATGCGTGTGTAGCAAGGTGAGGGTGGTGTGTACCAAGGTGAGGGTGGTGTGTAGAAGGTGAGGGTGGTGTGTAGCAAGGTGAGGGTGGTGTGCAGCAAGGTGAGGGTGGTGTGTAGCAAGGTGAGGGTGGTGTGTAGCTAGGTGAGGGTGGTGTGCAACAAGGTGAGGGTGGTGTGTAGCAAGGTGAGGGTGGTGTGTAGAAGGTGAGGGTGGTGTGTAGCAAGGTGAGGGTGGTGTGCAGCAAGGTGAGGGTGGTGTGTAGCAAGGTGAGGGTGATGAGGGAAAGGTGAGGGCGGTGTGAAGCATGATTAAGGGGGTGAGGGGCAATATAAGAGTGATGAGGTCCAAGGGGCAAAGTGAGAGTGTTGAGGGGCACGATAAGGATTGTGAGGGGCATGGTGAGGGGCAAGGTGAGGGTGGTGATGGGCAATGTGAGAGTGGTAAGGGGCAGGGTGAGGGGGCAAGTTGAGGGTTATGTGCAGCAAGGAAAGGTTGTGAGAGGCAAAGTGAGGGTGGTGAGTGGCAAGCTGAGGGTGGTGAGGGGAATGGTGAGGGGAATGGTGAGGGGCAAGGCAAGGGTGGTGAGGGGAATGGTGAGGGGCAAGGTAAGGGTGGTGAGGGGAATGGTGAGGGGCAAGGCTTCATTCCTTGTTTGGTAATAGTAACAGAATGATAGAATTGGAGAAGGATTGCAATGCCAGGATTGGGAAAAATGAAAATAAACTATAATGAAATGGGAGTTGGAGATAAATGGCAACTGGAAAAACTAGAAACCTGAGAATACAAATAAAGAATATACATTATGTTAATAATTAATGATAGTTGCCACCAATGCTCAGTATATAGAAGAAATGAATACCCACTCCCTGGAATTTGTTTATTAGGTATAATCTCATTATATACATCCCCTATTATCTTTCAGTGCCTTATCCTGAAAATTATAACATGATTAGTTACAAATAACTCAACTGGCTATACTTAAATAGGTCTATCAATACTTTCTACCCCTGGTACATTACAGCCATGGTACTGAAAACATGTATTTTTACATTACAAACACTTACTTTACCCTGAGTGTTACTCATTATCATTCTCCTCTTCTAACAACATTTTCACCTGGCCTTCAGAGGCTGGTGTTGTGTTGTGGCTTGACGTGAAGTTTGGAAGGCTGACTGAGGTTAAGCACTTTCACGACCACATGAAGGTACAGAGACACTGACGAACAGCAAATTATGCCAAAATTGGTTAGGCAGGGCGTAAGGGTGAGAGAGGATACAGTTAATGTGTATGTGGGCCTGTATGTCAACGAGTCTCTCATCTGCACAGAGATGCTGAACACCACAAATGATGTAGTTGAAGTTCTAACAATGAAGATAAAGAGCCAAAACCTAGTGATCGTGGTTGTATATAAGCCTCCAGATGCAGCCTCTCAATATTTCAAGGAACAGCTACTTAAAACTGATCATTAGGTAAAAGGACACAAGTGCAACTAATGTAACGGATTGACAAAGCTCCTGGAGAGCGAAACTTTGCCACAGTAAAATGTCACATTAGTTACACTTGTGTCCTTTTACCTAAAATATTGTCGGTAATTCTACCAACATTAATGAAAATTGATTACTGTTGGAAAGCCTTCCAGCTCCATCCCTAAACATCTTACTGCTTGGTGACTTCAACCTAAGGTATACAAAATGGAAGAATGTAGCAAATAATGTTACAGTAGAAACAATACCTGGAGGCAGCGCAGATGAAAAGTCGCACACAAATGAGCTACTAATATCTCTGCGATAAGCATACCTTAAGTCAGCAAATAATAGAGCCAACAAGACTGGAAAACACACTTGACCTTATCTTAAAAAATAATGAGGACCTGGTAAGAAACATGAAACATAACAATATCAGAAACAACTAATTCCGATCACAATCTAATCGAAGTTCAGACTTACATGCACAGGGGTCTTGACCAGCAAAATGCACGTAGCTGTGAATGTGTCTTCACCAAATGCAACTTCAGCAACAAGAACATCGGATGGGATCAGGTGAACCATTTCTTAAATGAAACATGTTGTGAAGATATCTTAAATAACATGGATCCAAACTAGTGCCTTGAAAGAATCAGCTTCCTGGCAGCTGAAGTATGTTCAAGGCATGTTCCCCTAAGAAAGATGAAGAGAAGAAGTAAACTGGAGAGAGAGGAAGACCATCCCTCTGCAGAAGAAGACGAAGAATCACTGAGTTCCTCAAGAACACTGGATTATCTGATACACGGAAGGAAACGCTGACCAGGGAAGTAGAAAATATCGAACTTCAGTTAAAGGATTCATACAGGATCCAGAAGAGACAGGAGGAGCTAAATGCGATTAGTAAAATTGAAAAAAAAATCGAAATATTTCTTTTCATATGCAAAAAAATAAGGCAAAGACTACATCTAGTATCGGTCCCATGCTCAGACAAGATGGGACTTACACAGATGACAACAAAGAAATGAATGAGATACTGAAATCCCAATATGACTGTGTTTAGCGAGCCACCAATCAGTCTGAAGATCGACAGTCCAAATGATTTTTTCATGAATGAGCCTCAGAACTTCATCAATGTATGCCAAATTTCTGACATTACCCTAACTCCCAGGCCCAGACTCGTGGAACTCTGTGTTTATTAAGAACTGCAAGAAACTCCTTTCGTGTGCCCTAAGTATACTATAGAGGAGCTTAGACATAGGTGAAATTCCAGTCACTAAAAACAACGGATGTAGCCCCATTTCATAAAGATGGCAGAAAAGCACTAGCTAAGAACTATAGACCAATAGCTCTAACATCCCACATCATAAAAATCTTTGAAGAATACTAAGAATCATGATTGCAAACCACTTGGATTCCCAAAAAACTGCACAATCCAGGGCAACATGGGTTCAGAGCGTCAGCGAAAAAAAATCACAAAACTCACCTCTGAATTTCTATAACTGGCAGTAGTGAAGCTGTACTAGCAGTTAGTGACAAGCTATACGGGTGTTAGGCGATGCTGATAATGCTGAACATGTGGGTCAGGAAGATTTCTCGAGGAAATAGGTTTGTTTGGGCATAAATCCTGGATATACTTGCGTCTCAATACAGTGGCTCGCAGATGTGATGTCCGAATAACCGTTGGCAGTCGAATGATGACTAAATGGGGCAATGAAGTGACAGCACGTGACTTCTCCCTTCCCTCTCCTCTCTTCTTCCTTCCTGGGTATGTTTGGTACATTGGCTTGGTTGGCTTGGAGGCATGTCTTAGCATAAATGAGGCAAATGGGTACATAGATGTTAGGCCTGTAAGACAGTAAGAGGAGGGTACACAGGGCTTGGCCTGTTTTCGACCAGTTAGCGAGAAAATGAGGGTACATTCAGCTGAGTTCTAAGTCTCAAATAAGTTGCTTGGTGTGGCATGCTAAGAGTATGTTACACTTTATTCAGTGTATCACTCACACTTACAGGCTGCCTCCCAACCAGCGAACCGGGTGCTAAGGGTTAACGATCAGAGGGACCCCGTCATTATACCAGTACCTTTGTGGAAAATTTGCTATAATTTTCCTATAATTAGTAATGTGTATATTGTATGTAAAGTGTTAATTTAATTTAATGTAAATATGAAGTATTATTGGTAGATGCAAACTACCAACATACTTGTGAGGAAATGAGTGGGTACTTCCAAATGAATGGGAAGGGAGGTGACCATAGGATCAGTACTGCCCGGGAGGCCGTCCGGAGAGGTGGTGTATTAGCTCTCTCAAGAAATTGGAAGTCTGCCGAATCTTCAAATGAAATTAACTAATAGAAGCAGTGTTGTCAGAAACTGATGAAGTTTACATGTAATGTAATGTACGTCTCCCAGGCTATTAATTCTCGCTACAGGTGTCTTAATTTATACTGGCCAATATGAATTGCCTACCGAAAGGGAGGCGTTAGGATATAACACCAAAATCTTAATTTAGTGAGTAATCTTGAATGTCCCTCATACATTTTTAATCGTATAATTGATTTGTATTTATATAAAATTACCCAAGTAAATTACTCAGGTCAAGTAAATGATATCACAATATACAATCCACTTACAACTTGTCAGTGTTACTGGTATACATTTTCAAATAATTTTAAGAACTATATGTTCTGATAATAATTTAAGGTCCAGACATGTGAGACATGATGACCTGAGAAGGTGGACCTGGTGACCTTAAAGTCCTTCTTGACTCTGAGGTTCATCAATATCAGTAAGTGTAAACTGTTTGATGTACCAAAGTTTCTTCACATTTATGGGGTTCAAATGCTAATTCAGGACACTGCCTGTAAAATTTACGCACATAATGTCTCACGGTTTGACTGTGTCTTATGCTTGCATTTGCCTCATTGTACTTTGCTGTAAATACTGTACATAGCCTATGTATATGTTGTAAATATCAGTTTAATTTTGGTGAAGGAAACATAATTCTTTAATTATCTGCTGTCTTTTACTTGTTTCCAAGTGGTTCTTGCATTACGGCAGGGTGTGCAGGCCATATCTACCTGAGTGTGTAATACTAGGTGGTGGCATTGACGCTGTAGCAGGGAGGCGCAAAATACGAATACCTGAATACTGGACATACGGGGATTGGGTTGCTACTTGATTAACTAAAGAATGAGTTAATATAAGTGAAAAGAGGCTAATTTAACAAATTTTGGGCAATTTTTAGGGTGGTTTTGAAAGTATGATTGGGTGTTTCTTAGTTCCAGGCGTTTGTCAATTAACGTACAAGAGCCAGTTTTACAATTGAGAATTGGACTATTCTCCTGAGGGGCCTTCACCTATAACTCCAAGAATGTGTATGATTTTAACTATTTCGGAAACAACTATTGGAACCACTTGATATACGTAATTAATGGAGAGAGGGAAGGTTGCTTTAGGACTGGAGTCCCTATGTCTTGTTTTGGACTCGGTCTTGAAATAGGAAATTATTGAATTTTGGGCTATTAATAGGTTGTTTCTCAGGACTTAAATATCCCTTCTAGTCTTGATATCTTCCACTGTGATCAGTTTGAGTTCCCTTAATCTGCCCTCAAAGGACATACCCCTTAGCTCCGGGATTAGTCTCCTTGCAAACCTCAGAATTTTCTCCAATTTCCCGACATACCTGACCAGATGTGAGTACCATACGAATGCTGCATATTCTAATACGAGGTTAATATATATAGTGTACAGTACACTACCTCTTCGATTTTCCTGTCTCCTTAATTAAAACAGAAGTGTGTGTGTTAGTTACCATTTTGTCCTAGGCACATGTCGATTAGACACTAGGCCTGTTGTATGTGTGTGTGTGTGTGTGTGTGTGTGTACTCACCTATTTGTGGTTGCAGGGGTCGAGTCCTAGCTCCTGGCCCCGCCTCTTCACCGGTTGCTACTAGGCCCTCTCTCTCCCCGCTCCATGAGCTTTATCAAACCTCGTCTTAAAACTGTGTATGGTTCCTGCCTCCACTACGTCATTTTCTAGGCTATTCCACTGCCTTACAACTCTATGACTGAAGAAATACTTCCTACTATCTCTCTGACTCATTTGTGTCTTCAACTTCCAATTGTGGCCTCTTGTTTCTGTGTCCCCTCCCTGGAACATCCTGTCTTTGTCCACCTTGTCTATTCCACATGTGTGTGTGTGTGTGTGTGTGTGATGTGTGTGTGATGTGTGTGTGTGTGATGTGTGTGTGTGATGTGTGTGTGTGATGTGTGTGTGTGTGTGATGTGTGTGTGTGTGATGTGTGTGTGTGTGATGTGTGTGTGTGATGTGCGTGTGTGATGTGTGTGTGTGATGTGTGTGTGTGATGTGTGTGATGTGTGTGTGTGATGTGTGTGTGTGTGTGATGTGTGTGTGTGTGTGATGTGTGTGTGTGTGATGTGTGTGTGTGATGTGCGTGTGTGATGTGTGTGTGTGATGTGTGTGTGTGATGTGTGTGTGTGATGTGTGTGTGTGTGTTATGTGTGTGTGTTATGTGTGTGTGTTATGTGTGAGTTATGTATATGTGTTATGTGTGTGTTATGTGTGCGTGTTATGTGTGTGTGTGTGTGTGTGTGTGTGTGTGTGTGTGTGTGTGTGTGTGTACTCACCTAGTTGTACTCACCTAGTTGAGGTTGCGGGGGTCGAGTCCGAGCTCCTGGCCCCGCCTCTTCACTGATCGCTACTAGGTCACTCTCCCTGAACCGTGAGCTTTATCATACCTCTGCTTAAAGCTATGTATGGATCCTGCCTGCACTACATCGCTTCCCAAACTATTCCACTTCCTGACTACTCTGTGGCTGAAGAAATACTTCCTAACATCCCTGTGATTCATCTGTGTCTTCAACTTCCAACTGTGTCCCCTTGTTACTGTGTCCAATCTCTGGAACATCCTGTCTTTGTCCACCTTGTCAATTCCTCTCAGTATTTTGTATGTCGTTATCATGTCCCCCCTATCTCTCCTGTCCTCCAGTGTCGTCAGGTTGATTTCCCTTAACCTCTCCTCGTAGGACATACCTCTTAGCTCTGGGACTAGTCTTGTTGCAAACCTTTGCACTTTCTCTAGTTTCTTTATGTGTTTGGCTAGGTGTGGGTTCCAAACTGGTGCCGCATACTCCAATATGGGCCTAACGTACACGGTGTACAGGGTCCTGAACGATTCCTTATTAAGATGTCGGAATGCTGTTCTGAGGTTTGCTAGGCGCCAATATGCTGCAGCAGTTATTTGGTTGATGCTGCAGCAGTTATTTGGTTGAGGAAGGGTTGTAGAGTGCTATGCAGGCGTCTTCTCCCATCCATCCTTCTTTGAGCATTTGCAGAGGACCTCGTACATTGCACCAAAAGATTAGTTCAAATGGACTGTACCCTGTTGACTCCTGCACAGTTTCTTTCATTGCGAACAATAACAAAGGAAGTGATTCATCCCAGTCTGCAGGAAAATGCATGCAAAAGGTTCTCATCATGGTTTTTAACGTCTAATGAACTCTTTCCAAGGCACCTTGGGACTGAGGATGATGGGCAGTGGATAATTTATGAAGCTTCCCTAAAAGCTTTGGCTGTGAAGTTAGTACCCTGGTCACTCTGGATAGACTTAGGAATACCAAAGATATAAATTTAGTTATGGCTTTAAGAATGGCTTGAGTGTTTATATTGCGCATTGGTACTGCTTCCGGATACCTAGTAGCTTTGTCCATGACAGTGAATAAGTACTGGTTTCCTGACTTGCATTTTGGTAATGGTCCCCGCAATCAATGATTAGTTCTGCAAACGGTTCTCTATCTGCAGGTATGGGATGAAGTGGCGCAGGTTTAATGGGGTGTCCAGGTTTACCTGCTTAATGACATTCCCTGAAAGAGTGGATGTGATTCTTCACATGTTGCCTAACTTTTAGCCAGTTAAACTTTTTCAGTATTCTATACAGAGTTTTTTGTATTTCCTAAATGACCTACTAAAAAGGAATTGTTATCTATGTTCAAAATTTGTGACCTAAATTTCTTAGGAACTACCAGACTATCTGATTTTGGGCTTTCCCCTACTTCTTTACCAGTCTCTGTGCGGAGCAGTTGGTTGTGTTTAATTTTATATTTGTTAGGTAAAAGGACACAAGTACAACAGGACACAAGTGCAATGCAGGAGCTTTATCAAGCAGTAACGGCTTTATAAAGCCGGTAATTCTACCAACATTAGTACAATTTCATATTTGACTGGGTAATCTGAGTGCGATTCACCCATGGCTGTCTGAAAAGCGAAGTTTAAGGATCTCTTCGCTGTTCCCCCGAAAGGACAGTCCCTTGGGTATGGAAACAGATATCTGGCAATCCTGCAACCCTGGAATAGGAAGGCTTGGTCTGGGATTTTTCACTAAGTTTACGAGACTGGCCAGTTTTTCTCGTAAAACATATTGTTTAGCCCTAGATCTGAGTCATCCAAGGATGGGTCAGCATTCTCGACACACATCCCTTGGGGTTTTGCCCGAGTTATGGCCAACATCGAAGAAGAATTAATCACTATAGGTTCTGAACATTTTGTCGAATTAAGAATGTTATTACCCAGCAATAACACAGTATCTTTCATAGGAAATCTCTCAGATACACCTACAGTTAAATATCCTGTATAGTATTTACTCTGCACACGTATCTTATGTAAAGGGACAGAAAATACAGCTCCTCCAAATGCTTCTAAAAGAACGGAGGAATGTAATTATGTCTTTTCAGAGAGGGGAAAGACTCCCTCTCTTATAAGTGAACAATAAGCACCGGTATCCCCAAGTTCTTACTTCATTTTTTTTTCATCCTCCTGAAGGGCTGCAGAAAACAATATGAAGTTCAACGATGAGAAATTTCAATTACTCAGATATGGTAAATATGAGGAAATTAAAACTTCATCATAGTACAAAACAAATTCCTTCCACAAAATAGAGCGAAAAACCAACCTCAAAGACCTGGGAGTGATCATGTCGGAGGATCTCACCTTCAAGGACCATAACATTGTATCAATCGCATCTGCTAGAAAAATGACAGGATGAATAAAGAGAACCTTCAAAACTAGGGATGCCAAGCCCATGATGACACTCTTCAGGTCGCTTGTTCTATCTAGGCTGGAATATTGCTGCACACTAACAGCACCTTTCAAGGCAGGTGAAATTGCTGACCTAGGAAATGTACAGAGAACCTTCACGGCGCGCATAACGGAGATAAACACCTCAATTACTGGAAGTGCTTGAAGTTCCTGAACCTGTACTCCCTGGAACGCAGGCGAGAGAGATGCATGATTATATACACCTGGAAAATCCTAGAGGGACTAGTACCGAACTTGCACACGAAAATCACTCACAACGAAAGCAAAAGATTCGGCAGACGATGTGACATCCCCCCAATGAAAAGCAGGGATGTCACTAGCACGTTAAGAGACAATACAATAAGTGTCAGGGACCCGAGACTGTTCAACTGCCTCCCAGCATGCATAAGGGGGATTACCAATAGACCCCTGGCTGTCTTCAAGCAGGCACTGGGCAAGCACCTAAAGTCGGTACCTGACCAGCCGGGCTGTGGCTCGTACGTTGGATTGCATACAGCCAGCAGTAACAGCCTGGTTGATCAGGCTCTAATCCACCAGGAGGCCTGGTCACAGACCGGGCCGCGGGGACTTTGGCCCCCGGAACTCTCTCCAAGTAAACTCCAGGAAGGGAGATGTATTATGTACTGTAGTGTGGGGCCATACCACACTACTTCTTTCTGGTTCATCTCAAGCTGGGGCTTAACTGGGCAGTTGGAATTTACGTGGGCTGGTTTATGACAACGGTAACATTTTATCTCATACTTTAATTTGGCTCCCTGTTGATTTTGTAGCTGGTGCCACACGGGGTACTGGCGTCATTGTTCACCATGAGCTTGATGTCGCTCGCCAGGTTGGCCGCGAGTTTGATGTCGTTGATCACCAGACGTTAGTTGATTGGCGTCATTGTTCACTTTCATTCTGACACTTCGCCTTCCAGTCAGGGACAGGTCCATGATGATCTCTATTCATGACAGGCTGTTGGGAAGAAAGATTAGACCGCTCAGATAAGGAGTGGTTAGCCTCAAAAGGTCAGCCAGCCTGGCCACTTCTAATGCAGTGGTCATTGAATGATCTTCAAGAAACACTAACCTCTGATCCAGCAGATTCCAGCAGGTTATCCACCAGAAGTAACTGCAATAAGTCTGTGAAGTTTGTGACAATACTCGCCTTATACCACTTCATAAAGGTTTTTGACTGCTGCCTTACAAAGTCTACATCAGACTGACCCAGCTGATGCTGGCACACTTTAAATTCCCTCCTGTACTTGGCGGGAATGTAGATGAATGGTTCAGAGAACCGACAAATGTTGCACATGCGCCTAATTTAACAACTTGGCGGGAATACACTAATATGCCGTATAACGCTGTATGCACCAGAGCTGCCCAATGATCCCCAGGCCACCTCAGTGCTCGAGCCTGGTTTTAAGGTGCCTCGAGAAACTGTTCAGGCTCGGACTCAAAGCGAGGTACTAACAGCACTGCTTTTTGCACGTGAAAGTTGTCACTAACAGTCAGTTTAAATTGCCTCCTCTTCTTCTCTTTATCAAATTTCTCTTTAGCAAATGCTCGCTGCTCTCTGGTTGTTTCGAGATTGAGCTTAGCTAACTCAAGTGCCAACCAAGCTGTCTCGTCCTGAGACAAACCCGGTGTACCACCTGCTTCACGAGACTGCTGGTCTGATTGCTCTGGTGTTTGCCCTCCCGCATTACGAAGGTACCTAAGTGGAGATCGGCTATTAATAGCTCCTGTACCGGGAGATATCTCGGTTTGGTGTGCCATAGTTGCTTCAACCCTTAATTTGGTACGAATAATGTCACGAAGCTTCACAGCAGTAAGAGTTCATTAGTATTCTATGTCAATGGAACGATCAATTCTCCAGCAACACTGTTTACCTGGAGTTTACCTGGAGAGAGTTACGGGGGTCAACGCCCCCGCGGCCAGGTTTGTGACCAGGCCGCCTGGTGGATCAGAGCCTGATCAACCAGGCTGTTACTGCTGGCTGTACGCAATCCAACGTACGAGCCACAGCCCGGCTGGTCAGGTACCGACTTTAGGTGCTTGTCCAGTGCCAGCTTGAAGACAGCCAGGGATCTATTGGTAATCCCCCTTATGCATGCTGGGAGGCAGTTGAACAGTCTCGGGCCCCTGATACTTATTGTATTGTCTCTTAACGTGCTAGTGACACCCCTGCCTTTCATTGAGGGATGTTACATCGTCTGCCAAGTCTTTTGCTTTCGTTGTGAGTGATTTTCGTGTGCAAGTTCGGTACTAGTCCCTCTAGGATTTTCCAGGTGTATATAATCATGTATCTCTCCCGCCTGCGTTCCAGGGAGTACTGTAGAGATAGTTTGGACAGATTTAGAAAAATATACTCAGACACCAACTGCCTCACCCGCGTTGGTGGCATAACCCAGTATAAAATGCTAATTGCAAGGCACGCAACAAGCAGCAATAGTACTACTTGTAGGATACATACACACAACAGCAAGACTGACAGGCAATACAAAAGGCGATAGCGATGCCATCTGACCGATACCAAGACTTGCTCTAGTTCCAGCTCTAGGACAGAGCTCTCATATTATGAACACAGGTAAAGATTGGCCTGAGAGACCTGGTCGTAATGGGAATTGGAGCAAACAAACTCAGCAGTGCACTATAATGTATATTTTGCTTTCACCCATTATATATAGATATTTACACCCAATATATATAGATATTTACAAGTGTACACCAAGGTGACAGATGACAAAGCAGAAGCCAGAGAGAATGCACTGTACTCAACCAGCAGGTAGGCAAGTCTGTTAATGTTTACTGCACGTCAACCACGTTGCTTCAGTTATGGTGAGCTTGTTGTGATTGGGCAATGAAACACGGTATTGATTATTAAACCCTTAGCACCCGGTTTGCTGGTTGGGAGGAAACTCATATGGAAGTGTGACATATGCCGAATAAGCTGTAACATACTCTTTGCATGCCACATTATATCCATATTTTGTTTGTCCTCCAGTGCATCTGAGACCATGCCATAGTGGTCCAGTAGTTGTGATAGGCATGAGTGCCCTGCTCTAAACCCATGTTGTCCATGTTGGTGGCCGTGTGGCCTGGAGACTAAAGCTCTCACATCACATGGCGAGTGTCCGGGTTCGAATCCCGGTGACAGTAGAAACACTGGGCGTGTTTCCTTACACAGGTTGTGTATGTCCCCCATCAGTAAATAGGTACCTGGGTGTTAGTTGACTGGTGTGGGTCGTATCCTGGGACAAAACTGACCTGATTTGCCTGAAATGCTGTGCATAACAAGGGGCTTTCTATATTGAAGTATGTCATTAATGTCAGCTAGGACTGTATACCTTGTACATGTACTTATAGAAATAAAGATATTATTATTATTATATTATTGGGTTGTGCAATTCTTGGGTGTTCAGGTGGTCGGCGATCTTGTTTCTTAGAACCCTTTCAAAGATTTTTACGATGAGGAACGATAGTTCTATCGATCTGTAATTCTTTGTAAGAGGCTATAATTATTACGTATAACCTTCTTTTTCAGATTGTAAATTACTATTGTTTTCGATAATAGCTAAAACAAAAAATTTCTTACTATATATTATCTGCCGTCTTATATTAAGCTTCTGTACATATTAGAATTATCACTTGAAAATAACTGAACTACTTCGAGTGTTAGAAGCATCCATGGAAATTAATTGTAAATCACATGCCACCTCTGAGAAGACGGTAATAAACGCACACGAGGAACACAAGCACCCTTCTGGCAAGACAGGGATGGAGTGAATGATGGTGAAAGTTTTTCTTTTTCGGGCCACCCTGCCTTGGTGGGAATCGGCCAGTGTGATAATAAAAAAAATAAAATGAAGGAACGTCGTTGGAATTAGAGCCTAAAAGCATGAGCAATAAATGCAGTAATAGGTTAATAGTTTACGAAAATCAAAGATTCATATGCGGAATGACAAAGCATTATGACGAATAGTTATGTTTACGTATCAGTTTAGAAAGAACGTCTTCTGGGTGATCTAGAACCAACATATATTCTGGCAGGTGATTCAGAATTAACATGCTCTGTCCTGGCAGGTGATCTAGAATTATTGTGTATCACTGCAGAGGCTCTAGAAGAGATATGTTTTATCCAGGCAGGGGACGTCTAATTACTGTTGTGTGACCGGCAGGTGACGGGTTCGGGCCACAACGTGACCTTCCCAGAGTTCGTGAGGTGGGTCACACCTCCCAATGGTACTTGGACAGTGGCCCAGAAAAATGAGCATTGGCGACCCATGGTAGAGCTGTGTGCCCCTTGTGCTGTACAGGTGAGTTAAAGAGTGGACTTTGTTGTCATAGGTTAAAGTCCACACAACGGTCATGTGCATCTTCTGGGTTTATTTGGCAGTCTGAATAAATATTGCAATGTGGGTGTCCAGATGAAAGATATACAAAGCCATGGGGAAAGCTCAGGTACGTTAGTTGATGCCAGGAGACAGCCTGGGAAAGTGAGAATGGAGCATATCTCAAATGGCTTACATGATCACGAACAGCTTATAGATGTTTCTACCCCAGTATGACTATGGGAACAAGAAAAAGATTCTTGTGGGAAGTTCGAAAGACTTACATTCACTCGGCCATTCCATTGGCTCACAATTGTATCTTGTCTCTGGGACAGGTTTCAGGCAAAATTTAAAAATGTCTCTGAGATGAAAAGCTAGAATATACTTCTATTGCATGAGACTTGGTCTTGCATAGACCATTCCTCAGACTTGCTCTCATTTTCGATATTCTATGTGATTCTTGTGAGAGAGATGGAGTAGGAAAAGAAGTTCTGTTTATACAAGAGTGTCTTTCTCCCCGACGGCGAGCCATAGCATGCTAATGACTGACAGAGAACATCACTGGGAAACTCTTGAAAAAAACAGCACAGCCTCTCTTATTAGATGCTGAGACCTGAGGCCTTACCATTGCACTACAATATCTATGACGCAATTACACTAAAGAAAAAATCTTGCGCGACACCTACGTTAAGACACGGTATATGCATGAATTGTGAACAAGTGACTTTACAAAGCTGTTATTTACACTGATTCTGATATGCACAAAAGGTGCAGTTATTCATAGGAATAATGGGCACTGACACCCAAAATCAGCTAGCAAACTATCCACATTTTCGAATGCAAGTCAGAAGTATGAGAAGACGGTCTGTGCCACACAGATACTTCTTGTCAGGGACAAATATTATAAGGATTTTGGACAGGTTTATCGGTGCCTGTCACATCACGAGAAATGTCTTTGATTTATAACATATATCAGTCTGATAGACTGATATTGATTAATAAACATATGGACCCACTTGGGCTTTCCAGTCCTGGAGTGTACCTGGAGAGAGTTTTGGGGGTCAACACCCCCGTGGCCTGGTCTGAGACCAGGCCTTGATTTGATAGGTCTGATTTATATATTCAGTCCTACCGCACGCTTCCACTTCTGTTTTGCCATGTCACTGCCCTTCTCGGCAATCATAATAATAGGAGCATTTGTATTAACATTGGTAATAAATGGCGTAATGGAGGCATCCACTACTCTCAGTCCTCCCGCTTCACGAACTCTCAGTGTATGATCCACCACACCATAAGAATCTGAAGCTGTTGTCATCTTACAGCCCCCAGTAAGATGGTAGAAAGTTGTAGACATGTGACGGACATAGCAAACCCAGTAGCAATCGGAACCGTACATTTCAGCAGTGCACCCAGGGAGAGGCTTATCATAAAACTCTGCTCCAAAGTTGTTGATGAAGGCTGAGGTGTTGCCCACCTCCAAGGCGACCTTTATTCCTTTAACAAGGGCTTTGACATCTGGATGCAACAGAAGCTGAGGATCGATGTATGGATGATTGTGTACATTTGTTAACTTAAGCATGATGATTCCTCTACTCTTGGGTAGACCAAGGATGGGTCTGATACAGAATCCTTCTCTTCCCAATATTTCACCCATGTACTCTTTAAGTTTCTTTTTATCAAATTTCCAAAAGCCAGAATTTATAGTGCTCTTGTCATATGCTATAGTGGCACCATTGAAAAATAGTTGCATGTCGGGCCATAATGGATCGCCTTCTTATGACACTTTTACCCAAGCGTTTAGGAAATTCAGTGGTGTTGCACCCACAGGTTCTTGTCTGGTGGCTCTGTGTTGCTTGACAGCAATAGGGTTGAATGTTTCCAGTAAGCCCAGAGAAGATGTGCCTTTAACGCTCAACCAGCTAAGACCTAAAACTTCATCATGATCGTGTACTTTCTGGCCTACTCCTGGTATGTCTGCCACCACCTTCGATTTATGCTGCTGTAGATGTTCCTTGGGTCCGACCCCGGACAACATGAGTAACTTGAGTGATGCTACCGGCCCAGCAAACATTATGACCTCACGCAGCGCTCCCACTGTTAACATTTTTTTATTATGTTCAAATCTGACACCAACAGCTCTTTTGTCGCGGAAAATAACCTTATGAACAGTAGGAGGCACTGAAATTTTGGTCAAAGCTGCACTCTTCAGGCATTGTTCCTTATATACATCTTAGATTCAGTGCCAAATATGAAATTGATTGGTTGAGGTATAGCCTACAGCATTTGCGACTGAAATTTTGGAATATGTCTGTAGGGCAGCGCAGCGCAGTGTTTTATGTACTGTATCTATGTACTCTGCAGTATTTATAAACATTAACTTCCTCAGTGATTATGCTGGAGCTGCCATTGCTACCGCCACCTTAATGGACTATGGCGTTATCACCAAGGACGGCAAAAGTCCAGTTATTGGACCACGGAAGTTACCAGATGCCGGACACAAATACCGAGTGAAGAGGCAAGAAAATGAGCTAGCAAACTTGAAAAATATCACATCACTGTATTTTGAGGGTAAGAAGACCTCCACTCGTGTAATGACAAAGAATGAGAAGATCAAGAAATGATGTCCAAAGATAATGGTGAAAGATCATTACTTCATCATGGCGGAGCCCAACACTGAATATCTCACTCATGTGACTCCCAAGTCAGGCCATGGAAAGAAGATTGTCAAGATTATCTATACATTTCTGGTGGAATGGAAACTTATTCGGCAGCCTGTTGTATGTGTTGGTAGTGACAGAACCAACATAAATGTTCGAGCTGACAACGGAATCATTCATCATCTTGAAATGTTGCTTGGTCATCCGGTCCATTACTTCACCTGTCAGCTTCATGGAAATGAGCTGCCATTCCGGGCTGTTTTCTACCACTATGACGGTAAGCCAAGTGGTCCTGAAAATTGGAGAGATCCCATTGGCAAGCAAATAAAGGATCCTCTGTCTGAGCTGCCAGATGTTACTTTCCAGTCAGTCAATTTCACTGATTTCCCTGCTCTGTATGACAAGGTGACAGAGGATCTGTCCTGGGACCCGAAATACTTCTATAGGATTTGCAAAGGAGTGATCACAGGAGTGGTTGATGATGACTTGGCTGCTCTTGAACCAGGTCCACCGTGTGTGTCAAGGTGGAATACTTTATGGAGCAGGATCCTTAGGTTGTATGTGACAACATCAAGACCCAGTCAGAACCTGAAAAGAGTCGTCATTATGATTTTAAAGTTCAGTGCTCCAATGTGGTTCTACATCAAGCCGCAACCTAATTTCACACACGGTCCAAAGAACGTCTTCCAGTCACTGCCATTTATGAGACATCTGAACAGTGAAGAAAAGCAGATAGTAAAGAAGACTGTCCAAAGAAATTCCTACTTTACTCACACAGATCAGCTGCTTCTTGGTATGTGTGCTGATGAAGACATGACTGTGAGAGACAAAGCTTTTTCAGTGATAAGAAAATATAGAGAATAGAATCAGCAGACAGAAGAGGATGAGAAGATTCTGCTGATACTGTTGACGAGGACTTGTTAATCTACACTGATGATGAGAATGACAGTGAAGATGAAGAGAATAACAATGTGGCTTCTATTGTTAACTCAAGACAAGTAGCGATTCCCAAACTAAAGTGGCAAGCAAAGAATTATCATTCCATGACTGACTGGAAGACTGAACTCAGGACTAAACATCCTGTCATTGCTTCTCTATTAGATCAATAGGATCTGAAAATTACTGAGACTCCACTGGAGGTGTCCAAATGGCCAAACAACACTCAAGCTGTTGAAAGAAGGATAAAATTGATGACTGAAGTTTGCATTGAAGTGACTGAACAGAAGACAATAGATAGATATATCAGACAAAGAATATTTTCCAGGAAAGTGATGTCCAAGTTCCGCACCAAGAAAGACTTCACTTATAACTTGTAATAATTAAATAGTTGATGAATGATATAACTCTTGTACATTTGATTATACAATCTTCACAACCAAAAATTATATAAACCAATAATTTATAACTAATTGCTTTCAGTGGTGTATAATTTGATGAAAAGTCGATCGCGATGCTGCAGGGTAAATAGGCATGAAATTATCTGAAATTTTGCACAAAAGTTTGTTGTGAACATACAAATAATGCCTGAAAAGTGCAGCTTGCATTTTTAAAATTTGTATTTTTTCAATGTTCCCTAATGAACAGTAGCACTGTGCAGGACGTGAAGATTGGGGCGCTTGTTCGCAGATTTTAAGTATTCCCTGGTTGTTGATGATCTTTAATTGAAAAATATGTCACGGAAAATCCTAGTTGTTCTGGGCCATTGTAATCAATGACAGGATAGCCTAGCTCCTGGTTTCCCTATATAAAGACTCATGTAACGAGCGTCATCGGTCTTGGAGTGACACCAGTGGGTTCACTGCGTCCATGCAAGGCCTCAGTCTGCTGGACCTCACCACGGTAGTCCTCAGCTTTTATAAAATATGGGAGGACACTGAGGTAGTCCCAGCCTGGGTTATCTGGTTATAATTATTAAACATTACTTTACAACCTAGTGCCTTTTTAATTTATTTAGTAGTAGCGTTACCAGTGCTTATAAAGGTTGTAGTTGCCTATTTTTTTTTAAATTCCTGTCTTCTATGAAAGACGAGTTGAGAATATAGAGTCCGATTTTAACTGAAATCATCAGCTGTAAAGAAGACAGCAAGATCTCAGAGGGTAAGTGATTGTCATATTAATCAGTACAAAGTGTGAGGTATCTCCATTCCTACAGTAAAGGAAAGAATTTAGCGTACTCTGTACATGTAAAATCACATCATCCAGGTGACACAGTGAGGTTTGATCTTTACTCACAAAATGTCAAGAATTTTCCGGCTAGCACATTCAACAAGACTGTTTATTACTGAAAAAATGTGTATATTGTGTATACTGTACCTGGGAAAACAAATCTTTTGATGCTGCATTTATACATTCTTAACAATCTGACAGGACTCGAAATCAATAGCTACTGTCTCAGTCGTTTTGTCAGGAAGAAGAACAGGGTAACTTTTACGTGAGAAGTTAATGACATTCACAAGCAAGTACTTATTGCCATTCTCTAAGGTCAAGAAATTTGTCAACATAACTATATACCTCTGAAAGGTTATGCATTTTTGTGCATTCTCTAATATCGCCTTTGCCATTCTTGGACAAAAATATTATATTCTACCCCGTTTAATACTTGGAGTATACATGGAGACGGTTTCGTTGGTCAACGCCCCCGTAGCCCGGTCTGTGACCAGGCCTCCTGGTGGATTAGGAAATGATCAACCAGGCTGTTACTGCTGGCCGCACGCAACCCGACGTACGAACCACAGCCCGGCTGGTTTGGTACTGACTTTAGGTGCCTGTCCAGCGCCTTCTTGAAGACAGACAGGGGTCTATTGGTAATCCCCCTTATGTATGCTAGGAGGCAGTTGAACAGTCATGGGCCATTGACCCTTATTGTCTCGTCTCTTATCGTGCTAGTGGCGCCCCTGTTTTCCATTGGGGAGATGTTGCATCGTCTCCCGAGTCTTTTGCTTTCACAGCGAGTGATTTCCGTGTGCAAGTTTGGTACTAATCCCTTTAGGATTTTCCAAGTGTATATAATCATGTACCTCTCCCGCCTGCGTTCTAGGCAATACAAGTTGAGGAACTTCAAGCGTTCCCAGTAATTGAGGTGTTTTATTGCAGTTATGTGTGCTGTGAAGGTTCTCTGTGCATTTTCTAGGTCTACAATTTCACCTGTCTAGAAAGAAGCTGTTAGTGTGCAGCAATATTCCAGCCCAGATAGAAGAAATGACCTGAAGAGTGTCATCATGGGCTTGGCATCCCTGGTTTTGAAGGTTCTTATTATCCATTCTGTCATTTTTCTAGCAGATGCGATTGATACAATGTTATGGTCCTTGAAGGTGAGATCCTATGACAAGATCACTCTCAGGTCTTTGACGTTAGTTTTTCGTTCTATTGTGTGGTTGGAATTTGTTTTATACTCCGATGTAGTTCTAATTTCCTCGTGTTTTCCATATCGGAGTAGTTGAAATTTCTCATATTTGAACTTCATATTGTTTTCTGCGGCCCATCTAAAGATTTTGTTGATGTCCGCCTGGAGTCTTGCAGTGTCTGCAACGGAAGACACTGTCATGCAAATTCGGGTGTCATCTGCAAAAGAAGACACGGTGCTGTGGCTTACATCTCTGTGTCAGATATGAGGATGAGGAACAGGATGGGAGCGAGTACTGTGCCTTGTGAAACAAAGCTTTTCACCGTAGCCGCCTCAGATTTTACTCTGTTTACTGCTACTCTTTGTGTTCTATTTGTTAGGAAATTATAGATCCATCTACCAACTTTTCCTGTTCTTCCTTTATCACTCATTTTGTGTGCTGTTTCAACATGGTCACACTTATTCTTACATTTACTGGGTGAATGACACTTTGTGCATTATGGATCAGCTTTATAGCAGTAGGTAAAACGGACTTATGGCTCACTAAATGGTGAGCAGTTTGATCAGGAGCCACGAGTATAGATCGCTGTTCACCACAACACAACTGATTTGAAAGAAACATGTGCAACACTTGGGTATCTTTATTTCCGAATGTTTCCCCTATATATAAGTATTTTTCAGTCGAATACAAGGCTGCAGATTGTAGTATTTCTGACGAAATTAGTCCGTCACCCTTGAAAGGAGGTGATCAATCCATTAGGAAAGGCGCACTACCAAAACTGTATATATAAGAAGAGAAGTGAGGTGAAGCAGCTGAAGGTGAGGTCACAGGTGAGTATGGCCTAGTAGTCGAAGTAGGTCATTCTAAAAAATTGTTAAGTAAATGATTTACAGAAGACTTTCATTATGCCATTATGTTGCTGTGTTAAACAAGAATCGTATATACCGACAAGTTAATGAATAGAGTGTATGTGATACACCTTGATCAATCACCAAATCCTTCACTGGAACAGCAGTTTGACTAGTATGTTGGCATCCACTCCCCTCACGATCTTAATCACAGGTGATCATATTGTGTCTCCACACTGGGGTCTCACAAGATCCTCAACAAAGACGAAGGTATCACTGTAGGTCCCCTCAAAGGTGGTTCCTTGACTCTGGTGAGGGGCTCTGGATCTAGGGAATTGGATCTGTGTTCAGGTTCCCTGAATTGAGCCTGAATACCTTCCATCCGGCACCCCCCCCCTCCCCCACATACGCTGTATAACTCTACAGGTTTAGCGCTCCTCCTATGATTATAATAAACACTGTAGGTGTCAGCGACGACATTTTGTCACCCGAACATATTAGACGACATAGTTGTAATCATTAAGTGTTCCTGAAAGCTGTTTATTAGAAAATAAGGAAAATAAAAAATGACCAATATAAATCTAGGTCGAGTACTGGTAGATAACGACTCCAAAGTAACCTGAAACCCTAACTATTGTTGAGGCCTCTTGCTTAGCGAGATGAACTGTTTTACAGATGAGGTAAGTATTCTACTAGCATAAACCATTGGCTATTGTTTGGCATTTATCATTGATATTAGACTGCACTGGTACCAACTTGGTTGACATCAGTAGTCAAATTGAACTCTTTGGTAAAGTCAAGGAATTTAAGAACAAGTGACGTTAATTTGTAATAATGATCAGTGAACTCTATCTAGATCAATGAAGTATTGTACTGCATGGGCAGACATCGTCTAGGGAACCTCTGAGTATCAGTAAGTTTTGGTCATCCATTGCAATTTTGTTCTGAGTCACAACTGCCCCCAGACACTTAATTTACTTCTTCACAAACTGACACTTAACTGACTTGACACCAGGTTACGTTTCAACGAATTTACCCAGTAATTTATCAAGCTTGCAAGATGTGATGATCAGACTTACATTTCCGTCAAGATGTACCATGAATGTATTACCTAAAAGCCGATTTATTGTCGTCGTAATAAATTTGGGAAATACAAGTGGAGTTGGCCATAATCCAATAAATTTACAATAGAACTGGGAGTATAACCAATGAGAGTCAGAAACGATGTCAACTCCCTGCATTGCTTTTCAAGCAGGAATTACCAGAATCTTGTTGAGCACGAGCAGACGGATTCGGTAAGAAAAAGTTCTTCCATTAAATATCCAGTAATTGGTCAAAGGATACATGGTAACATCTTTCTATTAAATATTAAGCTGAGAAGAGTATTTCATGGGAAATTCGATTCCTTTATAACCTCCTGAGCGAGCACAGTCAAGATGAAGTGCTCCACAAAGACGTGTTGTGTATGTTATAATTGGTATATGGGTTCATAAATTGATTTCATCCCCTTCTCCCATGGGATACAATGAGTGATGTGGAGTACGCCCCATAGGTTCACCCTTAAGTGACTTCTTAAGGTTGTCAATGATGCCTATCTCTCAAGCATCATTGAAAATCTTAAGAAGTCAAAAGACCTAGTGTAAGTACTCTGTTGGGGCTAAGTTGTCTTCTAACAATAAATAACAAAAAGGCACAATACCGTGACTGGAACGATACACAAATAACCCGCACATAAAAGAGAGAAGCTTACGACGACGTTTCGGTCCGACTTGGACCATTGACAAAGTGTGACTTTGTCAATGGTCCAAGTCGGACCGAAACGTCGTCGTAAGCTTCTCTCTTTTATGTGCGGGTTATTTGTGTATTGTCTTCTAACACTGTGAGTGGTAGGTTGAGCAGAGAATTCGTTTGTAAGAACAGCACCTAAAAGCTGATTTCCTGACACGTTGCAACCTCCACCCTCACCGGGAGAAGATATTGGATGACCTCAACGAGCAAGGTTGAAATTTCTACTGGGAACTTTACCAACAAGACTTTAATCCTTCCATGACATATAGTGTGTAACGATGGTAATATAAACATACCCTTGAACTTACACTAGTCACTTTTGACCAGCTCTTCTGTGCCAGAAATGGCATGTACCCCAGGGATGGGGTTCGCTTGTCTAGGTTTGGGGTGGGGGACTGACCAGTGCAGTGGAGGGAGCAGTTAGAGACTTTAAACCAGAAACAGTGTTATGGGTTTTGGAGAAAAAAACAATGAAATATGATACAACAGAATAAGGTAAGATGAATTCTCAGTGTAACGATATTGTGAGTTTTAGGGAAGCCAGTTAGAGGCAAAATGAGGTAGAGTTATTGGTGAATATTGGAAAACGAGTGGCACTAGGTGATAAGTGCAGTAATAGAGATAGTGGATGAACAGGAATGAACAGGGAGAGAATTGAGAAGAGAGGATTTCTAAATATATTATACAAATAGTCATAGCGCTAGAAACAAGATGGACGAGTTGAGATTAGTTGCAAGTGTTGGTAACATTGACGTATTTGCCATAAATGGGACGTGATTTAACATGAAGAATCAGGACATGCTTGCTGAATGTCACATTCAGCATCTTAAGTTATTCCACGTTGATAGAAGTTATGGGAAGAGAGGCAGTGTGGCATTATATGTTAAAGAACATTTAAATTGCTGCATAAAAGTGGGTATTAAGACTGAAAGAACACACACAGTCTGGGTAGAATTATCGGAAGGGCATGAAAAATTAGTTTTAGGTGTGATTTACCGTCCCCCAAACTTGGATAGGGACCAAGGAAGACTACTTTAAAAAAAATTAAGGCAAGGAGGCTTTAACTTTAGTCAAACTGATTGGAATTCGTTGACTTGAATCTTGAGTCAAGCGACTTCCGGGAGGTAGTTCAAGATTGTTTTTGGGCAGTTCATGACACAACCACTACCTACACAACACAATAACTTTAACTTATAAAGTGCTGCTAAGCACATACACCTCACCAGGCATTACACTTGCCAGACGTTACAGACATTTGTAATAATTGTACACTAAAGACCCAAAAATAATTGTCTGAAGATCAGGTTATGTTTAGTCCAATTTTCACTATGAAAAAATTTATGAACAAACGGTACACCACACCTTAATATACATTTGGTAAGCATCTTATGACAAAAATGCCACACCATTCACCCACTATATTCACCTGTTCAAACATACTCTTGCACACATATGCATACACTTATACATACATCTATGTATATTCCCATACAGATGCACACATATATACATACACACGCACCTGCATGTTTATGTAAACATGCGTTTCCACCTCTGTCCCTATCATAGCCAAGGAAATACACCTTAAAACAATGATGTCATACAAACAGTGAACTTCGCTTCTCCTCACGCACTCTTCCATCATATTACTCAATATTAATACCACACAGTACATGCTTACCCACTCACACCCACACACCCCTGTATGGGAGGCTAGCCCGTTGGTTCCCAGTGACCTACAAATTCCATAAATCACGCAGCCGAAAATTCTGATAACCCTCTGTAATTTCACATAGAGTAAATATCAGAATGTGCTTTCTGTTTAAGATATTTTACTTTAAGCATAAATTTCAATATTTTGTTGGATTATTTTACTTTCAGTAGAATAAATTCCAGTATCTAGATTTTGTGTTGTTGTTCTGTTAGTATGGACCACAGGGGTTAAGTGCTTGTCGATAATTAAAAGAAAATGCTTTTATTATAGTAAATCTCGGCACAGTTTCCACTTAGTAATTGAAACTTGCCTCCCACAGTACAACGCCGTCGGCAGGTACGAGAATCTGCAGCAAGAGATGAACGCTTCCTTGCACTGGCTTAAGGCTGGTGTGTTTGCTGACAGGTTTCCCTCATCAGACCGACCCTTCCACGCGGCTGAGCTCCGCCAAGAGTACCTGCAGCGCCTCACCTCTGAGGACAAGTTACGCTTCCTTCGGACATATCTACTCGACTTTCTCCTTTTTGGATATGACATGCCTTAACGGAACATGTCTTGCGTGTAACAACGTATTACTACTTCCTTGTATGTTAAAGCTAATTTTCATCTTTTAACTTGATGTTTTGTACATTTCATCATGCTATAATTTACGTTAATGGTTTTCAGTTCATGTGAACTAATTCTTCTCGAGGAAAAGGTAAATTCATTATGTACATTTACGTAAGCGCCTTTTAACCTTTCTTTTTAAACATAACTGCTTTTAATTAATATTATCTTTAGTTGTTAAACTGACTATTTAAGATTTTCTGTCGTTTGTAACAAGATCATTTTTAATTAAAATAATCACAAGATCGATATGCATCGTGTTCAGTAATAACGTAAACGTCTCTCGTCTTCACAAGACCGCCTTTTGTCTCAGCCTTATATGATCGTTTGTATATTTAACTTAATCATAGATTTCAGTATCACATTGCCTGTTACTCTCTGGGTTGGTTGTGATGTAACCAGAATAACTGTCTTGTGCTTCTCCGCACACAGTATACTGTCACATTAACATTCTCGAGGAAATGTACTTTGTTACATTTTCCCTCCTACTCAGGCTTAAAAATGTTTACCCATCATGGAAAGCAATAACTTTTTAAAGCTAATTAGTATATGAAATACGGCAAGAAAAGGATGAAGTTATAAATGTCGGGTTGTGTTGGAGTATGTGGTGTTAGGTGTGTAGGAAGAATATTTCTCAACACAGTCTTTGAAACACAGGAAAGAAATGATATATTCCGAGCTCCTTGAGATATTACCAATCTAAGATGCTTTCGTTTTTATGTTGCTATATAAGTGATAATCAATATAAATATATTATTTCTTTATCAATACCCACACTTTTGTAAAGAGAGCTTAACTAATTCACTATACGTGTATATAATGTGTCGATATTGCTTATATGGTATGGACATAAAAATCACTGATAAACCATACCACGGGTGGGGATAGAACCCGCGATCAGAGAGTCTCAAAACTCCAGACTCACCCGTGGTATGGTTTGTTTGCAATCGTGTCATTACGATTTCGTGAGTCAAATCACTGATATTAAGCTCTTACGGTGTTGTTAGCTCGCGACCTGAACACAAGGGTTATTAAAACTTATTCCATCAAGCTGTCACAACTCAGTTATTGGTTTCATATGTTATCGCTTTCGAACGCAAAAAAAAAAAATGGTAAAGGACATGCTAGATATTCTAATATAAGAAATCTTCTGACTTTGCCTCAGTGAGGCCCTATAGCACTCCAGACCTTAAAAATATAGAAAATAATTCAGTTATGTATAGTGGATAGAATAACCAAAAACAAACTAGCTGGGCTGTTAAAAAAAAATAAAAAAAAAAACGGAAAAATCGGGTGCGGAGGCAGAATAATTCCTGGTGCCCGCCTTCCCTGGCGTGTGGGAGTAATTTTGCCGCTGGATGATCAAACATGATGTGACGATAATCGTGGAAATGAAGATACTTCGAGCCTGAGCCATAAAGTTAGGCATTAGGGAATTAGGAATTTGTATTTCAATGCATTTAGCAGCTCAATTACTTTAAAATCATGTACAATAACGCACAATATAAATTATTAAGCTTTAGGCCATAGTTTGTAATCATGACGCTACCAGAAGAATTTACCAGCATCTCATTACGCAGGTTATAGAGATGAACTCTACCCAAAACTCTTTCCGATAAACTAGGATATCACCCTAATATGTAAATATGGAGAACTTTAGAATAACTCTAGATATGCTTCATATATTCTAGAACCACTGATTATGTCTCTAATAGAGATAAAATAAATGAATAGTAAATTAATGTTTGCCTGAATAAGGATGGGAATGATCACGGAAGTAAAACTTACTCTGTTATTAGCACATTAAACTCTCTCGTAAAACAATGACACAGATGTGATCCTTAATTTTTATCTGAGTGGACCGGTAAGACATTGGACCGAAGTTCCAGTTAGCCTATCATCTTATGACCTGTCAAGTTTTCAGACAAATGATATATAACCACCATCATCTCGGTATTAGATTGAAAAAGTTCCCTAAGGAAAACGACTCCTCAGTTATATCCTAGTACTAAACATGTCTTATTTCACACTGTGGTATCTGAGGGCATCTCTTATCTAGGACCTAATATAAATCTTACCCATCCTAACTATCTATATTGAAGGCATGGCTTGTTTTCGTCGACATGAATAGTAAGAATATAACCAAGAATTATTTTCCCTTTTGTGCTCTTATTTATAACTCTTATCTATACCTTTTATTTAATGATTTTGGCTCTTAATTACTGCATAGTACAACAATACGTAGACGTAACCTAGCAAGGTGGAAAATACAGTTTTATTGCTTAGTAAAAGCATTGTAGAATTGATGACTTACACTGGAATACGGAGTTGCATATTTTCTATCATATTCCATACGAAGATCTCCATGCATGGAGTTAAGTATGTGGTATTGAATTACTGATAGACATGCATCCCATATATGCCTCAATTCAAGTTATCGCATTTCCGGTCCAACACTTCCCTACTGTGTATTATTATTATTATTATTATTATTATTATTATTATTATTATTATTATTATTATTTTTATTATTATGTGAGCAAATCACCTTCAGGAGGCATGCAGGGCATTACCTGAATTATTACTTGCAAGTAATTTGGGTGAGGTAAGTGGGCCTTAGGTCACAGCAAGTAGCCTAACTGTAACTCCCTCGATGTCCCCTCCCTACCACTCTCACAAAATGCTAGACCTGACATTAAATGTCAGGCTTCCTGGGTACACGAAAGAAATTGATATTAACACTTACCATTTAATTACTGGGAGACACTTAATGCTGATGGAACACACCCTAACATTACCCTAACAGCTAGGATTTATGATGCCCAATGCCAAAAACTACTGTACATTATGGGTAAGCGTCACTTAGCTAAGGTGCATTGTTGAGAAGGATTCATTGAAGTCCTCTATTTTTTCGTCCTGGTTGCCGAATTGTAAGGGTTTTCCACACTATCCCAATTCTTCAGCAGGAAGGTGTCAGTAATTTCTAAATTACGAATTGAGGCCGATATACACGAAATGACCTTCGAGAATGCCTGATTGCATTGCACGATTCGGTCCAGTGTTCGCACATTAAATTCAATATGGCGTCTGTCTCCGGCATCACCCTGCAGCTGTTCTACACTCCCCTCACTCGAAATTTCTCGAATGGGTCAAATCAGCATCATATTTTATTACACAGTTATTATATTATTCATTTATGTTCTACATTTAGAAAATTATGTAAAAAATCCACACCTATGAATACTCATAATGAATAAGATGTGAGATGGACTTTATTTTGTTGGTTATATTAAATATAAGAAACAAAACTGAAGGTGTAATGCAAGTCCCATTATGCCGTAAGAAAAAACAAGTAAAGTTTAGAAGAAAAAGCTGCTCTCATATCTCAGTTTGGTTGTGTTTTACTAAGGAAAATAGTGAACTTTGATTTATTATTGCATTTCTGCGCTGGAACTTTTATCATTAATGAAAATGAAGCCTGTCCATTGTCCATGAAGGAAGGAGTGTAAGAGAAAACATCTGTGAGAATTATCCAAGTCTCTCATCTCCATAAATTTGTCTTGTAGAGTAGTATGGAAACTTAGTGTATCCCTTGGATAAGATGTAGTGGACAGTTTAACTTCTCGTGTACAATTTAATAATAATCACAGGTTGAAAAATTTATTATTTCTTTCACATTTCTGAAAAATTCGTCATTTAAGATGAAGAGCATTTAGCTGAATACTCCAGCAGCCTTATCTAGTACTATAGCTTACATGAGGCTTGAAGATCCTTCCGATCGCTGGCGGCCTTAACGGGTTCCCTAGGTTATCACTACTGCCATGGTTGCCTATATTGTTTAGGTTAGGGCGAAGCTATGGCTTCTGCTGCTGTTGCTGCCAAACACTGTGCCTCTAGCAGGGACCAGGAGGCTACGCTGTGCAGCGAAATATTGGGATGATTACGTAGGGTTTTGACCTTATTTTGCCTCTGAGATGTGCTTATCTTTGCTCCTTATATTTAAAATAAATTTCCTCTTTAATAATAAAATATATATGTAATTTAATCAGCTTGCACTAAAAAAATCTTATTTATTGTCGGCGTATTAATCTTCACTTTATAATAAGAATGTTGACATTATCAGCATCTCTTGAAAGCATTTACGATTCGATATTTTAAGACCACATGAGATGGCGCGTTACAGAGGACATTAACAGCATTATAGTGATGTAATGATTGAAGACTGAATAAGAAACCTTGTTGAGATGCATAATGGGAGACATTCGTTATGTGGATGGCAGACAGTGGCCTGACTGGTTCCCTATATGTACATTATACAGTAGGTAAATATGTTATATGGACGGCAGACAGTGGTTTTAATGTTTCTTTTTATGGCCAATATGAAGTAACTGAGTATATCATTACATAGACAGTAGACAGTAGCTAAATGTCTCCACGATCTCTTGATCCAAGGATCTGGATTTATCGTCCCCTTCCATGGATTGAACTTGAATTCCTGTAATTTCCCAAGCAGTATTTGACTCCTAAGGGTTTAATGTTTTCCCAAACTAAAACAAATAAAAATACATTTTGGACAGCTAGTGCACTGATTAACTTCTTTTATGGGAGACAGTGAACAGACTGTTGTGTTTTTTATATTACTGCGCAAAATGGCTGAATATTTCTATATGGATGATAGAAAGTGGCTCATTATCTCCTTATATAGATGGAATACATTGCCTCAATGTTTCCTTATATGGAAGGCAGAGATTGGCTGTATTTATCTTCCTATAAAGATGGTAACCAGTGCCTGATGTTTCTTTTAACTGACTGAAGGTTGTGTAAGAATGGTATATAATACCGATAAGATGAAATTAAGACACATGTGCAACATCTGGGTATCTTTATTGTAGACGTTTCGCCATCCAGTGGCTTTATCAATACAAATTCTAGGACATAACTTGAAGACAGTAGAACTATGTACAGAAGATGAGGTAATCAGTCCCTCAACCTAGGAGTACGTGCGAAGAGCACCATAGTCGTGGAGATTCTGAAGCAGAAGAAAGGAGCCTGGCGCTTATATAGTAACGTCAAGTGTAGCAGACGAGGGCATAGTCACTGGTAGGCGGGATTCCCCAGTGGAAGTAGGTCCTTCCCAAAGAGATGGGTTAGTTGTAGTAGTAGTTGTCGTAGTCGTGAAGGTTATGTACATGTCCTAAGAATCAAGATTCCATGATGTTGCAGTGTCTGACAAGTTGTGTAAGAATGGTATATAATACCGACAAGATGAAATTAAGACACATGTGCAACATCTGGGTATCTTTATTGTAGACGTTTCGCCATCCAGTGGCTTTATTTTATCTTGTCGGTATTATATACCATTCTTCCACAACTTGTCAGACACTGCAACATCATGGAATCTTGATTCTGAGGACATGTACATAACCTTCACGACTGCGACAACTACTACTACAACTAACCCATCTCTTTGGGAAGGACCTACTTCCACTGGGGAATCCCGCCTACCAGTGACTATGCCCTCGTCTGCTACACCTGACGTTACTATATAGCCCCAGGCTCCATGCTTCTGCTTCAGAATCTCCACGACTATGGTGCTCTTCGCACCTACTCCTAGGTTGAGGGACTGATTACCTCATCTTCTGTACATAGTTCTACTGTCTTCAAGTTATGACCTAGAATTTGTATTGATAAAGCCACTGGATGGCGAAACGTCTACAATAAAGATAACCAGATGTTGCACATATGACTGAAGGTTTTCCCACTGACGGCAGACAATGGACAGATTATCTTCTTATTTTGAAAGATCGAATCAAAGATCATTTCTTTCTGCCTCCCTGAGGGGAGACAGAAATTTGGAGGAAATTTGCTAAGGCCTTACACACTGTTTGGGTTGGGTCAACTTTTGACTCTCCAGGTCAGTTAAGCTTTGGTTCTTGCAGATTTTTAAATTTTCTTAAGGCTTGGGTGTCATCAGCGCATGTGCATGACGAAACAAAGAGCCTTTTTCATATTTTGTAATCTCTGAGGTACTATTTTCGCTAGTTCATGAAATGCGTAGCCTTTCAATTTCAAAAAATAGGTGATAATAAAGTGCCTTTTGTAGGTATTTAAGGGTTTTTATTATCCTTTCTAATATGTTGTAATAATGTGTGTAATATAGATTTTAATGTCTTCATCTTGCTCTCTCTCTAATTCTCCCTCTCCCTCTCCCTCTCCCCCTCTCTCTCTCTCTCTCTCTCTCTCTCTCTCTCTCTCTCTCTCTCTCTCTCTCTCTCTCTCTCTCTCTCTCTCTCTCTCTCTCTCTCTCTCTCTCTCTCGTTCTGCTAGTTTATATTACACTCCCTGTTCATCATATAGACGGTAGAACAAAAATATATAGTTACACCTAGAGCCTAATAACTAGGCGATAAAAAAGCTAAAAAGTAGATAGGGGTATATATATTTACAGTTTATATATTATCTATTTCAAATAATTGTAGGATATTTGGTCAAAATTACTGGTATCATATTTTTGTCAGAAAAGAAAAAAATGAAATAGTATTTAAGACAGAGATCATTTTAATTTAGTTTAATTATAACAAGTTTGATTATAACAAGTTCTTCCGTAAATACTTATCAACATTCAAATCATCATTGTTATTCAAACTTCTAACTTATTTGTTATGACAAATGATACTCAAGTTCATCAATTATTTCTGTCGAAATATTATTTATAATATAATATTGATACAGACGGAATAACGCTATATATTCGACTTCATTTTTCACGACACTTACATTATCTTCATCACATAGAAATACAACAATATGAGACGGAATCCATAGAACCATACATAAATTACTTTTTCTCTATTTAAATATCTATACTTGGCTTGTCCTATTAGCATGTTGCTAGTCAATATTCTATTCAGGGTTATACCACGAAGATGACATTGCGTCAGTAATGATAAAGGAATCTCGCTATCATTAGCATAGTAATGATAAAGGAATCTCGCTATCATTAGCATAGTAATGATGAAGGAATCTTGCTATCATTAGCATAGTAATGATGAAGGAATCTTGCTATCATTAGCATAGTAATGATGAAGGAATCTTGCTATGATTAGCATAGTAATGATGAAGGAATCTTGCTATCATTAGCATAGTAATGATGAAGGAATCTTGCTATCATTAAGATAGTAATGATCAAGGAATCTTGCTATCATTAGCATAGTAATGATCAAGGAATCTTGCTATCATTAGCATAGTAATGATCAAGGAATCTTGCTATCATAGCAAGGTAATGATCAAGGAATCTTGCTATCATTAGCATAGTAATGATCAAGGAATCTTGCTATCATTAGCATAGTAATGATCAAGGAATCTTGTTATCATTAGCATTGTAATGATCAAGGAATCTTGCTATTATTAGCACAGTAATGATCAAGGAATCTTGCTATCATAGCAAGGTAATGATCAAGGAATCTTGCTATCATTAGCATAGTAATGATCAAGGAATCTTGCTATCATTAGCATAGTAATGATCAAGGAATCTTGTTATCATTAGCATTGTAATGATCAAGGAATCTTGCTATCATTAGCACAGTAATGATCAAGGAATCTTGCTATCATTAGCCTAGTAATTATCAAGGAATCTTGCTATCATTAGCAAGGTAATGATCAAGGAATCTTGCTATCATTTAGCGTAGTAATGATCAAAGAATCTTACTTTCATTAGCAAGGTAATGATCAAAGAATCTTGCTATCATTAGGATAGTGATGATCAAGGACTCCTGCTATCATTAGCATAGTAATGATCAAGGAATCTTGCTATCGTTAGCATAGCAATGATCAAGGAATCTTGCTATCATTAGCATAGTAATGATCAAGGAATCTTGCTATCATTAGCATAGTAATGATCAAGGAATCTTGCTATCATTAGCATAGTAATGATCAAGGAATCTTGCTATCATTAGCATAGTAATGATCAAGGAATCTTGCTATCATTAGCATAGTAATGATCAAGGAATCTTGCTATCATTAGCATAGTAATGATCAAGGAATCTTGCTATCGTTAGCATAGCAATGATCAAGGAATCTTGCTATCATTAGCATAGTAATGATCAAGGAATCTTGCTATCATTAGCACAGTAATGATCAAGGAATCTTGCTATCATTAGCATAGTAATGATCAAGGAATCTTGCTATCATTAGCATAGTAATGATCAAGGAATCTTGCTATCATTAGCATAGTAATGATCAAGGAATCTTGCTATCATTAGCATAGTAATGATCAAGGAATCTTGCTATCATTAGCATAGTAATGATCAAGGAATCTTGCTATCATTAGCATGGTAAACATTTCAGTTTGTGACTCAGAAGTTCAATTGTTATTTGTTATTTATACGTCAGCTTGCTGTCTATAATTGTTATCTAGGAAAGTTGCAAATAAGAGCAGAAGCAGCACTGCCAACGTTTATAATTTATATTTTCTTACTCTAAGTGGAATATTCTCACTATCCGAGAGACGGTGGGATAGGCGGATATAAGTGTTTTTTTTTTTTTTAAATATCATAGTGACAACTAGCATGTGAAGTATGTGAGCAATAATAGCATTAACGGATAAAGGAGATTTAGTGATAGTTTTCAATGAAACTGAGTAATCAGGCAAAAATATGTACAGCTAAGAAACGTGTGCGTTGTTGAGGGCCAGACTGGATACTGGCGATTTTTCTCGCAAATTCGAAAAGGAATGCTTGGATATAGTGTGCGAATTGTGAGGTTAATGCGTATGGTTTAACGAAGAGATGAGGACGATAAACTTGGTATTGAGTTGTAAGTTAATGATCTTGTCAGACTACGGGGTGAAAATTATATTCTACTTGTTTAAAATAAAAAATATAAGTTTGGGAAAAACTGAAAACAAGTGCTGATGTAAACATCCACACCAGAAGCATATGTGAACGGTGTAGACACTGGCAACATGCACCAGTAAACACCATACACACAAATAATATACACACAAACAATATTGGCACAAACAACATGCACACACAAATAATAAGGAAACAAACAATATGCACACAGAAACACAAACAATATGCACACAGAAACACAAACAATATGAACACAGAAACACAAACAAAATGCACAAAAACACAAACAATATGCACAGAAACACAAGCAATATGCACAGAAACACAAACAATATGCACAGAAACACAAACAATATGCACAGAAACACAAGCAATATGCACAGAAACACAAACAATATGCACAGAAACACAAACAATATGCACAGAAACACAAACAATATGCACAGAAACACAAACAATATGCACAGAAACACAAACAATATGCACAGAAACACAAACAATATGCACAGAAACACAAGCAATATGCACAGAAACACAAACAATATGCACAGAAACACAAACAATATGCACAGAAGCACAAACAATATGCACAGATCAAGGACACCTCCATAGATATGTGTGGGTTCAAGGTCACCTACAATTTGCACATTATCATGACTGTTTAAGAGTGACAACAGTTTATTACCATTACGATTACCAAACTGAGAGTTTCCAATGCTTTTGTGTCTTGCATTATAATCGCCAGTAATAAGAGTAGGTTCAGAATGAGCACAAGTTGGGAGCTCCAAGTAATTAAACTTATCAGCAGGAGCATACAAGTTAAATATGTTGAGAGCAGAGTTCCCAATATAAATCCTGACACCGTGATACTGTAGCCCCTCTGTTTTCTTATGTGCAAGAAGTTGATGGGGAAGTGATTTTTTAATATATAGAACACAAGAGTTAGTAGATTTGAGGTTATATGCAACAAATGATGGCAATTTAGGGGGTTGGGATTTTTCAGGGACTCTGCACTCTTGTAGACACACAATATCAATATATTCAGTAGTTACTTTATGGTGAAGGTCAGAAAATCTTTTTCTAAGTGACGCAATATTCCAACTTAAAATGGATAGTTTATACGAGTTTGGTTCCATTATAAAAGTCCAAGGATAGAATTCAATTTCTCAGCAAAATGAAAAAACTTATTAAATAGCAAACAAACATAATCAATATCAATATCAATATCATCAGTATTATCCTTATCCATAAGTCTCTTAAGTGCACTTCCATTATGGAGGCCTCTTGGGAGTCTTTGTTTACAGAGGTCACGGCGCTCTTTGTCTGTGAATGTATGGAAGGTGACACTATCCCTCGCACTCACCTCTCCACTTTTATTACACTCATCACTATCATCACATGTACCACTTCCTTCATCATTATGATTAAAATTATGAACACCAGTGATACATACACCATTATCGACAACCGGGTCATCTCCACACTCAGTATCTATCAATACATTGCACTCATCATTTTGACTTTCGTGATGGTCTTCGCTGCCCTTATCATCTTCACTGTGATTGTAAACATCACTATCAGTCATCATTTTTGTAATTATTAACACCACTGCAATCATCAGTTTGTTCATCATCACCACACTAATTTTCATAATGGCTGACAATCTGTGGGTTGATGTACTCATTTGCAACCTCTGTAAGTTTTTCCTCGTGGTGCTCAAGTTGTTGTTTCAAGCACCATTGTTGCTTCTCCAGTACTGTTATGCGCAGTTGCATGTTGTGTACCAACCGAGCAAGACTAGTTTCATCTGGAGGTATGAAGTCCCGGTCAGCTGAGCAAGGTGGCTGACTGATAGCTGACTCAGCCAGACAGGTGGTGTCAACACCAACAACATCACTTGTGTTTATAGCAGACGTGATAGTGCTCTGGTGATGTACTCCCAGGGTGACTTGCTCAACCACAGTGTCTGAAATCAGGCATGGGTCAGTATTCAGACATGAAGTATCTGGTAGGCCTACTGCCTCATCATTGGAGGTGATGGGTGAGGCGGGAGCCCTGCGGCTGGCGATGTGGGCAGCTTTCACTCTGTAGTCAGCATGAGCAGCAGTGACTCCTGGGGTCTTACAATTGTTACATTGTAATGCAACGGTCTGGTGTTTCTTTATCATATCATAGCACTGGTGAGAAGGATGGGCCTTGGCACACACTGCACACCAGTGTGACTTACCTAGGCATTTCCAAGCAATGTGACCCCAGCGCTGACACTTGTAGCATCTATGGTGAGGTGGTTTGTACAAGGCTATTTTGCAACTCCTGTTAAGCGCTGCACGAGAGTAGATATATGATGGTGGAGTTCCTTGGCCAATCCACTCAGCCAATATCAGATCATTTGGAAGTCGACGAGGGTTTGCAACTTGATCTGACAATAGGAATTTAGGATCCAAGTACTTATTGACATTGTGGATAACAATAAGCAGCACTTTAGGTGATCTTGGTGGGGCAGCTTGGAATTGGATGTTAGCATTTTTGGTCGTTAGTAGCAAAAAAGTAATTATCCTCGTCATGACGAAAGCGAACCCGAAGGTTTTCCTCTGGGATGTCTATTGTAACTTCATAAAATCATCTAAACTTGACCTCAAACTCAGTGTTAGCAGGGAAATCAAGCCTAACCATTCTCCGATGGCTGTTGTCGCTCTCGTTGCTTCTTGCAGCAAGCCTCCTTTGAAATCCTCTTTCTTTTTTCAAAGGTTCCTTACTTCTATAACGTTCGAATTCGCCTTCACCATCATTTACTTCGTTCAGTGGCAAGTAATACGCATTTGCACTTCATCAGGAATCAGACGTGACTACCGCATACAAATACAAAGTTTATTTCTCTGTAAAGATTACAGTGTGGGGTTTACATATTATGGAATATTGGTTACAATGTGTGGATTACATATTATAAAATACTAATTACAAAGAGGGCCACTATCATGCCTAGCATGACTAGGCATTTCAGGCAGACTAATAATAATTCTAATTCTATATTGATACAGTTATGAATCATATTGATATTTAGGTAACTACATTACAGTTTGTAAATTTAGCAGTATGTGTAATACTTGTTGGTTTACGAGCCGCTCTCTAAGACTGAGAGACAAGCAGACGGAAAGACACACACACAGGCAGACAGAAAGACCGAGACACACAGGCAGACAGAAAGACAGACACACAGGCAGACAGAAAGACCGAGACGCACAGGCAGGCAGAAAGACAGACACACAGGCAGACAGTTTAGACCGAGGCACACAGGCAGACAGACAGACACACAGGCAGACAGAAAGACAGACACACAGGCAGACAGATAAGCAGAGCTAGACAGAGAGACAGACAGACAGACATACATGCTTGTGTGTAACAGTCATCATCATGTCACTCCACTGCTTACCCTGTCAGCAGTTTAGTGACACTCGTCATGCTTCAGGAAGTTTCATATATACTCCAACTCTCTAAAACACTGCAGAGACCTATAAATGCTTTGCATACATTTCCAGACAATAGTAAATCACCAAGGTAGGTGAAAATGTACACCTGTCGGTGTGATTGTGACTATATGAGTACTGTTTCAGTCCCTAATATTAGTGTCAAAACAAAGATTGGCTATGAAATCACAAGAACTATTATAAATTGTAATTATCAGAACATAAAAATTATATAAATTAAAATAAAAACGAGAAAAAAGGTATATCGGTAACACTTCTGCAAGCAGTTAGTTTAATGTGTTTATTATGCACCCCATACCCATCCTGTGGGCGGTAGTCAAAAGATTACAGAGGTACATAATTGGTCCAGGGACTGGACTCCAAAGTTTTGATAGCTGAGCAAGTTACAGAGGTAATGAACTCACAATTTACAAAGGTAATGAACTCACAATTTACAAAGGTAATGAACTCACAATTTACAAAGGTAATGAACTCCAGGTAGGTCTGGTCACAATCATGACAAGTTACAAAGGTATTTACAGATTACAGAGGTACGTAATGGGTCCAGGGACTGGGCCTCCAAAGTTTTGATAGCTGAACTAGGTACAAAGGTAATGAACTCACAAGTTACAAAGGTAATGAATCCTGTAAGAATGGTTACTTACGTTTATATATGGCTACAATCATGAACAAATTATAGAGTAATGAGTAATTCACACTTCCACATCCGGTCACAGCTGTAATGAGCTATTGGTGCAAATATTGATTGTTGAGTCACACACACACACCCTCACACACACACACACACACACACACACACACACACACACACACACACACACACACGCACACACACACACACACACACATACACACACACACACACACACACACACACACACACACACACACACACACACACACACACACACACACATACACACAACGCAACTGAGCAACCTATACTACAACCCACTCACTGTTCCCTCTGCCACCAACCCCCATATCACAAACCTCACCCCAACAGCTGTCCCTTATGGGCATTCTGACCCCACCCCCATCAACACAAACCCCACCTACACCACAGCCCCATATAGGCCCCCACCAAGGCTCTCGCTCCCCCAACCCCAATATTCTTGCATAACCACAATGATAGAAAAGAAACTAAAGGTTTGGTACACAAACGCGGATGGAATAACGAATAAACATGAGGAGTGGAATGAAAGAATTAGTGAAAAATCCCCAGACATCATAGCAGTCACAGAAACAAAACTCGCTGAGACAATAACAGACACAATCTTCCCAACAGGATATCAGATCCTGAGGAAAGATAGAAGGAGTAGAGGGGGAGGAGGGGTTGCACTGCTCATAAAACACCGATGGGGATTTGAGGAAATGGAAGGCATGGACATGATTGGAGAAAGAGACTACATTGTAGGTACAATTCAGTCCGGAGAACATAAAGTAGTCATTGGAGTGATGTATAACCCACCACAGAACTGCAGGAGGCCAAGAGAGGAGTACGAAGAAAACAACAGGGTGATGGTGGACACACTGGCTGAGGTAGCAAGAAGAGCTCACTCGAGCAGAGCAAAGTTACTGGTAATGGGCGATTTCAACCACAGGGAGATCGACTGGGAAAACCTGGAGCCACATGGGGGTCCCGAAACATGGAGAGCCAAGATGATGGATGTGGTACTTGAAAACCTCATGCATCAACATGTCAGGGACACAACCAGAGAGAGAGGGGAGGATGAGCCAGCAAGACTGGATCTTGTGTTCACCCTGAGCAGTTCAGACATTGAGGATATCACTTACGAGAGGCCCCTTGGTGCTAGCGATCATGTGGTTCTGAGTTTTGACTATATAGTAGAGTTACAAGTGGAGAAGGTAACAGGAACTGAAGGGGACAGGCCAAACTATAAAAGGGGGGACTACACAGGTATGAGAAACTTCCTGCAGGAGGTTCAGTGGGACAGAGAAATGGTAGGAAAATCAGTAAACGAGATGATGGAATATGTGGCAACAAAGTGCAAGGAGGCAGAGGAAAGTTTTGTTCCCAAGGGAAACAGAAATAATAGGAAGACCAAAACGAGTCCTTGGTTTACCCGAAGGTGTAGGGAGGCAAAAACTAAGTGCAACAGAGAATGGAAAAGGTACAGGAGGCATAGGACCCAGGAAAACAAGGAGATTAGTAGAAGAGCCAGAAACGAGTATGCACAGATAAGGAGGGAGGCCCAGCGACAGTATGAAAACGACATAGCATCGAAAGTCAAATCTGACCCGAAACTGCTGTATAGCCACATTAGGAGGAAGACAACAGTCAAGGACCAGGTGATAAGGCTGAGGAAAGAAGGTGGAGAACTCACAAGAAACGATCAAGAGGTATGTGAGGAGCTCAACACGAGATTTAAGGAAGTATTTACAGTAGAGACAGGAAGGACTCTGGGGGGACAGACCAGATGGGGACACCAGCAAGGAATACACCAACAAGTGTTGGACGACATACATACAGATGAGGAGGAGGTGAAGAAACTGCTAAGGGACATCGATACCTCAAAGGCAATGGGACCGGACATCTCCCCGTGGGTCCTTAGAGAGGGAGCAGATATGTTGTGTGTGCCACTTACCACAATCTTCAACACATCCCTGGAAACTGGGCAACTACCTGAGGTATGGAAGACGGCAAATGTAGTTCCCATTTTTAAAAAAGGAGACAGAAAAGAGGCACTAAACTATAGACCTGTGTCATTGACGTGTATAGTATGCAAAATTATGGAGAAGATTATCAGGAGGAGAGTGGTGGAGCACCTGGAACGGAACAGGAGTATAAATGCCAACCAGCACGGATTCACGGAAGGCAAATCCTGTGTCACAAACCTTCTGGAGTTTTATGATAAAATAACAGAAGTAAGACAAGAGAGAGAGGGGTGGGTTGATTGCATCTTCTTGGACTGCAAGAAGGCCTTTGACACAGTTCCTCACAAGAGATTAGTGCAGAAGCTAGAGCATCAGGCGCATATAACAGGAAGGGCACTGCAATGGATCAGAGAATACCTGACAGGGAGGCAACAACGAGTCATGGTACGTAATGATGTATCACAGTGGGCACCTGTGACGAGCGGGGTCCCACAGGGGTCGGTCCTAGGACCAGTGCTATTTTTGGTATATGTGAACGACATGACGGAAGGGTTAGACTCAGAAGTGTCCCTGTTTGCAGATGATGTGAAGTTAATGAGGAGAATTAAATCTGATGAGGACCAGGCAGGACTTCAAAGAGACCTGGACAGACTGGACACCTGGTCCAGCAAATGGCTTCTCGAATTTAATCCTGCCAAATGCAAAGTCATGAAGATAGGGGAAGGGCACAGAAGACCACAGACAGAGTATAGGCTAGGTGGCCAAAGACTGCAAACCTCACTCAAGGAGAAAGATCTTGGGGTGAGTATAACACCGAGCATGTCTCCGGAAGCACACATCAATCAGATAACTGCTGCAGCATATGGGCGCCTGGCAAACCTGAGAACAGCATTCCGATACCTTAGTAAGGAATCATTCAAGACACTGTACACCGTGTATGTCAGGCCCATACTGGAGTATGCAGCACCTGTTTGGAACCCGCACTTGACAAAGCACGTCAAGAAACTAGAGAAAGTACAAAGGTTTGCGACAAGGTTAGTTCCAGAGTTAAGGGGAATGTCCTATGAAGAAAGATTAAGGGAAATTGGCCTGACGACACTGGAGGACAGGAGGGTCAGGGGAGACATGATAACGACATATAAAATACTGCGTGGAATAGACAAGGTGGACAAAGACAGGATGTTCCAGGGAGGGGACACAGAAACAAGAGGCCACAATTGGAAGTTGAAGACACAAATGAGTCAGAGAGATAGTAGGAAGTATTTCTTCAGTCATAGAGTTGTAAGGCAGTGGAATAGCCTAGAAAATGACGTAGTGGAGGCAGGAACCATACACAGTTTTAAGACGAGGTTTGATAAAGCTCATGGAGCGGGGAGAGAGAGGGCCTAGTAGCAACCGGTGAAGAGGCGGGGCCAGGAACTAGGACTCGACCCCTGCAACCACAAATAGGTGAGTACAAAATAGGTGAGTACACACACACACACACACACACATGCACTGCTCATTAAAAACCAGTGGGGTTTTGAGAAAATGGAAGGAATAGATGGCACGGGCGAAAGGGACTACTTAGTAGGAACAATCCAGTCTGAGGGACTAGGAACAATCCAGTCTGAGGGACATAAGGTGATAATTGCAGTAATGTACAACCCACCACAGAACTGCAGGAGGCCAAGAGAAGAATACGATGAGAGCAACAGAGCAATGGTCGACACACTAGCCGAGGTGGCCAGAAGATCACACATGGGGGAAGCAAAGTTACTAGTTATGGGTGATTTCAATCACAAGGAGATTGACTGGGAAAACCTGGAGCCCCATGGGGGTCCCGAAACATGGAGAGCCAAGATGATGGATGTGGTACTAGAAAACCTCATGCATCAACATGTTAGAGACACTACCAGAGAGAGAGGCGAGGATGATCCAGCAAGACTGGACCTTGTATTCACCTTGAGTAGCTCGGACATCGAGGATATCATGTATGAAAGGCCCCTAGGAGCTAGTGATCATGTGATTCTGTGCTTTGACTACATAGTTGAGCTTCAAGTGGAGAGAGTAGCAGGAACAGGATGGGAAAAACCAAACTACAAAAGGGGAAACTACTCAGGCATGAGGAACTTCCTGCAAGACATTCAGTGAGAGAGGGAACTGACAGGAAAACTAGTACAAGAAATGATGGACTATATGGCAACAAAATGGAAGGAGGCAGAGCAGAGGGTTGTTCCCAAGGGAAACAGAAATAATGGGAAGAACAGAACGAGTCCTTGGTTCACCCAAAGGTGTAGGGAGGCAAAAAGTAGGTGTACTAGAGAATGGAAAAGGTACAGAAGACAGAGAACTCAGGAAAATAAAGAGATTAGCCGAAGAGCCAGAAACGAATATGCACAGATAAGAAGGGAGGCTCAGCGACAATATGAAATTGGCTTAGCATCGAAAGTCAAGTTTGACCCGAAGCTGTTGTATAGCCACATCAAGAGGAAAACAAGAGTCAAGGACCAGGTAATCAGACTGAGGAAGGGTGATGGGGAGTTCACAAGAAACGACCGAGAGGTATGTGAGGAGCTAAACACGAGATTTAAAGAAGTATTTACAGTGGAAACCAGTAGGACTCCAGGAAATCAGAACAGGGGGGGTACACCAACAAGTGCTGGATGAGGTACACATAACCAAGGAGGAGGTGAAGAAGCTGCTATGTGAACTTGACACCTCAAAGGCGGTGGGACCAGACAACATCTCTCTGTGGGTCCTTAGAGAGGGAGCAGAGATGCTGTGTGTGCCATTAACAAAGATCTTCAACACATCCATTAAAACTGGGCAACTCCCTGAGGTATGGAAGATGGCAAATGTAGTCCCAATGAAAATGAAAGGAACTAATGGCACACTTCCCTGTGAGTGATGGTTGTATCTTGTATCTTCCGCCATCCACATGTAATTCTTGAGGTACCGCAAATTTCCTGTCTCAGTTCTTCAGCAGGAGACATTAACACGGGTTCCTATTACAAATTCGAGCAGAAGAAAATAATTTGGCCATGAAAACGCCGGATTATTAGTTGAATTTTCCACGACAACCAGTGCCCACAAATTTCAAATGGCGTCCCCCTTACGGCATCATTACTGGCTGTTCTGCACCTCCCTCACTCGAAATTTCTCGAAAGGGTCATATCAGCATCATACTTTATTACACAAATATTGTATTATTCAAATTTACACATGCTGAATTTAGGAAAATCCTAAATTTTCCACAATCCACAGCTGAAGATTTTAGTCATTTGACCTAGGCCTTTAGTTGGCATACTGGTCCACTGTTTAAAAATTAAGATATATTTTTCACACGCTTGAGTTAGCTGTTTTAATTTTTATGGACCCCAATAGAAATAAATCACTTTGTTTGACTTTTTTTGGGGTTATCTTAGGTAATTTACACATATGTTACTATATATGATAATTTGTTTAACTCTACTTATGCACTTGTACCAATAAACTTACTTAGGTGGCCCGTGGCCTGGTGACAAAAGCTCTCACTTCACGTGGTGAGTGTCCGGGTTTGATTCCCGGCAAAGGGGTGGAAACATTGGCGTGTTTCCTTACACCAGTTGTCCATTTTCACCCATCAGTAATAATAGGTACCTGGGTGTTAGTTGACTGGTGTGGGTCGCATCCTGGGACAAAATTTACCTAATTTTCCCGAAATGCTCTGCATAGCAAGCTGACATCAGTATGTCACTGATGTTAGCTAGGCCTGTATACCTTGTACATGTGCTTGTAGAAATAAATATATTACTATTATTGTAGCCTGAATAATTGAAAGATTCTATAATAGTTATAGGTGTTCAATAGATCTCATTAGTTTTCTATGTTTTGTTTTAAACTCGTTTTCTGTCTCTTTTTACTTGGGACACTTTAACGAAAATGCATGGTCCATACTTTCAGTGAATTTTGTTCAAATTTTGTTTATTAACCCGGATAACCGACGACAGTCAGTGTGATATCGAGGACTGCCTGTCTTATTTCCATTAGGATCCTTTAATCTTGTTACCCAGGATGCGACGCACACCAGTCGACTAACATCCAGGTACTGGTAGGTGAACATGGACAGCAGGTGTAAGTAATTAAGTTTATTCAGGTATACACAAATACAGTTACATAGATTATCATACATAGCAGCATATGTGTAGAGAACTTAGGATAACCCAAAAATGTCAAAGTGACTCGTTTCCACTGGGTCCTTTTGGTACCTTATTATAATACTACAAAGGAGATAATATCCTATTATTACACTATAAAGAAGATATACTAGTAACAAGGTCAAATGAGTTATATATATTTACATGTGTATTAGCTTAAAAAAATAAAAAAAATCATTCTCCTCCCTTTCTGTGGCTACATTCATCAGACACCTTTTGGCTCTCTTCTTGAACTGGTTCATGCCATGACTGGCTTTGACATGTGCAGGCAATCTGTTCCATTCCTTTATTGCTGTGCAATAAAAGGTGTTTGAAGCCTGGCCACTGACTGTGGGTGCTACAAAGTTGTGCTCTCTCCCTCTAGTACTATGATTGCTTTGGTTCCCAACCTTGACAAACTTGGCAGCAAGATATTTTTAGTTAGTTAGTTAAATATGTTTATTATGCACCCCATACCCATCCTGTGGGCGGTAGTCAAAAGATTACAGAGGTACATAATTGGTCCAGGGACTGGACTCCAAAGTTTTGATAGCTGAGCAAGTTACAGAGGTAATGAACTCACAATTTACAAAGGTAATGAACTCACAATTTACAAAGGTAATGAACTCACAATTTACAAAGGTAATGAACTCCAGGTAAGTCTGGTCACAATCATGACAAGTTACAAAGGTATTTACAGATTACAGAGGTACGTAATGGGTCCAGGGACTGGGCCCCCAAAGTTTTGATAGCTGAACTAGGTACAAAGGTAATGAATTCTGTAGAATGGTTACTTACGTTTATACATGGCAACAATCATGAACAAATTATAGAGTAATGAGCAATTCACACTTCCACACCCGGTCACAACTGTAATGAGTTATTGGTGCAAATATTGATTGTTGAGTCACACACACCACACACACACACACACACACACACACACACACACACACACACACACACACACACACACACACACACACACACACACACACACACACTTTAGTTTAATATCTTTATGCACCCCATACCCATCCTGTGGGCGGTAGTCAAAAGATTACAAAGGTACATAATGGGTCCAGTGACTGGACCCCAAAGTTATGATAGCTGAACTAGTTACAAAGGTAATGAACTCCAGGTAGATCTGGTCACTAATCATGGCAAGTTACAGAGGTAATGAATCAGCTTCACTCCTATACATGGTTACAGTCATGAACAAATTACAAAGTAATGAACCACTGATACGTCCACACCTGGTCACAATTGTAATGAGTTATAAATACAAATATTAAGTGGATCATACACCCGCACTAGCGCGCGCGCGCACATACACACACGAGGGCGCACGCACGGACATGTGCACACGAGCGTACAAATATATGCATACACACAAGGACGCACACCCACACACACACACCCACACACACACACACCAACACCCACACACACACACCCTCAGGCAAGATATTCTGGACACTGTTTGAGCAATTTTATAAACTTGATTTAACATCAGTTGTTTTACTCTGTCTTCAACATTCAGCATATCCAACTGCTGTAATTCATCCTGGCCTACATGTTCTCTTGTTCCCAGCCCCAGGATGAATCTTAGGATTTTGTTCTGGGTGATTTGCAGTCTATCATTTTTTTTTTTTTTGTCATGGCAGAGTACCCTGAAGAGCAAGCGTAGTCCATATGACACTGTGCAAGGGCTAGACAGTAAGTAGATACTGCGCTTGTTTGTAGAGGAACTTCTGTCTGGCATTTGCTTTCTTTACTACACTCTTCCCTATCAATTCTCCTGACATGCATGGGTCAAAGGGGATTCCCAGATATTTTACTTAGGAAATTGAAGCGATGGGTTCATGCCACGGAGTATGGTTTCCATTTTCGCGAGGTGTAACGATAGATTAGATTTTGCCACCGAAGTGGCTAGTTTATTGTGCACCCCATATCCATCCTGTGGACGGTAGCGCGAGAGCATATGGATACACAAAAGGCCTAGGAACTAGGCCCCAAAGGGTTAACAGGAATACATATGGATTTATATCTACATATCTATAGTTCACTTATCTGTTACAAGCAAATTTAGGAAATTTGCCCCAATGAAAAGCAGGGGTGTCACTAGCACGTTAAGAGACCATACAATAAGTGTCAGGGGCCCGAGACTGTTCAACTGCCTCCCAGCACACATAAGGGGGATTACCAACAGACCCCTGGCAGTCTTCAAGCTGGCACTGGACAAGCACCTAAAGTCAGTTCCTGATCAGCCGGGCTGTGGCTCGTACGTTGGTTTGCGTGCAGCCAGCAGCAACAGCCTGGTTGATCAGGCGCTGATCCACCAGGAGGCCTGGTCACAGACCGGGCCGCGGGGGCGTTGACCCCCGAAACTCTCTCCAGGTAAACTCCAGGTAAACTCCAGGTATATCTGGTATCTTATTTTCATTAATAAGATATCTTGACATGTCACATAGGTTATTACACTGTCTGTCTCTGTATTCCTCAATAAGTGGACAATTAAGCACATAGTGTTCAAGAGAGTGACCATATGCCTGATCAACGCCCCTCGCGGCCCAAGCCTAAGTCTGTGACCAGGCCTCCTGGTGTGATCAGCGCCTGATCAGTTTACCTGGAGAGCTGTTGCTGCTGGCTGCACGCAAACCAACGTACGAGCCACAGCCCGGCTGATCAGGAACTGACTTTAGGTGCTTGTCCAGTGCCAGCTTGAAGACTGCCAGGGGTCTGTTGGTAATCCCCCTTATGTGTGCTGGGAGGCAGTTGAACAGTCTCGGGCCCCTGACACTTATTGTATGGTCTCTTAACGTGCTAGTGACACCCCTGCTTTTCATTGGGGGGATGGTGCATCGTCTGCCAAGTCTTTTGCTTTCGTAGTGAGTGATTTTCGTGTGCAAGTTCGGTACTAGTCCCTCTAGGATTTTCCAGGTGTATATAATCATGTATCTCTCCCTCCTGCGTTCCAGGGAATACAGGTTTAGAAACCTCAAGCGCTCCCAGTAATTGAGGTGTTTTATCTCCGTTATGCGCGCCGTGAAAGTTCTCTGTACATTTTCTAGGTCGGCAATTTCACCTGCCTTGAAAGGTGCTGTTAGAGTGCAGCAATATTCCAGCCTAGATAGAACAAGTGACCTGAAGAGTGTCATCATGGGCTTGGCCTCCCTAGTTTTGAAGGTTCTCATTATCCATCCTGTCATTTTTCTAGCAGATGCGATTGATACAATGTTATGGTCCTTGAAGGTGAGATCCTCTGACATAATCACTCCCAGGTCTTTGACGTTGGTGTTTCGCTCTATTTTGTGGCCAGAATTTGTTTTGTACTCTGATGAAGATTTAATTTCCTCATGTTTACCATATCTGAGTAATTGAAATTTCTCATCGTTGAACTTCATATTGTTTTCTGCAGCCCACTGAAAGATTTGGTTGATGTCCGCCTGGAGCCTTGCAGTGTCTGCAATGGAAGACACTGTCATGCAGATTCGGGTGTCATCTGCAAAGGAAGACACGGTGCTGTGGCTGACATCCTTGTCTATGTCGGATATGAGGATGAGGAACAAGATGGGAGCTAGTACTGTGCCTTGTGGAACAGAGCTTTTCACCGTAGCTGCCTCGGACTTTACTCTGTTGACGACTACTCTCTGTGTTCTGTTAGTGAGGAAATTATAGATCCATCGACCGACTTTTCCTGTTATTCCTTTAGCGCGCATTTTGTGCGCTATTACGCCATGGTCACACTTGTCGAAGGCTTTTGCAAAGTCTGTATATATTACATCTGCATTCTTTTTGTCTTCTAGTGCATTTAGGACCTTGTCATAGTGATCCAGTAGTTGAGACAGACAGGAGCGACCTGTTCTAAACCCATGTTGCCCTGGGTTGTGTAACTGATGGGTTTCTAGATGGGTGGTGATCTTGCTTCTTAGGACCCTTTCAAAGATTTTTATGATATGGGATGTTAGTGCTATTGGTCTGTAGTTCTTTGCTGTTGCTTTACTGCCCCCTTTGTGGAGTGGGGCTATGTCTGTTGTTTTTAGTAACTGAGGGACTACCCCCGTGTCCATGCTCCCTCTCCATAGGATGGAAAAGGCTCGTGATAGGGGCTTCTTGCAGTTCTTGATGAACACAGAGTTCCATGAGTCTGGCCCTGGGGCAGAGTGCATGGGCATGTCATTTATCGCCTGTTCGAAGTCATTTGGCGTCAGGATAACATCGGATAGGCTTGTGTTAATCAAATTTTGTGGCTCTCTCATAAAAAATTCATTTTGATCTTCGACTCTCAGTCTGGTTAGCGGCTTGCTAAAAACTGAGTCATATTGGGACTTGAGTAGCTCACTCATTTCCTTGTTGTCATCTGTGTAGGACCCATCTTGTTTAAGTAGGGGCCCAATACTGGACGTTGTTCTCGATTTTGATTTGGCATAGGAGAAGAAATACTTTGGGTTTCTTTCGATTTCATTTATGGCTTTTAGTTCTTCCCGCGATTCCTGACTCCTAAAGGATTCTTTTAGCTTAAGTTCGATGCTTGCTATTTCTCTGACCAGTGTCTCCCTGCGCATTTCAGATATATTGACCTCTTTTAGCCGCTCTGTTATTCTTTTCCGTCGCCTGTAAAGGGAGCGCCTGTCTCTTTCTATTTTACATCTACTCCTCCTTTTTCTTAGAGGAATAAGCCTTGTGCATACATCGAGTGCCACCGAGTTAATCTGTTCTAGGCATAAGTTTGGGTCTGTGTTGCTTAGTATATCTTCCCAGCTTATATCGGTTAGGACTTGGTTTACTTGGTCCCACTTTATGTTTTTGTTATTGAAGTTGAATTTGGTGAATGCTCCCTCGTGACTAGTCTCATTTTGTCGGTCTGGGGCTCCACGCATACATGTCTGAACCTCAATTATGTTGTGATCTGAGTATATTGTTTTTGATATGGTGACATTTCTTATCAGATCATCATTGTTAGTGAAGATGAGGTCTAGTGTATTCTCCAGTCTAGTAGGCTCTATTATTTGCTGGTTTAAATTGAATTTTGTGCAGAGATTTAAAAGCTCGTGTGAGTGTGAGTTTTCATCAGAGCTGCCTCCTGGTGTTATTACTGCAACAATATTATTTGCTATATTCCTCCATTTTAGGTGCCTTAAGTTGAAATCCCCCAGGAGCAAGATGTTGGGTGCAGGAGCTGGAAGATTTTCCAGACAGTGGTCAATTTTTAACAGCTGTTCCTGGAATTGCTGGGATGTTGCATCCGGAGGCTTGTAGACTACCACAATGACTAGGTTTTGGTTCTCGACCTTTACTGCTAAAACTTCCACTACGTCATTTGAGGCATTAAGCAGTTCTGTGCAAACAAGTGACTCTGCAATATACAGGCCACCCCCCCCCCCCCTTTTGCCTGTTCACTCTGTCACATCTGTATAGGTTGTAACCTGGGATCCATATTTCGTTGTCCAAGTGATCCTTTATGTGGGTCTCAGTGAAAGCCGCGAACATTGCCTTTGCCTCTGCAAGCAGTCCACGGATGAAAGGTATTTTGTTGTTTGTTGCTGGCTTTAGACCCTGTATATTTGCAAAGAAGAATGTTATCGGACTGGTGGTATTGTTGGTACTGGGGGGGGATTTTTTTTCCGGCATTAGTATCTGTATCTGTTGGTTTGGAGTGGAGGCCATCGACTGTGGTTCCACTCCAGGAATGACTGGATTTGGTGTACGATTTCTGCCATTTCCTGCCAGTTTTTTTTCCTTCCTGGCACTAAAAAACCTCTCCCTCTTGAGTGGCTGTGGCTACCCAGGTTTTCCCATGGCCTGGATGTTTTGTATCTTTTTGTCCCCTTTAGATGGTATGCCTGGCAATTTAAGTTATAGCACAGTCTTTCCTGTACTGAAGAGGTACACATTTCAGGGTGAAAAAGCTTACAGGAAGGGAGTTTGCATTTTCCTGTTGTCATAAGGGCATGACATTTTCTAGGGTGGTCATAGTTGCATGTCCCATCTGTTTTTCCAGATTTCCCATGCCAGCAGATACCAAGTGCATAGTATGAGCACAGGCTTGGTTTCCGTTTGCCTTGGGTTTCTGTGACTGTATTCCCTGTTGGTGCATGTTTCCCTGTCTTACTCCTATCCTCCCTAGCACCAACAATGGAGCTCCCACCAGTTGTTTTTGGTAATTTATCCTCACTATTGCTATTGGAGTCCTCTTGTTTGCTATTTCCTGCGGTATTTCTAGTTTGCAATATTGGTTTTATCTTATCTTTGACTACACTTGTTTCCCTACTATGGCTCCTGTCCTCTATGAGGTCATTTATATGTATTCCTTCCTGCGTATAATTCCCGACTACCTGGACAAAATCTCCAGCTTCACCATTACTGTCTCCCAGGACAGTATCTCCAGCTTCACCATTTCTGTCTCCCAGGACAGCACCTCCAGCTTCACCATTTCTGTCTCCCAGGACAGCACTATCAGCCCCACATTTACTGACTACCAGGACATCACCTCCAGCCTTACAGTTTGTGACTACATGGCCAGTATCAAGGGCAGTACCATTCAGCCCAGCCTTTTTATGTTCCCATCTGTTGTAGAAAGCTTCCAGGTTTTCTATGAAAGCAGCTTTGATGTTATCCTCTTTTAATACCCTCGTGATTTTAGTCCACAGATATTCCTCATTTGGGGATACCCAAAAACACTTCTCTGTTTTAATACTGCTTGTAGCTAGTTCTGGGATATCTGCACAAGGAGCGTGACACCAATTTCCACAAAAATGACAATTTATCCATGTGGAAGCCCGTTTGTTTGACTGACCACAGACTACACACAGCTTCATAATGATTTGAATGGTTGATTTACTGCAATTCTACTAGCAACCTCTTGAATATTATATTAATAACCTCCTTAAATGAAGCTCTAGCTATTTGTATTTCTGTTTTTAACTCTTTTTGTATATTGGACAGCTTACCGTCACGTTCCTGATTTTTAATGTTTGTGTTTATAAGGGCGCCTACAAACCCATCCGTTTACAGTCTGCTTTATTGTCCAACGAAACTGTTTGAAACCAGTCCCGGGTTCGGACCAGTCAAGGGTTCGGACCAGTCAAGGGTTCGGACCAGTCAAGGGTTCGGACCAGTCGATCTGCTCTGATCAGTGGGTCACTTATTTAAAACATACTGGTCGGTGATTTGAGCTAACACATGAAGGATCTACTGGAAATTATCTACCCGAGTAATATGTGATTTGACTGATACAAAAGTATAACTTGCGTGTTGAAGAGCCGGTGATATCTGGCAGCTCCTACAATGACGTACAGTCGACCTCTTTGTTTATCAATCGCTGTATCTGGCTTTTCTATTTTTGTTTTTTCCGTCTCCACCACAATAAATGCTATATTATCACTATAGTTGACTGGTGCAAATTTTGGAGGAAGGACGCTTTTTCTGTAGTAATAATTGCTTCTCGTTGTGTATATTGCGACCGCTGGTAACTACAGGTTATATGAAATTCACAGTAACGTCTCGTATTTCAAGAAAAAGAAACTAATGAAAGTCACTCCACTCCACTAAGTACCATTATAATACTGGTTAGTTGCTACTACAACACTGTATTCTGCTATTCACTGGTATCACTAGATTATATGCGAGTACACTAGCAGGCCAGGAAGATTATTAAAAACAGCTGACCTGTGGTAAGTTTCTGGCGACTTCTGGCACCTGCCTCTATAGGCTTATCACTTCATTTACAAATTCACCTGTTTTCAAATGACACTTTAGCCTTTATCATCAATATACTAGGGAGCCACTGTAGTATACACTATACACTATGTATACTCAATGCTTTCAGGGAGACTTTCTTTCCTCTGACACAAAGTTCAATTATTATTATTTTCACACGGAAAACAGGCCTATGATTCCCCTCTGGCAGTAAACTCTGCTAGGTAATGCACACTAATTCTCCTTTTTTGACTCAGTATATAATGTTTTCCGCCCAAGATTGGTTCCAGGCGCTAGAGGGATGTATCGTATAGGATTGATGACACAAATTAAAGTTCTAGCACGTAAGAGCGACCGTGAAAACACCAGAAAACCGGGAGCACAACGAGGCACGCTGACAGTCACGCTGTGATACTCCAATAGTTATATTCTACATTCTCCTTCTCGATACTCTTCTTGGCTAACATATCAACTTTATCATGAAGGAGTAATCCAATGTGTGATGGGATCCATAGCAATTGTACATTAATTCCTTTGTCCCTAATTTTTGAGTATCTATACCTGGCTTCCCCAATGAGCATGTTGTTGGAGTCATTATATGAGCCAAGAGCCTTCAATGATGACATAGAATCAGTAATGATGATCGAGTCAAGCTCAGTGTCATAGGTTAGCTTTAGCGCCATTAGGATTGCAAACAATTCAGTTTGCAGTGTAGACGCCCAGTTGTTAATTCTTATGCCTAACTCAACAAATTTATTATCGTTCTTAACTAGGGAGGTGGCAACAAGAGCAGATGCAGCCCTGCCAGAAGACTCCTGTTTAGATCCATCAGTGTATATAACTTGTGATAACTTGTTACTACCAGCTAGGTGAGAAATTTCTTCTTGAGCAGTTGCTCTAACAAGAGATTTAAGGAAGGGATTACTAGCAATGAGCTTCGTGGGAGGGACTTGTAGGTATGTGATATTAAATGAACACATCTTCCATGGAGGGGTGAAATGCTCTTGTTGCCTACAGTGATACAGTTCATGTAGGTTATAAAACTTAATGCAATTGCACGTTTTCACAATCCATTTAGATCTGTGTGTATTTACCTCTAGACACTTGGTAAGATTCACTGTGACAGTGTCTGGTTCGTTTCTCAACATTCTAATACCGAGTACAGTGTTAATTTCAACAATCCTATCACTGATACTAGAAATACCAAGCTCCTTCCTCATGTTAAGAACTTTTGTAGATCTGGGACAGCCAAGAATAATCCTGAGAGCTTCATTTTGCATTAACTCTAAGGGTCGGAGAGAACTTTCTCTAGCTAATATCAATATGGGAGCAGCATAATCAATTAAGGACCTAACATAGGCTATGTACATCATTCTCACGATTCTCACATTTGCACCATAGTTGGGATTGTAGCCAGCAACAGCTTTGAGAGCATTTAGCTTAGCTTTACATTTCTTGTTTAGTTGTGGTATAGTGGATTTGTTAAAGGGTACATCTACACCAAGATATCTGTAAGTTTTAACGTAGCTAATGATTTCACCCTGCAAATAGATGGGTGGGGGATGTCGTTTGCTTGTTAATATCTTAGTTTTAGAGGAAGATATTATGAGGCCTAGTCGATTACAAATTGCTTGAACTTCATTAAGAATGGTATTCATCTTCTTATGCCCTGTTGTATGGATCATGATATCATCAGCATAGCTTATAGCTATATGTTTAGGTGAGGCAGGTAGAGCATTTAGGAGAGCATTAATCAGAATATTAAATAGCATGGGACTAAGAACTCCTCCCTGCGGTGTACCTAAAGACATTTCTTTAGAATCACTTCTGAAGCCTTGGTAAAGGACAGAGGATACTCTATTTGACAGGTATCCTATTATCCAGCAGAGTAAGCTACCACCAATATTCATTTTGGCTAGTTCATGTAGTATAACGGTTCTGTTTGCAATATCAAATGCAGATTTTAGATCAAGAAAAGTGGTAAAACTAGTAGAGGTGTGTGCAGTGAGAAAGGTGGAAATACAGTTCTGCACACTTTTACCTTTCATGAACCCATAGAGGTAGGGGGAAAGTTGATGTCTGATTCTGTAGTACAGTCTGTTAAGCATCATTCTTTCAAAAGTTTTACAAAGACAACTAGTTAAGGAGATCGGCCTAAATGTATCAGGCTGTTGGGGCTTAGGGATAGGCACAATGAGACTATTGGTCCAGGAAGTAGGAAGAACGCCCTCAATGTAACTGAGATTATACAGTGCCAACAAAGGGTTATCAGGCACGTGCCTTAGAGTTCTGAGAATATCATAGGTTATACCATCCTCTCCAGGAGCAGTTGATCGACCTTTGGTTAATGCATTATCTAATTCATACTCGGTAAAGAGGCAATCACTCTCATCAATATTTTGGCTCATAAAATTAATCAGTTTCAACATTTCTTCAGAAGTACTCTCTAAATTTTTTCTAATATGAGATGGAAGGCTTTCATGCCTGGATGTTTTGGACCAGTCATTTATGAGGTCATTTGCTTTTTCAAGAGGAAAGGGATGAGCAACATTGCCAGTCTTTTTCCTGGTTATTTTATTTATACCTTTCCAAGCCAAACTCAAAGGAGTGGACCTAGTTAATCCACTAACAAACTGTTCCCATTCCTGTTGCCTAAGTTCTTCCTTTCTATTCCTTGCATTTGTTAGTGCAGCTTGGAACGTTCTGAGCAGGTCTGGGGTTCTACATTCACGGTATGCTTTACCAATCCTCCTAGCTGCATGTGTTAGATTGCGCAGCTGTGGATCATTATAGTATTTACATTGGTTTTTATTGTTATTTATAGTGGAGGGTTTTTGTTTCCTATTCCTGCCCACTTGATCTGTGAGAACACTCTCAATAGTGGTAATTAAATCATCATTAAATTTTTGTGTGCCAATGGGCTCGTAATTCTTATACCATTGATCCAAGTGGTTAATAAAGTTGTCTCTGTGTTCTGGTTTGAGAATAAGTTTCCTCCTTCTGTATTTAGCTCCTTGATTGCTGGAGATGTGATCAAGATTGACAGTTGTTAGTCTTGGGAAGTGATCAGATAGAAGATCATCAACTATGACAGAGTCATGCATCGTATATGATGTATTAAATCCAAGACACAGATCTAGTATGCCACCATATATGTGAGTAGGCTCAGTAGTGCCCACAATTCGAACATTATCATGCTCATTTAGCAATCTCACTAGTTTAGTTCCATTGGTGTTTGTTATAGACCCACCAATATTCTTATGTCTGGCATTAAAATCTCCAAGAATGATGGTAGGTTCACTATTGATGCGATCTGGTAAAGCATCAGGTCGAAGCTGGTTCGCTGGGGCATAGAGATTAAAAATGTTTATGGAAAAATCGCCTGCATATACTTTGACACCATGATACTGCATGTTAACTCGACTCTGCAAGGAAAGGAGTGAATGTGGCAAGCTCTTTCTGACATACATCACACAACAGTTGGTTGACCTTAGGTTATAAGCTGCATATCCAGGCAAGTTTGGTGGAGGTGCTCCATCTTTCAATCTACATTCCTGCAAACAGATGACATCAATATTCTTGGTTGCACTAATATGATGTAAATCAGGCAACCGCTTCCTGAAAGAAGCAATGTTCCATGAAAAGATTTGTAATGTATCCATTGTAGTGAGTTATTACAATCTCTTGCTCATAAGATGGTAAAACTATTATGCTTTGACTGCAGTGTGCAGACACTTAAGAGCAAATAGCATAGTTTGTACGTCGTTATCTTCAGAACCTTTATTTTTAAGCATTTTTCGGCATTTTGGCAGCCAGTTATGAGGCAAGTTTTGAAGGCAAGAGTTATGGGCTTCTTTCTCACAAATTGCTGGAAGCTGAACGGAGATTACTGCACTTTTGACATCATCACCATGCTCAAGAGCATCATCCTGATTACATATATTTATTAAACTTGTCAGGATCTGTTCAAGATGCTCAATTTTTTTCTGGAAATTTGTTATAATATGAGGAAGGTCAGGCGAATCCAATGCCTCTCCGGAGGATGGCACTTCTGGGTTAGTGCTTCCTTTAACACCTATCACCTTAACAGGTACCATGGTTACATTAGTGTTCTCTGTTTCATCATTCATTGCAGGTAGGTCCTGTGCATCTGACTCATCTCCAATTTCCAGGGAGGTTACCTGTGTGGTGTCCGTCTGACTGTTGTAGTTGTGTGTATTGGGAGAAATGACAAACTCATCCCCATATTCAGGTGTAGCCATAGGTATCTGTAGTGGCAGACCAGTAGTTCCATATGTGCTAGCAGGGATGGCTAGCTCCTCCCCAGCTGGTGTGTGTGATGGCATTCTGGTATCACCAGAATTGTTTGCAGTGAGGTGGGGTTCTTGCACACTTTGCAGAGGTTCAGTCTCAGATCTGGCTGTGGTAGACTGGATGGCCCCATCCTCAGTTACCATTAAAGGACTGTTATCAGGTTTACCTCGAAGGTTGTTTGGGTTCTGACTGCAGTCCTTGTGGGAAACTGTAACCCCAACTTCTTTACAGTTAATACACTTAAATTTTTGGCTGTCAGGGCCTACTGTGCATTCTCTAGTGGAATGTTTCCCAGCACACTTACCACACCAAGAATGTAGTATTCCACAGTCTACTGCAACATGGCCATAGTGCTGGCATTTGTAACACCTACGTTTAGGGGGTAACCTAGGATAACCCAAAAAACTCAGACAGAGTGACTTATTTCTATTGGGATCCTTTTACCTTATTATTATAATATAAAGGTTATAATATTTTCTTATTATTCTACAATGAAGATAACATCTTATTATCATACTAAAAAGACTATCTACTACACGAGGGCCATTAAGACTATCTACAATACGAGGGTCATTACTAGGAATAAGGTAAAATTTACACGTATGTTAGCTAAAAAATAGAAAATCATTCCCCTCCCTTTCTGTAGCTACATTCATCAGACACCTTTTGGCACTCTTCTTGAACTGGTTCATGCTATGACTGGCTTTGACATGTGCGGGTAGTCTGTTCCATTCCTTTATTGCTGTACAATAAAAGGTGTTTGACGCCTGGCCAATGACTGTGGGTACTACAAAGTTGTGCTCTCTCCCCCTAGTACTATGATTGCTTTGGTTCCCAACCTTGACAAAATTTACAGCAAGATATTCTGGACACTGTTTGTGAGCAATTTTATAAACATGATTTAGCTTCAGTTATTTTACTCTGTCTTCAACATTCAGCATATCCAACTGCTGTAATTCATCCTGGCCTACATGTTCTCTTGTTCCCAGCCCCAGGATGAATCTTAGGATTTTGTTCTGGGTGATTTGCAGTCTATCTTTCAGTTTTGTTGTCAAGGCAGAGTACCATGAAGAGCAAGCGTAAACCATATGGCATTGTATAAGGGCTAGACACAGGGTCCTGCGAGCCTCAGTAGGTAGACACTGTGCTTGTCTATACAGGAACTTCAGTCTGGCATTCGCTTTCTTTACTACACTGTTCCCTATCAATTCTCCTGACATGCATGGGTCAAAGGGGATTCCCAGATATTTTACTGATGAAACCAAAGTGATGGGCTCCCCATTACACTGAACATTAAAATTATTTACCCTTCTCAGTTTGTTTCGTGCCAAAGAAAATGGCTTCAGTTTTCCCTAGGTGTAATGATAGTTTGTTGTCTACTAACCATTTGCTGCAGGACTCCAGTTCCAGTGTTAAAACATTAGCAATATCTTGTGGGTCTTTACCTGACACTAACAGAGCACTGTCATCTGCATACAGTAGGAGTTTGCACTTGACACTGATAGGCATATCATTGACATAATATAAGAATAATAAAGGACCCAGAATACTACCTTGGGGAACTCCACATGTTATCGGCAGGGGTTCTGATTCCGTTTTGTTGATTTTGACAATCTGTCTCCTGTTGCTAAGGTAGGACTTAAACCAGTCTACAGAACCTATACCGATAGCTTGAAGTTTCTTACATAATATATTGTGGTTGACAGTATCGAAGGCCTTTTGCAGGTCTAAGGTTACCATACCTATGAGGTTCCCCTTTGACATTTCAGTTCTCAGGTAATCCATCAGATTAATAAGGGAGGTGTCGGTTGAGTAGGATCTTCTAAAGCCCGATTGATAGCTATGGAGAATGCTGTTGTCATTAAGGTACTTAACTACTTGAGAATACACCGCCCTCTCCAGAATTTTAGATATTATACTGAGTATACTAACAGGCCTATAGTTGCTTACATCAGACCTATTATTTTTCTTGAAGATAGGAGTAACTCTGGCCTCCTTGAACCCCTCCGGTACGGTATTAGTGGTGATTGATAGATTTATTATGTGAGCAACAGGGATTGACAGTTCAGAAGCACCATCTTTTAGGAACTTAGACGGGATGTTATCAGGGCCTGTGCTCTTAGTTGGGTTTAACCTGCTTAGTTCTTTTTGAATGAAGTCATGAGATACACTTCCTAGTTGACAACTGTTTGGGGTTACCCCTTTATTGGTATAGTATGTTTGAAACTTATCAGAGTCTGTGTTTAAGGTATTTGATGCAGCTGGTAGTTTACTTACTAGTGTTGATGCAACAGATGTGTAGTAGGAATTAAAGCAATTTGCCACCTTAGATGTTTCGTGGCATACATCATTATCGATAGTGAGTACTATGTTAGACCTATCTACTGGCTTATGGCTATACCCCAACTGTTTTAGTTGTTGCCAGAGCTTTCTGGGGTTATGCTTATACTCTTCAATTTTTGAACAATAGTGCTTTGCCTTTGCTCCTTTTATAAGTCTCTGTACTCTGTTCCTCACCCTTTGGAATTCATTTAGTGCTGCAATATCCTGTCTGTTTGCTTTAAATCTTTTTAGCAGCTGGTCTCTGAATTTCATATTATCTAATATCTCAGTAGTCATCCTGGGTTCAGTTCGTTTGATCCTAACCTCTTTAACTGGTGCAATATTATCAAGGATGGTAGTGAACATTGTTTTGAATTTTTCCGAGGCATCGATTACGTCCGTGCAACTTGTTATCTCTGTCCAGTCACAATTGTGTATGATAATTTATGTAACTGTATGTTGCTATGTATGATAATCTATGTAACTGTATGCTGCTATGTATGATAATCTATGTAATTGTATGCTGCTATGTATGATAATCTACGTAACTGTATTTGTGTTAAGCGGCCCGGTGGCCTGTTGGCTTAAGCTCTCGCTTCACACACGGAGGGCGCGGGTTCGGTTCCTGGCGAGGTGAAAACATTTCGACGCGTTTCATTACACCTGTTGTCATGTTCATCTAGCAGCAATTAGGTACCTGGGTGTTAATCGACTGGTGTGTGTCGCATCCTGGGGGACATGATTGAGGACCTCAATGAAAATAAGCTAGACAGTCCTCGATGACGCACTGACTTTCTTGGGTTATCCTGGGTGGCTAACCCTCCGGGGTTAAAAATCCGAACGAAATCTTATCTTATACCTGAATAAACTTACACCAAGAAGCAGGGTTCGATACAGCACAAGCAGGCAGAGGCCCTTATAAACCCAACAAGAAGTGGGTGACATAAGTGACGTCAGTGTTTGTGTACATGAGTGAAGTAGTGCAGCTGTTGGTGCTTCATTTATGATGGATAGTTGTACGTTACCTTCTTGACCAACACTGTTGTCAAGGTTAACCAACACTGTTGTCAAGGTTGACCAACATTGTTGTCAAGGTTAACCAACATTGTTGTCAAGGTTGACCAACACTGTTGTCAAGGTTGACCAACATTGTTGTCAAGGTTGACCAACACTGTTGTCAAGGTTAACCAACACTGTTGTCAAGGTTGACCAACATTGTTGTCAAGGTTAACCAACACTGTTGTCAAGGTTGACCAACATTGTTGTCAAGGTTGACCAACACTGTTGTCAAGGTTGACCAACATTGTTGTCAAGGTTAACCAACATTGTTGTCAAGGTTGACCAACACTGTTATCAAGGCTGAGCACACACACACACACATGAAGGTAAGTGTGGCGTCTATGCCTCAGTAGTCACCCTATACATGGAGGTCCTCCTCGACCTGTGTGGTGACAAGACCAGGTGTGGGGTTTCCACTACACTCACACAAAACCAGGTGTGGGGTTTCCACTACACTCACGCAAGACCAGGTGTGGGGTTTCCACTACACTCACACAAAACCAGGTGTGGGGTTTCCACTACACTTATACAAGACCAGGTGTGGGGTTTCCACTACACTTATACAAGACCAGGTGTGGGGTTTCCACTACACTTATACAAGACCAGGTGTGGGGTTTCCACTACACTTATACAAGACCAGGTGTGGGGTTTCCACTACACTTATACAAGACCAGGTGTGGGGTTTCCACTACACTTATACAAGACCAGGTGTGGGGTTTCCACTACACTTATACAAGACCAGGTGTGGGGTTTCCAGTGGAGATGTCATGTCTGAGGGTAATGTGCAGTGTGGAAAATTAAATTTACCTGGATGTAACTCATAAGATACATACCAGTATAGAAAAAGAAATAACTTACAAAATAGTGCTCATATTGGTCTCACAGGCCATAAAAGTTACTTGGAAAAAAAAATAATAGAAAATAGTACATAAAAAACTAAAGAAAGTAATACCGGGTGACGGCAGTCGGCGATGTTACCATATACCGGGTATTTTCTGTCAACTTCATGCCTCCATATCTCAGTAAGTATTGATGGTTAAATTTTTTTTTGTTTAGCCTATAATATTTAGAAAAAAACTGTATTTTCATAAGAATTTTTTTTTTTTTTTTTTTTTTAATTTTGGCGACCCTAAGAACAAGTCTCTGAGAGGGCCTGGGGACCCTCAAAGGGTTAAAGTCCTGCACATATTTTTAGCCGCTTTTTTATCAGAACTGGCAGCCTCACCATGCCTTTTCATACCATACCACCATCACAACCACTACCACCACTATCACCCTCTACCACCACCACTATCACCCTCTACCACCATCACTACCGTCCTCTACCACCATCACAATTGCTACCACCATCACAATCGCTACCACCCTCTTCCACCATCACAATCGCTACCACCCTCTACCACCATTACAATTGCTACCACCCTCTACCACCATTACAATCGCTACCACCCTCTACCACCATCACTAACACCCACTACCACCATCACAATTGCTACCACCCTGTACCACAACCACAACCACCCTCTACCACTATCACAATCGCTACTACCCTCCACCACCATCACTACCACCCTCTACCACCACCACTTTCGTATTTTTCTACAAGCTTTTTCTTAAATTTTATGTGTTTCTCACGTTCTTTACCATAGGGCTAGCACTAGAAGCGTTCTTGGGGCCCATGGTGGCTTATTTAGAAGTTACAAGCACCAAAAACAATGGAATAATACAAAATATATCGCATGTACACGTGGAATCGTCCTCACTGGCTTTGTAAACAATGGCACACTGGCTGGTACACGGAGTGAGTGGCCGGGCCCACTCAGGGCACCGTGCTGACACATTCGGGACAAAAGCTCCTAACCAAGTTTTTAGGTGTTATCCAAGCCAATTTTTTTCACCAAAGCGAGGCGTTATCCGATTTTGGCGTTATCCGATGCAGGCGTTAACTGAGGGTTCACTGTATTAAGTTAGCAATCAAATTAGGCATTAAAAACAATAAAAAGTAAAATACACACTCAGTACACTCGTTATTTACCTTAAAATACTTGAAGTCTTAATGTAAGGTGAGAGGTGAGTAGTATTTATTTGTAGGAAGTCTGGTGTGGGAGGTATAGTAGCCAGCCAGGCCAGGCCACCCCACCCATGCGTAATATTCTACGACATTTAAAGCACCCCTGAGTACAATTATGTACCTTAAAATATTTGTAGCCTTAATGTAGGGTGAGAAGTGAGTATTATTTATTTGTCAGAAGTCAGGTGTGGGAGGTACAGTAGCCAACCAGGCCAGGGCATCCCACCCACACATTATGTACTACGACATTTAAAGTGCCCTAGAACGATAAGATGCATATACAGTGGACCCCCGGTTAACGATATTTTTTCACTCCAGAAGTATGTTCAGGTGCCAGTACTGACCGAATTTGTTCCCATAAGGAATATTGTGAAGTAGATTAGTCCATTTCAGACCCCCAAACATACACGTACAAACGCACTTACATAAATACACTTACATAATTGGTCGCATTCGGAGGTGATCGTTATGCGGGGGTCCACTGTATATAAAATATGCAATAACTTTAAAACACTTGAAATTTTGGAAAGTTTCCAGACATAATAGAGAGATGTGCTCACGGAGAATGTAAACAAACCAGATGGGGCACGCCATATTGGAAAGACCATATAGCAAGTTTTAGTCATAATTTGAAATTGTTGTATTAGCGGAGTGCTGTAAGGCAAAATGCTGTGGGTAAGTAAGTAAGTAAGTTTATTCAGGTATACACAAATACAGTTACATAAAATTATCGTACATAGCAGCATATGTGTAGAGAACCTAGGATAACCCAAAAAAGTCAGACAGAGTGGCTTATTTCCATTGGGGTCCTTTTACCTTATTATTATAATATAAAGGTTATAATATTTTCTTATTATTTTATAATGAAGATAACATCTTATTATCATACTAAAAAGACTATCTACAATACGAGGGTCGTTACTAGGAATAAGGTCAAATTTACACGTATGTTAGCTAAAAAATAGAAAATCATTCCCCTCCCTTTCTGTAGCTACATTCATCAGACACCTTTTGGCACTCTTCTTGAACTGGTTCATGCTATGACTGGCTCTGACATGTACAGGCAGTCTGTTCCATTCCTTTATTGCTGTACAATGAAAGGTGTTTGAAGCCTGGCCACTGACTGTGGGTGCTACAAAGTTGTGCTCTCTCCCCCTAGTACTATGATTGCTTTGGTTCCCAACCTTGACAAAATTGACAGCAAGATATTCTGGACACTGTTTGTGAGCAATTTTATAAACATGATTTAGCTTCAGTTGTTTTACTGTCTTCAACATTCAGCATATCCAACTGCTGTAATTCATTCTGGCCTACATGTTCTCTTGTTCCCAGCCCCAGGATGAATCTTAGGATTTTGTTCTGGGTGATTTGCAGTCTATCTTTCAGTTTTGTTGTCAAGGCAGAGTACCATGAAGAGCAAGCATAATCCATATGGCATTGTATAAGGGCTAGACATAGGGTCCTGCGAGCCTCAGTAGGTAGACACTGTGCTTGTCTATACAGGAACTTCAGTCTGGCATTCGCTTTCTTTACTACACTGTTCCCTATCAATTCTCCTGACATGCATGGGTCAAAGGGGATTCCCAGATATTTTACTGATGAAACCAAAGTGATGGGCTCCCCATTACACTGGGGCCCTACAGTTTGTTTATACTAAGGTTTGTGTACATATATTTTTTTACAATTATCATAAGGCTGCATGGATGTTATGGGCACCATATAAAATAAATACATTACAGTGTATGTATATTTTCTGCTCAAGGTAACCTTAGAAAGCCAAGCATTGTGACTTATTTCCATGTGTTTAGAGGTATCACACCTTGAATCATTTGTGATAACTTATGATTTCCTGGTAAACAGTGTTAGAAGACAATTATTTGTACAAATTTATATTGTATATTTCATGTTGAGCTTTGTTTGGCTATGCATTTTCCCATGTTTGTCATAGTAAACATCTTCAAACACTTCTAGTATCCTAAGAATCCACAGTACATGTTATCAAACATTGAAAAATGAAAACAATCATAATTTAACATCACTAAATTTCAAAATGTACATTTACATTCCTCCAGGAGCAGTTATGCAGCTCTTGTCAGTGAATGACCATAATATCCCAAGTTTTATTTTGATTTCATTTTTCTTTTCTTAGTTCTTTTCAGAAAAATATGTTTTTTTTTTTAAACTGTAAGAATTTTTCTTTTTAATTTTGCAAAGCACACACAAAATTTGATTCCAGTTAAACCACAGTTGAATAATTAATATTAATGAGTCAGAAAGGAAAACTAAAAAATCCTGTATATGATATAGAAAATATGACAAAAATACACAAGTGCCTCAAGAAAATGAAGGAGAGAAGATGTAATTAACTGGCAAGTTGAGGTAATGTGAGAGTGTGGGCAACCACATATCATCCAACACCGTGAGTGCTCACACATTCATGAGGAAGGTGAAGCCTCACATTCTTATATATTCCCTCTCCATGTGTACCTTCACAAATAACATGAAAGAGTGTAAGAGTGAATTGTAGGGTTGTGGGAGTGAATTGTAGGATTTGTAGGAGCGAGTTGTAGGGGTGCAGGAGTGGTAGGGTTGCAGAAGTGAGTTGTATGGTTGTGGGAGTGAATTGTAGGGGTGTGAGAGAATTGTAGAGTTGTGGGAGTGAGTTGATAATAAACACATCTTTTAACAGCACAATTTCAGCAGTCTCTCCCTGGTATTGCCTTCATAGTTTCTGTAGCAGTGTCCACAGTGGCTGTTGATTTGTGAGTAAATATTGTTTAATTCTGACCCATAATATCCAGGTATCAAAATACCTGGGTTCTGCTAATTATTCACGATTGTTTTGGGGTTGACCTCAATGATGGTCTCTAAGGTGGGAAATATTCTTCTAACTTTAACGTAAACAGTGCAGTACTTTGGGGTAAATGGAAGGGGAATGAAACCTGCCTGAGCCATAACTGGAGTCTTGTGTCGTTGGTGTGACACAAGGCTGATATCAGTGTCTTGACAGTAGACTGAGCGCGTGCCATAGTGACACACGTTAACTTATCATGATTTATACTGCGGATCACTACACTCGTGTTTGGTTTTTACACCAATTAAATTTCTTAGTGGAGATTGATAGCATTTCAGAGTCCACTGCACAAATTCACTGTTGTCTTTGTTCTCAATGGGAGATTTTGTGATGTATGTACACTCTGAGTCCTGAAATCATTCTGCTGCTGCCTAGCAGGCCACCCTTCAGTTCCCCCTACACACGAAGGGAATACAGTGGACCCCCGCATAACGCTATTAATCCGTTCCTGAGAGCTCAATGTTATGCGAAATTATCGTTATGCGAATTAATTTTCCCCATAAGAAATAATGAAAATCAAATTAATCCGTGCAAGACACCCAAAAGTATGAAAAAAAAAATTTTTACCACATGAAATATTAATTTTAATACACACAAACTTAAGAAAACATGCATAGTTACATGACACTTACCTTTATTGAAGATGTGGTGATGATTGATGGGATGGGAGGAGGGGAGACTGGATGGTTTTAGTGTTTAGAAGGAGAATCCCCTTCCATTAGGACTTGATGGGTCAAGTCCTTTTCCGGGGTTGCTTCCCTTCTTCTTTTAATGCCACTAGGACCAGCTTCAGAGTCACTGGACTTCTGTTGCACAACATATCTGTCCATAGTGGCCTGTACCTCTCGTTCCTTTATGACTTTCCTAAAGTGTTTCACAACAGTGTCAGTGTAATAGTCACCAGCACGGCTTGCAATAGCTGTCTGAGGGTGATTTTCATCCATGAAGGTTTGCACTTTAACCCTTTGACTGTTTTCGACGTATAAATACGTCTTACGAGCCAATGTTTCTGACGTAAGTAAGTAAGTTTATTCAGGTATACACAAATACAGTTACATAGAATTATCATACATAGCAGCATATGTGTAGAGAACCTAGGATAACCCAAAAACGTCAGAGTGACTTATTTCCATTGGGGTCCTTTTATTTCCAATAATTCTAGCAGCTTCAAATCAAGCGGGAGAAAGCTGGTAGGCCCACATGTGAGAGAATGGGTCTGTGTGATCAGTGTGCACCACATAAAAAAAATCCTGCAGCACACATTGCGTAATGAGAAAAAAAAACTGATCGTTTTTTGGGAATAAAACGCCGACTTTGAGGTGTATTTTCGTATAGTATTTATCGTTGTATTCGCGTTTTCATGGTCTTAGGTGATAAAATGGAAAACATATTAGAGAAATAGAGATGATTTTCATTACTTTGACGATGAAAACGACCTTGAAACTGAGCTCAAAATAGCGGAAATGTTCGATTTTTACCAATGTTCAGGAGTAAACAAATCACACCACACGTCCAATACACGTCACCTGGGGAGTCTAATATTCTTTCACTAGTGCACTGATGTTATTTATACCATTTTTACAATAATGCAGTAGTCTGCATAACAGTAAATTTTGTATTTTTTTGTATGAATAAAAAATCAAAATAGAAAGCAATAATAATATAAGAGGGGCCTAGAGATGTGACTAATGAACAGAGGATATGCTATTTTAGTGCCAAGAATGTCTACCTTGTTTATTCTGGACCCTATTTTGAAATTGGCATCTTTTTTAATTTGCGTGAAATTGGCCAAATTGCCAATTTCTGACCACTATATTGGGTAGTTCAAATTGGTAAATGGGCGGTTTCTTGTACTCAGCTGATAGATAAAATGGAGTTCTAAAGAAATAGCTATGAGTTTGGTCAACTGAAACAACGAAATTGGCTGAAAACAGGGCTCAAAGTCGGTGAAATCGCCGATACACATATGTCGCCGATTCCGCTAACTTCGCGGGAGCGTAATTCCGTGAGTTTTCGACCAAATTTCGAACTTTTGGTGTCATTACCATCGGGAAAAGATTCTCTATCATTTCATAAGAAAAAATGATTTTTTTTTTCTAATATTTGGCGACATAGAATGACAGTTTCAGAAAGGGGCCTGAAACAGTCAAAGGGTTAAGCCACTTTGCACAGATTTCCTTAATCTTTGAAGTAGGCAACTTCTTCAATTTCTCTCTCCCCTCCTCCGAAGCAATTTCCTCAGGTGTGGCCTCTTGCTGTTGAAGTTGATCTAGCAGCTCATCAGTGGTTAGTTCTTCATTGTCCTCCTCCACCAACTCTTCCACATCCTCCCCACTAACCTCCAACCCCAAGGACTTCCCCAATTCCACAATTGATTCCTCAACTGGCATAGGATTCTCAGGGTTAGCCTCAAATCCTTCAGAATCCCTTTGGTCTACACATTCTGGCCACAGTTTCTTCCAAGCAGAGTTAGTAAGTAAGTAAGTAAGTTTATTCAGGTATACACAAATACAGTTACATAGAATTATCATACATAGCAGCATATGTGTAGAGAACCTAGGATAACCCAAAAAAGTCAGACAGAGTGACTTATTTCCATTGGGGTCCTCTTAGTCACTCCCTCCCAAGCCTTACCTATAAGGTTTACACAATTGAGGATATTAAAGTGCTCTCTCCAAAACTCTCTTAGAGTCAATTGAGTTTCTGAGGTCACTACAAAGCACCTTTCGAACAGAGCTTTTGTGTACAGTTTTTTGAAGTTTGCAATAACCTGCTGGTCCATGGGCTGCAGGAGAGGAGTGGTATTAGGAGGCAAAAACTTCACCTTAATGAAGCTCATGTCCCCACAAAGTCGCTCTGCCAAGTCTGTAGGATGACCAGGGGCATTGTCTAACACCAGGAGGCACTTACCTGGAGTTTACCTGGAGAGAGTTTCGGGGGTCAACACCCCCGCGGCCCGGTCTGTGACCAGGCCTCCTGGTGGATCAGCGCCTGATCAACCAGGCTGTTGCTGCTGGCTGCACGCAAACCAACGTATGAGCCACAGCCCGGCTGATCAGGAACTGACTTTAGGTGCTTGTCCAGTGCCAGCTTGAAGACTGCCAGGGGTCTGTTGGTAATCCCCCTTATGTGTGCTGGGAGGCAGTTGAACAGTCTCGGGCCCCTGACACTTATTTTATGGTCTCTTAACGTGCTAGTGACACCCCTGCTTTTCATTGGGGGGATGGTGCATCGTCTGCCAAGTCTTTTGCTTTCGTAGTGAGTGATTTTCGTGTGCAAGTTCGGTACTAGTCCCTCTAGGATTTTCCAGGTGTATATAATCATGTATCTCTCCCTCCTGCGTTCCAGGGAATACAGGTTTAGAAACCTCAAGCGCTCCCAGTAATTGAGGTGTTTTATCTCCGTTATGCGCGCCGTGAAAGTTCTCTGTACATTTTCTAGGTCGGCAATTTCACCTGCCTTGAAAGGTGCTGTTAGAGTGCAGCAATATTCCAGCCTAGATAGAACAAGTGAACTGAAGAGTGTCATCATGGGCTTGGCCTCCCTAGTTTTGAAGGTTCTCATTATCCATCCTGTCATTTTTCTAGCAGATGCGATTGATACAATGTTATGGTCCTTGAAGGTGAGATCCTCCGACATAATCACTCCCAGGTCTTTGATGTTGGTGTTTCGCTCTATTTTGTGGCCAGAATTTGTTTTGTACTCTGATGAAGATTTAATTTCCTCATGTTTACCATATCTGAGTAATGGAAATTTCTCATCGTTGAACTTCATATTGTTTTCTGCAGCCCATTGAAAGATTTGGTTGATGTCCGCCTGGAGCCTTGCAGTGTCTGCAATGGAAGACACTGTCATGCAGATTCGGGTGTCATCTGCAAAGGAAGACACGGTGCTGTGGCTGACATCCTTGTCTATGTCGGATATGAGGATGAGGAACAAGATGGGAGCTAGTACTGTGCCTTGTGGAACAGAGCTTTTCACCGTAGCTGCCTCGGATTTTACTCTGTTGACGACTACTCTCTGTGTTCTGTTAGTGAGGAAATTATAGATCCATCGACCGACTTTTCCTGTTATTCCTTTAGCGCGCATTTTGTGCGCTATTACGCCATGGTCACACTTGTCGAAGGCTTTTGCAAAGTCTGTATATATTTCATCTGCATTCTTTTTGTCTTCTAGTGCATTTAGGACCTTGTCGTAGTGATCCAGTAGTTGAGACAGACAGGAGCGACCTGTTCTAAACCCATGTTGCCCTGGGTTGTGTAACTGATGGGTTTCTAGATGGGTGGTGATCTTGCTTCTTAGGACCCTTTCAAAGATTTTTATGATATGGGATGTTAGTGCTATTGGTCTGTAGTTCTTTGCTGTTGCTTTACTGCCCCCTTTGTGGAGTGGGGCTATGTCTGTTGTTTTTAGTAACTGAGGGACGACCCCTGTGTCCATGCTCCCTCTCCATAGGATGGAAAAGGCTCGTGATAGGGGCTTCTTGCAGTTCTTGATGAACACAGAGTTCCATGAGTCTGGCCCTGGGGCAGAGTGCATGGGCATGTCATTTATCGCCTGTTCGAAGTCATTTGGCGTCAGGATAACATCGGATAGGCTTGTGTTAATCAAATTTTGTGGCTCTCTCATAAAAAATTCATTTTGATCTTCGACTCTCAGTCTGGTTAGCGGCTTGCTAAAAACTGAGTCATATTGGGACTTGAGTAGCTCACTCATTTCCTTGCTGTCATCTGTGTAGGACCCATCTTGTTTAAGTAGGGGCCCAATACTTTACATTGTTCTCGATTTTGATTTGGCATAGGAGAAGAAATACTTTGGGTTTCTTTCGATTTCATTTATGGCTTTTAGTTCTTCCCGCGATTCCTGACTCCTAAAGGATTCTTTTAGCTTAAGTTCGATGCTTGCTATTTCTCTGACCAGTGTCTCCCTACGCATTTCAGATATATTGACCTCTTTTAGCCGCTCTGTTATTCTTTTCCGTCGCCTGTAAAGGGAGCGCCTGTCTCTTTCTATTTTACATCTACTCCTCCTTTTTCTTAGAGGAATAAGCCTTGTGCATACATCGAGTGCCACCGAGTTAATCTGTTCTAGGCATAAGTTTGGGTCTGTGTTGCTTAGTATATCTTCCCAGCTTATATCGGTTAGGACTTGGTTTACTTGGTCCCACTTTATGTTTTTGTTATTGAAGTTGAATTTGGTGAATGCTCCCTCGTGACTAGTCTCATTTTGTCGGTCTGGGGCTCCACGCATACATGTCTGAACCTCAATTATGTTGTGATCTGAGTATATTGTTTTTGATATGGTGACATTTCTTATCAGATCATCATTGTTAGTGAAGATGAGGTCTAGTGTATTCTCCAGTCTAGTAGGCTCTATTATTTGCTGGTTTAAATTGAATTTTGTGCAGAGATTTAAAAGCTCGTGTGAGTGTGAGTTTTCATCAGAGCTGCCTCCTGGTGTTATTACTGCAACAATATTATTTGCTATATTCCTCCATTTTAGGTGCCTTAAGTTGAAATCCCCCAGGAGCAAGATGTTGGGTGCAGGAGCTGGAAGATTTTCCAGACAGTGGTCAATTTTTAACAGCTGTTCCTGGAATTGCTGGGATGTTGCATCCGGAGGCTTGTAGACTACCACAATGACTAGGTTTTGGTTCTCGACCTTTACTGCTAAAACTTCCACTACGTCATTTGAGGCATTAAGCAGTTCTGTGCAAACAAGTGACTCTGCATTGTACAGGCCAACCCCCCCCTTTTGCCTGTTCACTCTGTCACATCTGTATAGGTTGTAACCTGGGATCCATATTTCGTTGTCCAAGTGATCCTTTATGTGGGTCTCAGTGAAAGCCGCGAACATTCCTTTGCCTCTGCAAGCAGTCCACGGATGAAAGGTATTTTGTTGTTTGTTGCTGGCTTTAGACCCTGTATATTTGCAAAGAAGAATATTATCGGACTGGTGGTATTGTTGGTACTGGGGGGGGATTTTTTTTCCGGCATTAGTATCTGTATCTGTTGGTTTGGAGTGGAGGCCATCGACTGTGGTTCCACTCCAGGAATGACTGGATTTGGTGTACGATTTCTGCCATTTCCTGCCAGTTTTTTTTCCTTCCTGGCACTAAAAAACCTCTCCCTCTTGAGTGGCTGTGGCTACCCAGGTTTTCCCATGGCCTGGATGGTTTGTATCTTTTTGTCCCCTTTAGATGGTATGCCTGGCAATTTAAGTTATAGCACAGTCTTTCCTGTACTGAAGAGGTACACATTTCAGGGTGAAAAAGCTTACAGGAAGGGAGTTTGCATTTTCCTGTTGTCATATGGGCATGGCATTTTCTAGGGTGGTCATAGTTGCATGTCCCATCTGTTTTTCCAGATTTCCCATGCCAGCAGATACCAAGTGCATAGTATGTGCACAGGCTTGGTTTCCGCTTGCCTTGGATTTCTGTGACTGTATTCCCTGTTGGTGCATGTTTCCCTGTCTTACTTCTATCCTCCCTAGCACCAACAATGGAGCTCCCACCAGGTCTAATTTCTTTTCAGTTAGGTAATTTTTCACAGTGGGGGCAAATGCTTGGTGTAACCAGTCATAGAAAAAGTCCCTAGTGACCCATGCCTTATTGTTTGCCCTCCACAGCACACAGAAATTAGCCTTGAGGATATTCTTTTGCCTGAACGCTCTGTGAGTTTCAGAGTGATACACTAATAAAGGCTTCACTTTGCAATCACCACTAGCATTGGCACACATGAGAAGAGTAAGCCTGTCTTTCATAGGCTTATGTTCTGGGAGTGCCATTTCCTCCTGAGTAATGTAGGTCCTGCTTGGCATTTTCTTCCAAAACAGGCCTGTTTCGTCACAATTAAACACTTCAGGTTTCAGTCCTTCACTGTCTATGTACTCCTTGAATTCATGCAAATATTTTTCAGCTGCTTTTTGGTCCGAACTGGCAACCTCACCATGCCTTGTCACACTATGTATGCCACTACGCCTCTTAAATCTCTCAAACCAACCTTTGCTGGCCTTAAATTCACTTGCATCACCACTAGTCGCAGGCATTTTTCTAATTAAATCCTCGTGCATCTTCCTAGCCTTTTCACTTATGATCGCTTAAGAGATGCTATCACCTGCTATCTGTTTTTCGTTTATCCACACCAATAACAGTCTCTCAACATCTTCTATCACTTGCGATCTCTGTTTCAAAAGCACAGTTAAACCTTTGGCAAGTACAGCTTCCTTGATTGCCGTTCTCTTGGACACAATAGAAGCGATGGTTGATTGGGGTTTACTATACAACCTGGCCAGCTCGGAGACACACACTCCACTTTCATAGCAATGATCTCTTTCTTCATCTCCATAGTAATTCTCACCCTTATTCCTGTAGGGTTGGCACTAGAAGCTTTTTTGGGGCCCATGGTCACTTATTTTTTAGGTGAAATCACTATAAAAAGGCTGTAATAATACAAAATGTTCCGATTGTATGCTTGAATGTTACCGCGGAGGCTGGCTTGTAAACAATGCCACTGGCAGAACAAGTGAGGCTGGCTCAGGCCGCATGGACGTGTCTCGGATGAATCGCGTTGAGTGAATTTTTTAGCACTATGTGAGGCAAAATTTTAGTGATAAAATGTATCGCTATGCGGATTTAACACTATGCGATGCCAACGTTATGCGGGGGTCCACTGTACTGAGATCAGCTTTATATACCTTACACAAATAACCCGCACTTAAAAGAGAGAAGCTTACGACGACGTTTCGGTCCGACTTGGACCATTGACAAAGTCACACTAACCTTCCTTGTTACATATTGCAACAAGAATTAACACAGGAGAGCCATTTCCTTGTCGTTTAGCTGTGGGCTAAGTGGGGTGCAGGTTTTCCCTTAATTTTCCTGCTATCGGGAAAGAGCAATGACTTTCTTTTTAATCCTCATTGTGCAGTTGCTTGGAAATTCTAGCAAGGAGAAGTCGTGCATGGTGATGCTTGGTACATACATGCCTCTCTAATGAAACTGTTGTGAGAGGAAGTAGAGTCCACTAGCCCCTTTCTGAGAGGGCTAAGCCCCTCAGAGGGCTGAGAGGTACCCCTTTACTGGAGAATTTTCTCCACACAGGGGGGCAGGAAAAGTTTGCCATAGGTGAACTATTCATCTCCTAACATTATTTTGATTTTTTCATTAACTGCCACTGCTGATTGTCTTTTCTTAACAACTTTAGTTCATTTTTAACACTGTGTAATTTGAACAACACTAATTTATCTATTGTCCACTTATTCACTATACCTTTGTTAAGAAGTTCAACTGTCCTGATGGTTCCATTTGCATCAAGATGTATGGTCACTATTTTTCCAAGAAGCCATTGGGACCTTCGACCATTATTGTCAATAATCACTGTGTCACCAGGTTTCAAGGATGTATGATTTTCAGGAACTCCAGCTCTATAGAAGTGTTCTCACGTTCAAGCACTTTATTAAGGTGTTTGAATATACGTCTGAATTGCTCAGGTTCGAGATAAGTAGGATCCTCCATGATCTCTTTATCGTTCATAGGTGGAACTGATTCGAGCCTTCTGCACCGGAGTAAATAAGACAATAAGATGGACTTAACACTTCCAAATTGTCCAGATCATCTGTAACATAAGTTGTAGGGCTGTTGACTCTTTTCTATGTGCAGGAGTGAGTTGTAGGGTTGTGGGAGTGAGTAGTAGGGGTGCAGCAGTAGTAGGGTTGTGGGAGTGATTTGTAGGGTTGTGGGAGAATTGTAAAGCTGTGGAAACGAGTTGTAGGGTTGTGGGAGTGAATTGTAGGGTTGTGGGAGTGAGTTGTAGGGTTGTGGGAGTGAATTGTAGGGTTGTGGGAGTTAGTTGTGGGGTTGTGGGAGTGAGTTGTAGGGTTGTGGGAGTGACTTGTAGGGTTGTGGCAGTGAATTGTAGGGTTATGGGAGTGAGGTGTAGAGGTACAAGAGTGAGTTGTAGGATTGTGGGAGTGAACTATAGGGTTTTGGAAATGAGTTATAGGGGTGCAGGAGTGAGTTGTGGGGTTGTATTAGTGAATTGTAGGGTTGTGGGAGCGAGTTGTAGGGTTGTTGGAGTGAATTGTAGGGTTGTGAGTTGTAGGGGTACAGGAGTGCATTGTAGGATTGTGGGAGAGAATTGTTGGGTTGTGGGAAGGAATTGTAGGGCTGTGGGAGTGAATTGTAGGATTATGGAAGTGAGTTACAGGGGTGCAGGACTGAGTTGTAGGGTTGTGGGAGTGAGTTGTAGGGTTGTGGGAGTGCATTGTAGGGTTGTGGGAGTGAATTGTAGAGTTGTGGGAGTGAATTGTAGGGCTGTGGGAGTGAATTGTAGGGTTGTGGGAGTGAGTTGTAGGGTTGTGGGAGTGAGTTGTAGGGTTGTGGGAGTGAATTGTAGGGTTGTGGGTGTGGTATAATTTATCTAACCAAAACTATGGTTAAATAAACTTGTAGAGTTAACAAAGGTACACTTAGCTTTGCCACTGTCTCTGCCTGCCGCAGCCTCTCCCAGGAAGCACCTTCAATGGGAGACATGATAATGACATACAAAATACTGCACGGAATAGACAAGGTGGACAGAGACAGGATGTTCCAGAGATGGGACACAGAAACAAGGGGTCACAATTGGAAATTGAAGACTCAGATGAGTCAAAGGGATATTAGGAAGTATTTCTTCAGCCACAGAGTTGTTAGGAAGTGGAATAGTCTGGCAAGCAATGTAGTGGAGGCAGGAACCATACATAGTTTTAAGACGAGATATGATAAAGCTCATGGAGCAGGGAGAGGGAGGATCCTGTAGCGTTCAGTGAAGAGGCGGGGCCAGGAGCTGAGTCTCGACCCCTGCAACCACGATTAGGTGAGTAGAATTAGGTGAGTACAGAGCTCTACTACCACGCTGGGCTGTAATAAAGATTAATGGTAAGTATAATTACCCCTACGGGGTATTGTGTCAGTATTTCCATAACTGAATACTGACGGGAATCTATACTCACGTGTGATGGGCTAAAAAGCCCGCCCATAACCGGGTTTATGGTAAGTTACTAGATCGTGTCTTGGTTCTCAACTGCACAGTCAATTGAACTAAAATACGTCTTAGTAGACTTACCTGGGTATATGTATCAGACCCTTATTAATAACCCGGGTATCGGTGTCTTGATTGATGCAGACGTGTTCTTTGAAGAATGTCGCACTCTTACACTCCGTCAGGAAATTTGCAACACTCGTTGTTACACACTGTTCATCAAATATTGTCAATTATTCACAGTCATATCTCTAAAGAAGCTGATCACACTTCTTTGTATCTGCTGTGTCTATTGAGATACTTTTATGTACAAATATGCGCGGATCAGTGTTCTTTGTTCATTATACCGGCGTCAATGTGTCCCTTGGCAGGGTCAAAAGCAATCTGAGCTTAGACGCCCCTCGCCACACTTCGCTTGCCCCCAGCTACAAAGGAAAAGCTGACATAGCATATTTCCCCTGCTTGCCAAACTTCCACCAGGAAGCAAAGCAGAATTCTTGATTTCTTGATATATCTCAATCACTGAGAGTTCATTATGTCCCACATGTAAATAAAGTGAGGTAGAAGTTTCCCTGTACCTTTCCTGTTGTGGTACAGAGATTAATTACTCTTGTTATAACGCACATTGGTTACAACACTATTCTGTTGCAAGGAGTCACATGACCTATGACTGGTACATGCTGGTTAAACATCTGCCTGTAATTACTTGATGTGGAAGTAAACAAGATGCTTGCCCCTTTTGAGAGGGCTGGGCCCCTCAGGACTGAAAAGGGCTGAAGAGGGCTGATACCCCCCTCCTGGAGAAAATTCCTCCACAATGGGAGTGAGTTGTAGGGATCTGGGAGCTGTAGGGGAGTGTGAATGAGTGTGAGTGAAGTGTAGGGGCTTGGGAATGAGTTGTAAAGATGTGTGAGTGAGTCGCAAACTATATTTATGTGCTCTTGCACATAAATAAAGTTTACTGATGCAGGGTCAGGATAAAGAGGTTGTCAACTTGAGCTTAAGAGGTCATTTTAGGAAATCTAAGGTAACTAAGGGAGTCACATATGACTCCCCCTTGTATCAAGTTTATTATTTAGTTTCTTCATATTTAACCTTGCACATACAGTGGACCCCTGAGTTTCATCGGCATCGACTTTCGTGAAATCCGACTTTGGGCAAGTTTTTTCAGCAAAATTTAGCCTTGCAGTTCGTGATTGGACTCATGATTCGACGACCGTCCGGTACCCGTCCGCCCATCACCGCGCACACAAAGCCAGTCTCCCGCACCATTCACACTCAGTGTGCCATTGTTTACCAGCACGTGACCATCACTCTGTTCATACAATACATTTCATAATAATCCATTATTTTTTGTGCTTGCAAGTGCTAAATAAGTCACCATGGACCCAAGGAAAGCTAGTGCAAGCCCTTTGGTAAAGAAAGCGAGGAACACAATCAAATTCAAGAAGGAAATCAAGAGAGGGATTCTGAAGGGTTTGGGGCTGACCCTAAGGAGCCTATGCCAGTTGTGGAATCTATTGTGGCATTCGGGAAGTCCCTGGGGTTGGAGGTGATTGGCAAGGATGTGGAATAGTTGGTGGAGGACCACAGGGAAGAGCTAACCACTGAAGAGCTGCAAGAGCTTCATCTGCAACAGCAAGAGATCGCAGCTCAGGAAATAGCTGCAGAGGAGGAGGAAGAGAGATGGAGGAAGGTGCCTTCTTCAAAGATTAAGGACATCTGTGCAAAGTGGACTGAAGTGCAAACATTTGTGGATGAACTTCACCCTAACAAAGCTGTTGCAGGCTGTATTGGCAACATGTGCAATGACAATGTTGTGTCCCACTTCAGACAAATCTTAAAGAAGCACCAGAAACAGAGCTCTCTGGACAGATATTTTGTGTGACAGGGGTCCAGTGACTCTCAAGTTGTTCTCAGTGTCTTTAAAAACAAAGAAGAGAAGTAACCCCAGATAAGGACTTGGTATCTGAAGTCCTAATGGAAGGAGATTCTCCTTCCAAACAATAGTGTACACCTTCCTCCTATCCCCTCCTCCCCTCTTCCATCCACCCAGAAGTCTTCAGTAAAGGTAAGTGTAATGTTATTATTATTTTATATACATGTATGCATGTACGTACTTGATTTCTCATTGTTTTCAGTATGTAAATCTTTATTTAATTTGAAAAAATATTTTAATTTAATATTTTTGAGCGTCTGGAACGGATTAATTTTATTTCCATTATTTCTTATGGGGAAAATGGTTTTGCCATTCGGCAATTTCGACATTCGGCAGACTCTCTGGAACGGATTAATCACGAAACCCTGGGGTCCACTGTATTATTGTTTGCATAATTCTATAATTTTTTACCATTTTTTTTATTCTGTTCCTTGAATTTTATACTCTGTATTTTACCCATTTTTTCACATCATATTTTTTTTTAATACTGCCATTTTCTTTTATAAAACCAGTATGGGTATCATTTTGTTTTTCATATATGTAAATACATTTCAGTCCTGTTTATTATTAAATGCTCATCTTTATGCTTATCACCCCATGGCATTTTACCCTCACTGACATTGTTAATGATGAGCTCCTAAAAATATCTAAATAGATGACTACCAACAAACTCATCCTCAATATTGACAAAACCTACTACATATATACACTTGCATATATAAAGTTCAACCTTAACAACAGGCACCAGTATGTCTCCATCAAGGGCAATATATTGACAATGTAACCTATCAGCATAGGGGTCTTGCAGGGCAGTGTTCTCAGTCATCTGCTTTTCTTCATATACATCAATGATCTTCCAAATGCATTTCAGCAGCTTAGACCTATTCTGTTTGCAGACAACACAACTTTTGTCATCTCCCACCCAAATCCAGATTCTCTCAGTTAATAATGAGCTCATAAAGATATCTACCTGGGTGATTAAAAATGAACTTACTCTTAACATTGACAAGATCCTCTACAAAATTTTTAGGTCAGTTCCTTGGCAGCAACTTGAAATTCAACACCCACTTTCAACACATTACAAAAAGGGCATTGAAATCAGTTTACATCCTCTCCAAGATATATTACTGTGTGCCTCAAATAGCACTGCTTACATTGTCCTACTCTCTAATCTATCCCTACTTCACCTGTGCTATTTGTGCCTGTGGATCCACTACAGCCAATCACCTTAAACTAATAATAACACAACAAAAAGCGGCTATACGAATGATCACTCATTCGTACATCACACTCCCCCATTCTTCAGAGGTTTAAACTTACTTAATATACAGTAGACCCTCGATTAACATGCAATCCTCTAACAAGTTTTTGCTATTACGCTATTGCAAGGTTGTGGCATATTTTTGATGAGCACTTCGTAAAATTCGACTAGCATGGTACCACTTATGGGGAAAAAATATGGAGTGCCGCAAGCTGGACTGCAGGAGCTTTTCCCTCCACCTAGTGGGGCTTGCTGGCAGCCTGCCTGTGGGTCAGTCCATTGTCTTTGTGGGGGAGGCCTAGCTTCCTTCCCTACCTTCCCCATCCCCTCCATCTCTTATGTCTCATTGGTCCTACACATGTCCTGTATGTAATTAAATTAGTTGATTCCTGTATAGCAGTTGGTGCATGCAGTGTTTTCGTATCATTTTCATCATCTGTGCTCAAATGTGAGCATGGTGGAGACAATGTTTATACACAAATTGAGAGGGCAGACATGAACTGCACCTGCCCATGAGAGGCTTTCCCAGTGTTTATATACCCTCTGCTCATCTTCCTTTACATAATAAAGGTTAAAAAATAAAAGGAAACTGGATGTAATGTGTATAGCGTACCTACTTAACAAACATTTGTGCATCAGTTTAGTTGGTACACTCGTATTTTGTAATAAAGAAACTAGAATGTTTGTGAGGAGTGAAAGTTGTTGTTAAGGGCTACCAATGTGCAAGCATCAGACTCTCCCTTTCCTCTGCACTGCTATTTTCATTGTTCAAAATGTTAGGGAAATGATAATTTATTATATTCCTTTATTGTAATAAATTTATTATGTACAAATTTGCAAAAATATTCTGGTAGTTGATTTCATAACAGTGAGATGGACACAGCAACCCATGGGCTGTCACAACCCTTGGCCCAACAGGAGCAACAACACAAGCTCAGAACTTTTGAGAAGTTTTCTTGTGATTTTATATACAGTGGTACCCCGAGTTTCGAACTTTCTTCGTTCCAGAGGGCAGTTCGAGTGCCGTTACCGAACGAATTTGTTCCTATAAGGAATAACGTAAATTAGATTAGTCTGTTTCAGACCCCCAAAAATGCACTTACAAAAGCATTTACAATAATACACTTACATAATTGGTCAAGTTGGGAACAGTTCGAAACTCGGGGTACCACTGTATTTTTTTTTCATGTTTTCTTGGATAAGTGCAATTATTACACATAGAGTAAATTACCTAGGAAAGCCCAAAAAAGTCAAAGTTACTTATCTCCATTGGCATGGTTTGCTGAGGTGGAAGGTTGTGGAATGTTTGCTGAGGTGGATGGTTGAGGCTTTGGCACTAAAGCTGATGGTTGTACTGGAGTAGTGAGAAATTCTGTAATTTATTTAGTAAAAATTGTGTCTTAGCCAGCAAAATATGGTAATTTTTACTGATATTTGCAAGTGATAGCTGATAACAGGTGATAGCTTGTCATATGTTGGCACATGTATTGTACAGTGTTGAATCAATCCTCCCCACACATTTCATTATCAACAAGAAATGTCAACTACAGTGAATATGTTCTTCTGGAGCCTAGAGCAGTTGATGATGCCTTACCATCAGTTGTATGAAGTATTGCAGGGTAACAGAGACCAAAGACACATTACAGAATTTCAAACTACTCCAGTACAACCATCCACCCCAGTAAACATTCCATAAATAACAAAAAGGCACAATACCGTGACTGGAACGATACACAAATAACCCGCACATAAAAGAGAGAAGCTTACGACGACGTTTCGGTCCGACTTGGACCATTGACAAAGTCACACTAGTGTGACTTTGTAAGCTTCTCTCTTTTATGTGCGGGTTATTTGTGAAACATTCCATAACCTTCCACCTTGACCCTGTAGGGCCCCAAGGATGCCAATGGATATAAGTAACTTTGACTTTTTTGGGTTATCCTAGGTAATTTATTCTATGTATAATAATTGCACTTATGTGTACCTGTGCCTAAATAAACTTGGTTACTTATCCCTCTTCGCTCTCTTCAGAATCATTGACCAGCAGCCACAATTTAAGTAAAGAAATAGTACTTCTGTAACTTTGTAGCCTTAGCCAATGCATTAAACATAATACATCATGACAATGAGCCACAATTACATTATCATTTTTATATTTTTATGATTTGGAGACAAAAAAAAAAGTTTGCCATTTTTGGGGATCCGTGGAATGTAACCCTATTTTTCCCATAAGTGCTTTAGTTTTACACGATTCCTTCTTATACACGATTTTCAGGAACATAACTACCACGTTAATCGACGATCAACTGTACATAAAATTCACTCGTTCTACTGTACATACTACATATACAGGACAATCAGTTTTATAAAGCAATCCTGCCCAGACACTCTTGATAGTTACAACCAGTGGCGGCTTGTGTATAGGCACTGCGGAAATGCAGCACCCCCTATTTTCATTTGATATTATCGATAACATTCAATATAATGAGTCTTTCTTTAATTATTTCTTTATATGTAGTGTACTTGTACCTTATATAATCCTTAAGCTTAATGTCAGTAGCCATCCCCTAGTACATGATAAATTACAAAAATCCAGCAACTCGGTGTTTGGCTGTTGTGCGCATGCACACATGTCCGATATAAGACACTGCATGCTAGGTAGAGAGAGCACTGTCGCTGATGCAGTGTGGACCCTGTTGTGTGAGTGTAAGGTAGTGTTTCTTTTTGACTCTGTGACCTGTGTTGTGCTTAAAAACCATGTACCATATTCTTGAATGTGATAAAGTGTAGAATTAGATGATTATCATGCTTCCTGCTATTTTATTTAATTCATAGTTTTTCTAGTTCTTTTATTTTGCAGAAAATTTAAATAATTTACTCATGGCCTCCTTGCATCCCCAAGAAATAAGTTCTGCGATTCTCCATGAGAAAGTTACAGTTAAGAAAAGAGAGCATTGGATGACACCACTAAAACCATGACTGGATGACTCCACTATACCAGTGACTGGATGACACCACTATAACCATGACTAGATGACACCACTATAACCATGACTGGATGACACCACTATAACCATGACTGGATGACACCACTATAACCATGACTGGATGACTCTACTATACTAGTGACTGGATAACACCACTATAACCATGACTGGATGGCTCCCCTATACAGTGACTGGATGACACCACTATAACCATGACTGGATGACTCCACTATACCAGTGACTGGATGACACCACTATAACCATAACTGGATGACTCCACTATACCAGTGACTGGATGACACCACTATAACCATGACTAGATGACACCACTATAACCATTACTGGATGACACCACTATAACCATTTCTGGATGACTCCACTATACCAGTGACTGGATGACACCACTATAACCATGATTGGATGACACCACTATAACCATGACTGAATGACACCACTATAACCATGACTGGATGACACTACTATACCAGTGACTGGATGACACCGCTATAACCAAGAATGGATGACACTACTATAACCATGACTGGATGACACCATTATAACCCTGACTGAATGACACCACTATAACCAAGAATGGATGACACTACTATAACCATGACTGGATGACACCATTATAACCCTGACTGAATGACACCACTATAACCATGACTGGATGACACCTCTATAACCATGGCTGGATGACTCCACTATAACCATGACTGGATGACTCCACTATACCAGTGACTGGATGACGCCACTGTACCAGTGACTGGATGACATCACTATAACCATGACTGGATGACACCACTATAACCATGACTGGATGACACCTCTATAACCATGAATGGATGACACCACTATAACCATGGCTGGATGACTCCACTATAACCATGACTGGATGACTCCACTATACCAGTGACTGGATGACACCACTATAACCATGACTGGATGACTTCACTATAACAGTCACTGGATGACCACTATACCACTCACTGGATGACAACTATACCACTCACTGGATGACCACTATACCAGTCACTGGATAACCACTATACCAGTCACTGGATAACCACTATAACAGTCAGTGGATGACCACTGTACCAGTCACTGGATGACCACTATATCAGTCACTGGATGACTTCACTATACGAATCACTGGGTGACTGCTATACCAGTCACTGGACGACCACTATACCGATCACTGGATGACCACTATACCAGTCACAGGATGACTTTGCTATACCAGTACAATTAGGCACCTAAATTACTGGGAACGGATGAAATGCCTTGATTTGTATTCCCTGGAATGCAGGCGAGAAAGATACATGATAATGTACACTTGGAAAATCGTAGAGGGATAAGTACCAAACACCACTATAACTATGGCTGGATGACTCCACTATAACCATGACTGGATGACTCTGCTATACCAGTGACTAGATGACACCACTATACCAGTGACTGGATGACACCACCATAACCATGACTGGATGACACCACTATAACCATGACTGGATGACACCACTATAACCATGACTGGATGACACCACTATAACCATGACTGGATGACACCACTATAACCATGACTGGATGACACCACTATAACCATGACTGGATGACACCACTATAACCATGGCTGGATGACTCCACTATAACCATGACTGGAAGACTCCACTATACCAGTGACTGGATGACACCACTATAACCATGACTGGATGACTCCACTATACCAGTGACTGGATGGCACCACTATAACCATGACTGGATGACTCCACTATACCAGTGACTGGATGACACCACTATAACCATAACTGGATGACTCCACTATACCAGTGACTGGATGGCACCACTATAACCTTGACTGGATGACTTCACTATACCAGTCACTGGATGACCACTATACCAGTCACTGGATGACTTCACTATACCAGTCACTGGATGACCGCTATACCAGTCACTGGATGAACACTATACCAGTCATTGGATAACCACTGTACCAGTCACTGGATAACCACTGTACCATTCACTGGATGACCACTATTCCAGTCATTGGATGACTTCACTATACCAGTCACTGGATGACCACTGTACCAGTCACTGGATGACTTCACTATACCAGTCACTGGATGACTACTATACCAGTCACTGGATGAACACTAGACCAGTCACTGGATGACCACTATACCAGTCACTGAATGAACACTATACCAGTCACTGGATGAACACTATACCAGTCACTGGATGACCACTATACCAGTCACTGGATGAACACTATACCAGTCACTGGATGAACACTATACCAGTCACTGGATGACTTCACTATACCAGTCACTGGATGACCACTATACCAGTCACTGGATGAACACTATACCAGTCACTGGATGAACACTATACCAGTCACTGGATGAACACTATACCAGTCACTGGATGAACACTATACCAGTCACTGGATAAACACTATACCAGTCACTGGATCAACACTGTACCAGTCACTGGATAACCACTGTACCAGTCACTGGATAACCACTGTACCATTCACTGGATGACCACTATACCAGTCACTGGATGAACACTATACCAGTCACTGGATAACCACTGTACCAGTCACTGGATAACCACTGTACCAGTCACTGGATAACCACTGTACTAGTCACTGGATAACCACTGTACCAGTCACTGGATAACCACTGTACCATTCACTGGATGACCACTATACCAGTCACTGGATGAACACTATACCAGTCACTGGATAACCACTGTACCAGTCACTGGATAACCACTGTACCATTCACTGGATGACCACTGTACCAGTCACTGGATAACCACTGTACCAGTCACTGGATAACCACTGTACCAGTCACTGGATAACCACTATACCAGTCACTGGATGACCACTATACCAGTCACTGGATGACCACTATACCAGTCACTGGATGAACACTATACCAGTCACTGGATAACCACTATACCAGTCACTGGATAACCACTATACCAGTCACTGGATGACCACTATACCAGTCACTGGATGACCACTATACCAGTCACTGGATGACCATTATACCAGTCACTGGATGACCACTATACCAGTCACTGGATGACCACTGCACCAGTCACTGGATGAACACTATACCAGTCACTGGATGACCACTATACCAGTCACTGGATGAACACTATACCAGTCACTGGATGACCACTATACCAGTCACTGGATGACCACTATACCAGTCACTGGATGACCACTATACCAGTCACTGGATGACCACTATACCAGTCACTGGAAGAACACTATTCCAGTCACTGGATGACCACTATACCAGTCACTGGATGACCACTATACCAGTCACTGGATGACCACTATACCAGTCACTGGATGACCACTATACCAGTCACTGGATGACCACTATACCAGTCACTGGATGAACACTATACCAGTCACTGGATGAACACTATACCAGTCACTGGATGAACACTATACCAGTCACTGGATGAACACTATACCAGTCACTGGATGAACACTATACCAGTCACTGGATGAACACTATACAAGTCACTGGATGAACACTATACCAGTCACTGGATGAACACTATACCAGTCACTGGATGAACACTATACCAGTCACTGGATGAACACTATACCAGTCACTGGATGAACACTATACCAGTCACTGGATAACTACTGTACCATTCACTGGATGACCTCTATACCAGTCACTGGATGACCACTATACCAGTCACTGGATGACCACTATACCAGTCACTGGATGACCACTATACCAGTCACTGGATGACCACTATACCAGTCACTGGATGACCCCTATACCAGTCACTGGATGACCACTATACCAGTCACTGGATGACCCCTATACCAGTCACTGGATGACCACTATACCAGTCACTGGATGACCACTATACCAGTCACTGGGTGACCACTATACCAGTCACTGGATGAACACTATACCAGTCACTGGATGACCACTATACCAGTCACTGGATGACCACTATACCAGTCACTGGATGACCACTATACCAGTCACTGGATGAACACTATACCAGTCACTGGATGAACACTATACCAGTCACTGGATGAACACTATACCAGTCACTGGATGAACACTATACCAGTCACTGGATGAACACTATACCAGTCACTGGATAACTACTATACCATTCACTGGATGACCACTATACCAGTCACTTAATGACCACTATACCAGTCACTGGATGACCACTATACCAGTCACTGGATGACCCCTATACCAGTCACTGGATGACCACTATACCAGTCACTGGATGACCACTATACTAGTCACTGGATGACCCCTATACCAGTCTCTGGATGACCACTATACCAGTCACTGGATGACCCCTATACCAGTCTCTGGATGACCCCTATACCAGTCACTGGATGACCACTATACCAGTCACTGGATGACCACTATACCAGTCACTGGGTGACCACTATACCAGTCACTGGATGAACACTATACCAGTCACTGGATGACCACTATACCAGTCACTGGATGACCACTATACTAGTCACTGGATGACCACTATACTAGTCACTGGATGACCACTATACCAGTCACTGGATGACCACTATACCAGTCACTGGATGAACACTATACCAGTCACTGGATGAACACTATACCAGTCACTGGATGAACACTATACCAGTCACTGGATGAACACTATACCAGTCACTGGATGAACACTATACCAGTCCCTGGATGAACACTATACCAGTCACTGGATGAACACTATACCAGTCACTGGATAACTACTGTACCATTCACTGGATGACCACTATACCAGTCACTGGATGACCACTATACCAGTCACTGGATGACCACTATACCAGTCACTGGATGACCCCTATACCAGTCACTGGATGACCACTATACTAGTCACTGGATGACCCCTATACCAGTCTCTGGATGACCACTATACCAGTCACTGGATGACCCCTATACCAGTCACTGGATGACCACTATACCAGTCACTGGATGACCACTATACCAGTCACTGGATGACCACTATACCAGTCACTGGATGAACACTATACCAGTCACTGGATGACCATTATACCAGTCACTGGATGAACACTATACCAGTCACTGGATAACCACTATACCAGTCACTGGATGACCACTATACCAGTCACTGGATGAACACTATACCAGTCACTGGATGACCACTATACCAGTCACTGGATGACCACTATACCAGTCACTGGATGAACACTATACCAGTCACTGGATGACCACTATACCAGTCACTGGATGACCACTATACCAGTCACTGGATGAACACTATACCAGTCACTGGATGACCACTATACCAGTCACTGGATGAACACTATACCAGTCACTGGATGACCACTATACCAGTCACTGGATGACCACTGTACCAGTCACTGGATGACCACTATACCAGTCACTGGATGACCACTATACTAGTCACTGGATGACCACTATACAAGTCACTGGATGACCACTATACCAGTCACTGGATGAACACTATACCAGTCACTGAATGAACACTATACCAGTCACTGGATGAACACTATACCAGTCACTGGATGACCACTATACCAGTCACTGGATGAACACTATACCAGTCACTGGATGAACACTATACCAGTCACTGGATGACTTCACTATACCAGTCACTGGATGAACACTATACCAGTCACTGGATGAACACTATACCAGTCACTGGATGAACACTATACCAGTCACTGGATGAACACTATACCAGTCACTGGATGAACACTATACCAGTCACTGGATAACTACTGTACCATTCACTGGATGACCTCTATACCAGTCACTGGATGACCACTATACCAGTCACTGGATGACCACTATACCAGTCACTGGATGACCACTATACCAGTCTCTGGATGACCACTATACCAGTCACTGGATGACCCCTATACCAGTCACTGGATGACCACTATACCAGTCACTGGATGACCACTATACCAGTCACTGGGTGACCACTATACCAGTCACTGGATGAACACTATACCAGTCACTGGATGACCACTATACCAGTCACTGGATGAACACTATACCAGTCACTGGATGACCACTATACCAGTCACTGGATGACCACTATACCAGTCACTGGATGAACACTATACCAGTCACTGGATGACCACTATACCAGTCACTGGATGAACACTATACCAGTCACTGGATGACCACTATACCAGTCACTGGATGAACACTATACCAGTCTCTGGATAACCACTATACCAGTCACTGGATGACCACTATACCAGTCACTGGATGAACACTATACCAGTCACTGGATGAACACTATACCAGTCACTGGATGAACACTATACCAGTCACTGGATGACCACTATACCAGTCACTGGATGACCACTATACCAGTCACTGGATGAACACTATACCAGTCACTGGATGACCACTATACCAGTCACTGGATGACCACTATACCAGTCACTGGATGACCACTATACCAGTCACTGGATGACCACTATACTAGTCACTGGATGACCACTATACCAGTCACTGGATGAACACTATACCAGTCACTGGATGACCACTATACCAGTCACTGGATGAACACTATACCAGTCAAAGGATGACCACTATACCAGTCACTGGATGACCACTATACCAGTCACTGGATGACCACTATACCAGTCACTGGATGACCCCTATACCAGTCACTGGATGACCCCTATACCAGTCACTGGATGACCACTATACTAGTCACTGGATGACCCCTATACCAGTCACTGGATGACCACTATACCAGTCACTGGATGACCACTATACCAGTCACTGGGTGACCACTATACCAGTCACTGGATGACCACTATACCAGTCACTGGGTGACCACTATACCAGTCACTGGTTAACCACTATACCAGTCACTGGATGACCACTATACCAGTCACTGGATGAACACTATACCAGTCACTGGATGACCACTATACCAGTCACTGGATGAACACTATACCAGTCACTGGATGACCACTATACCAGTCACTGGATGAACACTATACCAGTCACTGGATGACCACTATACCAGTCACTGGATGACCACTATACCAGTCACTGGATGAACACTATACCAGTCACTGGATGAACACTATACCAGTCACTGGATGACCACTATACCAGTCACTGGATGACCACTATACCAGTCACTGGATGACCACTATACCAGTCACTGGATGAACACTATACCAGTCACTGGATGACCACTATACCAGTCACTGGATGACCACTATACCAGTCACTGGATGACCACTATACCAGTCACTGGATGACCACTATACTAGTCACTGGATGACCACTATACCAGTCACTGGATGACCACTATACCAGTCACTGGATGACCACTATACCAGTCACTGGATGAACACTATACCAGTCACTGGATGAACACTATACCAGTCACTGGATGAACACTATACCAGTCACTGGATGAACACTATACCAGTCACTGGATGACCACTATACCAGTCACTGGATGACCACTATACCAGTCACTGGATGACCACTATACCAGTCACTGGATGACCACTATACCAGTCACTGGATGACCACTATACCAGTCACTGGATGACCACTATACTAATCACTGGATGACCACTATACCAGTCACTGGATGACCACTATACCAGTCACTGGATGACCACTATACCAGTCACTGGATGAACACTATACCAGTCACTGGATGAACACTATACCAGTCACTGGATGAACACTATACCAGTCACTGGATGAACACTATACCAGTCACTGGATGAACACTATACCAGTCACTGGATGAACACTATACCAGTCACTGGATGAACACTATACCAGTCACTGGATGACCACTATACCAGTCACTGGATGACCACTATACCAGTCACTGGATGAACACTGTACCAGTCACTGGATGACCACTATACCAGTCACTGGATGACCACTATACCAGTCACTGGATGAACACTATACCAGTCACTGGATGACCACTATACCAGTCACTGGATGACCACTATACCAGTCACTGGATGACCACTATACCAGTCACTGGATGACCACTATACCAGTCACTGGATGAACACTATACCAGTCACTGGATGACCACTATACCAGTCACTGGATGAACACTATACCAGTCACTGGATGACCACTATACCAGTCACTGGATGACCACTATACCAGTCACTGGATGACCACTATACCAGTCACTGGATGAACACTATACCAGTCACTGGATGACCACTATACCAGTCACTGGATGAACACTATACCAGTCACTGGATGACCATTATACCAGTCACTGGATGAACACTATACCAGTCACTGGATGACCATTATACCACTCACTGGATGAACACTATACCAGTCACTGGATAACCACTATACCAGTCACTGGATGAACACTATACCAGTCACTGGATGACTTCACTATACCAGTCACTGGATGACCACTATACCAGTCACTGGATGAACACTATACCAGTCACTGGATGACTTCACTATACCAGTCACTGGATGACCACTATACCAGTCACTGGATGAACACTATACCAGTCACTGGATGACTTCACTATACCAGTCCCTGGATGACCACTATACCAGTCACTGGATGAACACTATACCAGCCACTGGATGACCACTGTACCAGTACAATTAGGCACCTAAATTACTGAGAACGGTTGAAGTTCCTTGGTTTGGATATTAAAATGGTATAAAATACCGACAGGTTGTTAGGTAAGACACATATGCAACATTTAAATATCTTTATTTCGAAACGTTTCGCCTACTGAAGAAGCCTACTGTGTAGGCGAAACGTTTCGAAATAAAGATACCTAACTGTTGCATATGTGTCTTACATATGCAACATGATAATATACACTTGGAAAATCCTAGAGGGATAAGTGCCTAACATGCACATGAAAATCACTCCCTATGAAAGCAAAAGTCTCGGCAGGAGATGCAACATTCCTCCAGTGAAACGCAGCGGCGCCTCGAGTACGCTGAGAGACAACACAGTGAGTGTCAGGGGCCCAAGACTGTTCAGCTGCCTCCCAGCATGCATAAGGGGGATTACCAATAGACCCCTGGCTGTCTTTAAGAAGGCACTGAACGCGCACCTGAAGTCAGTATCTGACCAGCCGGGCTGTGGGTCGTACGTCAGTTTGCGTGCGACCAGCAGTAACAGCCTGGTTGATCAGACCCTGATCCACTACGAGGCCTGGTCTCAGACCGAGCCGCTGGGGCATTGCCCCCCAAAACCCTCTCCAGTTATACTACAGGGAGGTCACTAGATACCACTGTACCAGTCACTGGATGACTTCACTATGCCAGTCACTGGATGACCATTATACCAGTCACAAGATGACTTCACTATAGCAGTCACTGGATGACTTCAATATACCAGTCACTATATATATATATATATATATATATATATATATATATATATATATATATATATATATATATATATATATATATATATATTATATTATATTATTATTATTATATTATCACACTGGCCGATTCCCACCAAGGCAGGGTGGCCCGAAAAAGAAAAACTTTCACCATCATTCACTCCATCACTGTCTTGCCAGAAGGGTGCTTTACACTACAGTTTTTAAACTGCAACATTAACACCCCTCCTTCAGAGTGCAGGCACTGTACTTCCCATCTCCAGGACTCAAGTCCGGCCTGCCGGTTTCCCTGAACCCCTTCATAAATGTTACTTTCCTCACACTCCAACAGCACGTCAAGTATTAAAAACCATTCGTCTCCATTCACTCCTATCAAACATGCTCACGCATGCCTGCTGGAAGTCCAAGCCCCTCGCACACAAAACCTCCTTTACCCCCTCCCTCCAACCTTTCCTAGGCCGACCCCTAACCCGCCTTCCTTCCACTACAGACTGATACACTCTTGAAGTCATTCTGTTTCGCTCCATTCTCTCTGCATGTCCGAACCACCTCAACAACCCTTCCTCAGCCCTCTGGACAACAGTTTTGGTAATCCCGCACCTCCTCCTAACTTCCAAACTACGAATTCTCTGCATTATATTCACACCACACATTGCCCTCAAACATGACATCTCCACTGCCTCCAGCCTTCTCCTCGCTGCAACATTCATCACCCATGCTTCACACCCATATAAGAGCGTTGGTAAAACTATACTCTCATACATTCCCCTCTTTGCCTCCAAGGACAAAGTTCTTTGTCTCCACAGACTCCTAAGTGCACCACTCACCTTTTTCCCCTCATCAATTCTATGATTCACCTCATCCTTCATAGACCCATCCGCTGACACGTCCACTCCCAAATATCTGAATACATTCACCTCCTCCATACTCTCTCCCTCCAATCTGATATCCAATCTTTCATCACCTAATATTTTTGTTATCCTCATAACCTTACTCTTTCCTGTATTCACTTTTAATTTTCTTCTTTTGCACACCCTACCAAATTTATCCACCAATCTCTGCAACTTCTCTTCAGAATCTCCCAAGAGCACAGTGTCATCAGCAAAGAGCAACTGTGACAACTCCCACTTTATGTTTGATTCTTTATCTTTTAACTCCACGCCTCTTGTCAAGACCCTCGCATTTACTTCTCTTACAACCCCAACTATAAATATATTAAACAACCACGGTGACATCACACATCCTTGTCTAAGGCCTACTTTTACTGGGAAATAATTTCCCTCTTTCCTACATACTCTAACTTGAGCCTCACTATCCTCGTAAAAACTCTTCACTGCTTTCAGTAACCTACCTCCTACACCATACACCTGCAACATCTGCCACATTGCCCCCCCTATCCACCCTGTCATACGCCTTTTCCAAATCCATAAATGCCACAAAAACCTCTTTAGCCTTATCTAAATACTGTTCACTTATATGTTTCACTGTAAACACCTGGTCCACACACCCCCTACCTTTCCTAAAGCCTCCTTGTTCATCTGCTATCCTATTCTCCGTCTTACTCTTAATTCTTTCAATAATAACTCTACCATACACTTTACCAGGTATACGCAACAGACTTATCCCCCTATAATTTTTGCACTCTCTTTTGTCCCCTTTGCCTTTATACAAAGGAACTACGCATGCTCTCTGCCAATCCCTAGGTACCTTACCGTCTTCCATACATTTATTAAATAACTGCACCAATCACTCCAAAACTATATCCCCACCTGCTTTAACATTTCTATCTTTATCCCATCAATCCCGGCTGCCTTACCCCCTTTCATTTTACCTACTGCCTCACGAACTTCCCCCACACTCACAACTGGCTCTTCCTCACTCCTACAAGATGTTATTCCTCCTTGCCCTATACACGAAATCACAGCTTCCCTATCTTCATCAACATTTAACAATTCCTCAAAATATTCCCTCCATCTTCCCAATACCTCTAACTCTCCATTTAATAACTCTCCTCTCCTATTTTTAACTGACAAATCCATTTGTTCTCTAGGCTTCCTTAACTTGTTAATCTCACTCCAATACTTTTTCTTATTTTCAACAAAATTTGTTGATAACATCTCACCCACTCTCTCATTTGCTCTCTTTTTACATTGCTTCACCACTCTCTTAACCTCTCTCTTTTTCTCCATATACTCTTCCCTCCTTGCATCACTTCTACTTTGTAAAAACTTCTCATATGCTAACTTTTTCTCCCTTACTACTCTCTTTACATCATCATTCCACCAATCGCTCCTCTTCCCTCCCGCACCCACTTTCCTGTAACCACAAACTTCTGCTGAACACTCTAACACTACATTTTTAAACCTACCCCATACCTCTTCGACCCCATAGCCTATGCTCTCATTAGCCCATCTATCCTCCAATAGCTGTTTATATCTTTCCCTAACTGCCTCCTCTTTTAGTTTATAAACCTTCACCTCTCTCTTCCCTGATGCTTCTATTCTCCTTGTATCCCATCTACCTTTTACTCTCAGTGTAGCTACAACTAGAAAGTGATCTGATATATCTGTGGCCCCTCTATAAACATGTACATCCTGAAGTCTACTCAACAGTCTTTTATCTACCAATACATAATCCAACAAACTACTGTCATTCCGCCCTACATCATATCTTGTATACTTATTTATCCTCTTTTTCTTAAAATATGTATTACCTATAACTAAACCCCTTTCTATACAAAGTTCAATCAAAGGGCTCCTATTATCATTTACACCTGGCACCCCAAACTTACCTACCACACCCTCTCTAAAAGTTTCTCCTACTTTAGCAATCAGGTCCCCTACCACAATTACTCTCTCACTTGGTTCAAAGGCTCCTATACATTCACTTAACATCTCCCAAAATCTCTCTCTCTCCTCTGCATTCCTCTCTTCTCCAGGTGCATACACGCTTATTATGACCCACTTCTCGCATCCAACTTTTACTTTAATCCACATAATTCTTGCATTTACACATTCATATTCTCTTTTCTCCTTCCATAACTGATCATTCAACATTACTGCTACCCCTTCTTTTGCTCTAACTCTCTCAGATACTCCAGATTTAATCCCATTTATTTCCCCCCACCGAAACTCCCCTACCCCCTTCAGCTTTGTTTCGCTTAGGGCCAGGACATCCAACTTCTTTTCATTCATAACATCAGCAATCATCTGTTTCTTGTCATCCGCACTACATCCACGCACATTCAAGCATCCCAGCTTTATAGTTTTTCTTCTTCTCTTTTTTAGTAAATGTCTACAGGAGAAGGGGTTACTAGCCCATTGCTCCCGGGATTTTAGTCGCCTCATACGACACGCATGGCTTACAGAGGAAAAATTCTTTTCCACTTCCCCATGGACAATAGAAGAAATAAAGAAGAACAAGAAAGGAGAAAAACCTAGATGTATGTATATATATATATATATATATGCATGTGCGTGTCTGTGAAGTGTGACCAAAGTGTAAGTAGGAGTAGCAAGATATCCCTGTTATCTAGCATGTTTATGAGACAGAAAAAGAAACCAGCAATCCTACCATCATGCAAAACAGTTACAGGTTTCTGTTTCACAGTCATCTGGCAGGACGGTAGTACTTCCCTGGGTGGTTGCTGTCTACCAACCTACTACCTATAATATATATATATACATATATATACATATATATATATATTATATATATATATATATATATATATATATATATATATATGTATATATATATATATATATATATTTTTTTTTTTTAAAATATAGGGAAGTACCACCTCTATAGCTGGAATGGGGACCCTCATCCTCAGAGAAGACAATAAACGTACCTCAGGGAAAACTCAAGGTTCTCCCCGGAGCTGTTTGAATATTTTCTTCTCCTACCACCCCCTATATTTATATTCTATGTGAACATTTATTAATAAACAAAATACATTTACAAAAAAATACATAAACATGAATACAATGGCACAATGTATCAAAGATGATGAATTTCCTCCAGCTCCTCCGAGGCTGGACGTGAACCAAGTATGCAGCAAGCATTTCCCCTCTGGATGGCGACGCTGAGGCGCTGGAACATGAAAGTGGCTGCCCTTGGGTCCCTGGTGGTGTCAATGAGTCTGGAACCCAATTCTTTAAGGAAACGTGTGGCATTTTTTCCCCATGATCCCAAGGTCTCTGATCCCATTGGGACAAATTGATACTGTTGGCTAATGTCCCTGTACTTGCTGATCTTGTACTCCTCCCTGTGGTCAGCAGCTCCTCCCTGTCGCCCCACACTGTGACGGATATAGGTGTCAGCCAGTGTGGACACACAAGTATAGTCCCATGCTAAGAGCTTGCCATTCTTCCAAGGATACATGGTGATCCCGTCGGGGCGGTTTGCTGGGTTGTGGGTATTGTTTGCTGCAAGTGATCGTGGCTCCCTCTCGGCAGGGCATCCAGCTGTAGCAAGGGTTCTCTTAATGATGTCGTTGACCTCATTGTGTCTTGCATGCCAGCCCTTGGTTTTGGAACAGTTAAGACCATGTAGACCGTATTGGTCTGCTTGCACTTTGCCGCAAATACACATGTATTCTGTGTGAATTGGGGCAGCAAGGCGCAGAGCCACTGCAATACGGAGGGTCTTAGGGTCGAGTCGCGTTCCCATTGCCGATATGGGAACCAGGAACCAGATATTGAGCTCGCTGGAGAGTGCCTCCGTGACTTCCTTGATGACCAAACAAAATAGAAAGGGGGCGAGAGGGTCCCCCTGTTGCACGCCCTCACACGAGTCAATTTCATGGTCCCCAAACAATAGTTTGGAAGTCACACTATAACACGATTCTATGAAGGGATAAAGGGAAGGGAAGTTTCTATAAACTGCTTGGAGAGCAGCATCCCTTCTGACTGAGTTGAAAGCATTGGCAAAGTCCAATTTGACCAAGGCTTTTTCATAGGACATGTTTTTGATATATACTCGTGCTGCGTGGGCAGCTGCTTCACAGCCCTGTTGAACGCCGAAACCGAGCTGAGTTGGTTTCAGCATTGCAGCAGCCTCTTGACTCACCCTTCTTACTGCAGCCTTGGCGACTAGGCGCCGAAGGGTGTTACCCACTGCAATGGGCCTGATTCCGCCATCCTTTTTCCGGAGGGCACACAATGAGGCACCAAAGAAAAAGGGTCTGATGGCCTCTGGGACACCGCCAGCCAGGCACAGGTTGGAAAATTTGGTGAGTTCAGACAGCAGCCTCTCTGAAACCTCACCAAGTGCTGGATTGAGTATTTGTTTTAAGTGTTGAGGCCTTAAACCGGTGAAACCTCCTGCTGAACCCTGTGGAAATGACATAGCAGCTTTATACACATCAGCATCCTGTAAGGTTAGATGTTCTTCGCCTGCTGCAATGTCAGGGAGGTCAATGTTGGTACTGGTATATATATATATATATATATAATGTATATATATATATATATATATATATATATATATATATATATATATATATATATATATATATATATATATGTAGCTCGTGATGTGCAGTAGATGAGAATTTGTAGCACCATGGAATTATATCTCAACAAAGAATCAAGCTCAGTTCCCAGTAGCACGCTGCCACTGAGTGAATGTCTCAACACTAAGTACCAGAAAAGACGCCAGAGCTTGTAATAAATGGTTTTGAAAACCGACATGTTGAAGATTGAGACACTTATGCAACATATGGGAATCTTTATTAAGGAAACGTTTCGCCACACAGTGGCGTCATCAGTCCAATACAAAGTACTTTTTACAAGAGTGATGGACTGAACACATCGATTCCTGGCTGAGGGACTGATTTCTTCAAAATCCCCCCGTCCTTACATCTCACTGCTTTGTATTGGACTGATGAAGCCACTGTGTGGCGAAACGTTTTCTTAATAAGGATTCCCATATGTTGCATAAGTGTTTCGCAATCTTCACGCCAGAGCTTGTAGCAACAACAGAAGATCGTGATTAATCTCTCAACTGACCACAGTTTGGTTTATATAATTACCGGGGTGTCTTTAGGGATTTCGGTGAAATTTTAAGTCTTTTAGCATTAATGATTTAATGGAATTTTTAACTTGGAGTTGTAGTATTTATTTGTGTTTTTTATTAATGTTAGTAGTATTTTTTGTTTATTTTTTCCTTGTATGTTCGTATGTTTGACCTTCGTCAAAGTGCTCTTCTTATTCCCAAATTACCTCCCTACGTACCTTGAGTATGCACCACTAGGATGGCCTGACCCCGATCCTCTCTGTGACTTCTGGACAAGCAAGACTGCACAAGTAGAATCATCTCCTACCTCAACTCAACTTGGGTGGAACTGTCGTTTCAGCTGCACCTTCTAAACTTGAGAGACGTCATTGACCTTACCGTTATGCTGGCTATATACATAATATAATGTATATAACCAGGTTCTCCACCAGGCCCAACGTGGTTGATAATCAGAAGTCAGCTATTATACTACAAGACGGTTGATCACCAACAGTTTCTCAAGTGTACGGCTTCACAATAATCATATATCAGAAAAAAGTAAGTAAACTAAGACGACGAGAACTCTAGACTTACTGAAGGCTACAGAGTCACACTGTGACCATTATGATTGTTATACTAAACTGTTCTGCAACTAAAAAGAACCGTTAACACTCATGGATCATTCAGCACATTAAGTGGTGAAGCTTCCATCCTCCATCCGCTAATGGCGGCTCAGTCTCTGATCAATTAAACTGTTGATATTCGCTAAAAAGATGAAGTACAGTGAGTTGTATAAAAGAAAGGCTCATGAAAACTAGACTGTAAGGATAAGAATATTCATGTTAAATCATACTTGGAATATTCTTGGATATTTCTTCTTTACACAGTAACTTAAAATTATTTACACCTTTCAGTTTACCCTTTGAACCAAATAGTGTGACCTCCGGTTTTTCCTAAGTGCAGCAGCAGTTTGTTTTCTGTTAGCCAATTATTGCAAGATTCGTTCTTGTGAAAGCACTTTTGCTGTGTTCTGTGATTTTTTCTTGGCACTAAGAGAACACTGTCATCTTCATACAAGAGAAGTGTGGACTTATTACTAATGGGCATGTCATTTACCTAGCACAGGAAGAGTTTGGGACCCAAGATACTCCCTTGTGGAACCCCACATGTTATCGGCAAGGTTTCTAAGTCTGTATTATTGACTTTGACAGTATATTTCCTGATATTCAGATAAGATTTAATACATACTGTCGGAAGGAGAGGTGCAGAGTAGTAGTAATAGTAGTGAGAATGTAGCCACTGAGAGGTCATGTCCCCCTCGGATCCAACAATTCTCACTTGAAAAGTTTGTCCAAGGTGTTTTCTGTACCAAGATGCCATGTGTTGCAGTGTCTGACAAGATGAACATCAAAATGGTATACAATACCGACAGGTTGGTAGGTAAGACACATAGGCAACAGTTAACTGTTGCCTATGTGTCTTACCTAGCAACCTGTCGGTATTGTATACCATTTTGATGTTCAAGATTTAATACAGCTTACAGGGCCTAATATGTTATGGTTCACTGTGCCTCATAACTTTTGTACGTTGAATGTGACCATATCTGTGACATTTGGGTTCTTGTATGCTCCATCAGATAAATTAATGAAATACAAGAACATAAAATGATAAATTAGACACTTGTGCAACATTTGGGTATCTTCATTCTGGAAGCGTTTTGCCAACCAATGGCTTCTTCAGTCCAATGCAGAGAAAGGTGGATGATGAGGAGGAGTTTGAGGTAATCAGTCCCTTAGCCTGGAGTCGATGTGTTCAGTTCATTAATCTTGATAAAAGTGCAACATATTCTCGGATAGATGAGGGGGAGCAGTGGTAGGCAGTCACCAGTGGAAGACCCCACTAGTGAAAGTAGGTCGTTCCTACAGCTAGACAAGGTTTGACGAATTCTTTGCATTAAATGCCAAGATGTTGCAGTATCTGACAGAGTTTGAATAAATAGTTTATAAAACCGACAGGTTAGTGAGTAAGACACTTGTGCAACGTTTGGGTAGCTCTATTCTGGAAATGATTCGACACCAGTGGCTTCTTAAGTCCCATGTAGAGAAAGATCAGGGACTGATTACCTCAGACTCCTCCTTTCACTTTTTTCTGCATTGGACTGAAGAAGCCACTGACTGGTGAAACGTTTCCAGAATAAAGATACCCAAATGTTGCACAAGTGTCTCAGTTATCAACTTATCGATTTTCTAAACCGTTAGTTAAAGAACATAAGAATGGAGGAACACTGCAGCAAGCCTACTGTCCCATACAAGGCAGGTCCTTCTCTAAACCAATCATTTTCACCCACCCACTTGTTCATCCTTTTCCCGAAGCTGCACATGATACCTCAGGTACTAATAAAACCCAATCCTATTCACATATTTGTCTAATTTCTTTTTAAAGCTACCCAAGGTTTTAGCTTCTAGTGCCCTTCTCGGCAGATTGTTCTATGCATCGACAACTCTACATCCTTTCTGAATCTAAATTTATCAGATTTAAATCTGTTATTTCTGGTTCTTGATTTGATATCCTCAGCACTTTATATCACCTTTGTTTATGCCCATCATCCATCTATATAATTCAGTGACATCTCTCATTACGTCTGTCAAGAGAGTGAAGGATCAAGGTTCTCAATCTTTCTTCATATGGGAGATTCCTTATACACTTATACAGTGGATTAATTTTGTCATCCTCTGAATGTTCTCCAATGTATTTATATCTATTCTCTGACATGGCGACCAAAACTGAGCTGCATAATCTAAGTGAGGCCTTACTGGCCAGGGCAGTGGAGGGAGCTGTTAGGGGTTTAAACTAGAAATAGAGGTATGGGTTTTTGTGGGAAAGCATTGGAATATGGTACAATAGAAATGAGCAGTGTGGATTATCAGGACAGCAGTATTGTGAATTTTGGGACTGCCAGTTATAGGCAGATTGAGGTAGGATTATTGGTGAATATTGTTAAGCCAGTGGCACAAGGTGATAAGGACATTAGAGATTGCAGACACCGAGCATATAACATCTTCAACTTTACTTTTATAGCTTTGATGTACCTTTGAAGAGTTTCGAGAGTCTACTCCCGGAGCTCAGCCATGGGCCAGGCCCGTCTGGTGCTACCTTGGTCAACCAGGGTGTTGCTGCTGGAGGCCCCCTGCCCCACATATCCATCATAACCTGGTTGATCTGGCACCTGGAGAAGATACTTGTTCAACTCTTCCTCTTGAAAACTTCTACACTTGTTCCAGCAGTGTTTCTGATATCTTCTGGTAAGGGGCCAGGGATGTTGATAGTGTTCCCTTATTGTGCCCACTGCGCCCCTATTTTTATTGGATTTATTTTGATAAATTAGACACATGTGCAACTCTTGGGTATCTTTATTGAGGAAACGTTTCGCCACTTCCTCCCATATCTCTCGCTCTAGTATGTTATGACTGTGTGCAAATTTGGGACTAGACCCTCGAGTGCTTTCCGGATATATATTATCATATATCTCTCTTCTGCTCCAGTGAGTACATATTTAAAACTTTAAGACGTTCCCAGTAATTTAAATGCTTTACTGGCTCTATGTAGGCCGTAAAAGTTCTTTGTATTTAATCCAGGTCTAATATTTCTCCTGTCCTGAACGGGGCCGTCAACACTGACCAATATTCCAAGTGAGGGAGCGATTTGAAAAGTGTTACCATTGGCATTATTTCCCTTGTTTTGAAGGTTCTCATTACGCATCCCGTCATCCTCCCGGCTGTTGTGACCATTGTCTTAATGTGTTCTTTGAATGGAAGGTCAGGTCACCTGACATAATTATTCCCAAGTCTTTTACGTCTTCCTTTCGTTCTATTTGACGATCCTCTTTAGTTTTGTGTACAGTGCCCTTATTGAGTTCTTCATTCTTTCCATATCTAGACAATTATCCAGCCTATTTTTTGTATCGTTGGTGAATTTACTCGTATCACTCGTTATTCCCTTCTCAAGATCTTTAATGTATATTATGAACAATGTACCAAAAATGATCCTTGTGGATTGCCACTTGTGACTGATTTCCACTCGCATTTCACCCTATGGACACACTCTTGTTTCCTTATGGTTAGTGAGCCATGACAGGACTTTTCCGCCTGTGCCATGAGCTGTCCCTCTAACAGTCTTTTGTGTGGTACTCTATCACAAACTTTACTAAAATTCAAATAAATAATATCGTTTTCTTAATCATGATCAATTGCTTAAGATGCTTTACTGAAGAAAGTCCCCCTCGTGAATTCATGCTGAGCATCGTAGATCAGCTTATGCTTATCAAGATGGCTTCTTATAATATTACCTATAATTGACTCTCGTAATTTGCCTACAATTGAGGTCAGGCTTACTGGGTGGTAATTTGACGGTAATGACTTATTCCCTACTTTAAAAATAGAAATTATATTAACCATCTTCCACGTCTCATTCACTATCCTTGTTTGAAGAGATAAAATGGTTAGTTAATGGTTTACAAAGTTCCTTAAGAACTCTTCAAAAAAGTTCATCGGGACCGGGGGATTTATTTTTTTGTAATTGGTTAACCTGTTTGATTACCATATCCCTAGTGACTGTGATATTAAGTAATTTATTTTCTTCAGGCCCACTATTAAAAATAATTTCTGGGATATCGTTTGTATCTTGTTTGACAACCAGTAGGAAATAATTATTACAAATCGAGCTGTCCAGAGATAGTTTTAAGAGACCCTAACTTTTCTCTGACCTTTTTTTCTATATATCTGGAAAAGCTTTCAGATTTGTTTTCGAATTCATAGCCACTATCATTGCATAGTCCTGTTTATTTTTTATCCCTTTTTTTAACCTCCCTCTTAATGTGAGTATACTGATCCATGAGATGGCCCTTACCTCTTTTGATGCACCTATTCTTCCTCACTCAGAAAATTGTCATAGTGATAGTTCTCTTTGTTACCCCAGTACACAGATGATAAAGCATACCACAGGTGGGGTTAGAACCCGCCCGTGGTATGATTTATTTGCAATCGTGTCATTGCGATTTCGTGAGTTATGTACACAGATGATTGATGATTTCTAAGCCACTTGTAATTTGCTAAGAGAAAAATCTAAGACCATTACTGGATTATACCTAGTATCATACTGAAGGTAATTGATTTGTGGTCGCTTGTGCCAAGTTCCTGTAAGTTTTAGATTATTAAAAGGGTATCCTTGCTAGCTAGAACCAAGTCAAGGTGGTTATTTACCCTCGTTGGTTCTGTCACAAACTTCTCTAAAAAAGTAATCTTGAACTAACTCCAGGAACTTAAAGAATTCCAAATCAAAGAATTCCAATCAATTTGACTATAGTCTCATAGAATTGCTACATTAAAGTGTCTTGTGGCCTTAACAATTTCTTCCCAAAGTAATCTCCCTTGGTTCCTATCCAAGTTTGGGGGACTGTTTATCACGCCTAAAATTAATTTTTCGTTTCCCGAAAATTCTACCCAGACAGACTGTGTGTGTTCTTTCAGACTTTATACTTGTTTTTATGCAGCAATTCAAGTATTCTCTGACATACAATGCTACCACCACTTCCGTTCATGTTACTTCTGTGAGTGGATAACACCTTAAAACCCTGAATGTGGCATTCAGCAGGCATGTACCTATTCTTCATATCAAACCACTTCTCAGTTAAGGCAAATACATCAATGTTACCTGCACTTGCAACTAATCTCAACACTCCCTTCTAGTTTCTAGTGCTATGACTATTTGTATAATGTATATTTTCCCTCCCTGCTTATTCCTGCTCCTCCACTATCTCTACTGCTATCTTTATCGTCTAGTGCCACTGGCTTTCCTTAATATACTAATAACTCTACCTTATTCTTCCTATAACTGGTATCCCTACAATTCACAATATCGCTACCATGATAATTCATCCTGCCCAATTATATTTTACTATATTTCATTGCTTTCCAACAAAAACCCATACCTCTGACAATTTCTAGTTTAAAGCCCTAACAGCTCCCTCCACTACAATGGCAGGTGCCCTCATACCAGCCCCTAGATGAGTGAACCCTGTCCCTGGCATACATGTCATTATGCCATAGAATAGGTCGCAGGTGCTTATAAATTGTACTGCAGTGCCCTTACAGCGTTTGTCCAGTGTTTGCCCTGAACAACCATTCATTCCGAACTGCTCTCCTTGACAAACAGCCACATATTACAGGGTGCCCTTCCTTCCTAATTATGTCTATAACTAACCTATACCTGTTAATCAGGTCCTTACTCCTACGTCTGCCAATATCATTGTCTCCAGCACCGAGACAATGATAATAGGATTGCTTCCATTATCTTTATGATGTTATCCAGACAAGTAACAATATCCTGCATCCCAACCCCAGGAAAACACACCCTCTGCCTCCTCTTCCTAAATCATTCTCGATGATGATGTTCTGGGAATAATCCTTGCCAAAAATCTTTTACGCACTGAATCTCTCTTCTAGCTTCCTCTAACTCTGCCTTAAGCTGGAGATACAGATGTTCATAGTCGAGGGAAGCCATCATCACAATCTCGGTTAGCTAAGAACGGAGATTATGCTAGGGACGTCTTCATACAATACAGATCACCTCACTACTGATATAAATCACCACACCAAGTAGCTACTTCCACATTCTCCACAGTCAAAGATATCACCAGTAAGGGACACCACAAGGTTCAACCTTGTGGTGTCCCTTGCAATGACTGCAACCAATTATACGTGGGCGAGACATCCAAAGACTACCAAACACATATTTCAGAACACTAATATGCAGGCACAACCGACGATTTTAGGAATGCCTGTATTCTTCATTGAAACTTCCACAACCATTTAATGAACTACAGAGACGCAAGACTCATCACCAGTGAAGAAGGCACTCAAGAGTCGCAGGATCTTGGCATCTTCACTCATCCAACAATTTCTACTAGAACAACGGCTATTTACAACATAGCTGAACCCCTTGCCAGAAAACGTCTTCATCGTTATTCCAAGTAGCAACAAACCTACTTGCCCATTCCGTGCAGGTCCTTGTCTGATCCAACCTCTTCTCAGGAATCAACTTCAACATTCCTCACCTGATCCTTCACGTCCCTGTGATCCCTATATTCACTCGTGTACTTCTACTCAGGTAGATCTGTTTGTGACTTGATCAAGCCCACTGTGTGGACGAAACGAAGTCAATAAAGGGTCACATTATACTTCATTTTTGTCCATTTTTCCATCCAGGGAGAGAAAGGAGAACAGAGGATTTCTTAATACATATTATACAAATAGTCATAGCACAAGAAACAAGATGAGAGTTGATATTAGTTTCAAGTGCGAGTAACATTAACGTATTTGTCATAACTGAGACGTAATAAAAGGAATCTGGATATACCTGCTGAAAGTCACATTCAGGGTTTTAAGTGTTCCACGTTGATAGAAATAATGGGCAGGTGGGATGGCACTATATGTCAGAAAACATTTGAATTGCTACATGAAAGTGGGCATAGAGACTGAAAGAATACACGCACTGTCTGGGTAGAATTCTCGAAGGGGCATGAAATTTTAAGAACCAAGGGACATTACTCTGGGAGGAAATTGTTAAGGCTTCAAGGCACAATAACGTAGTAATTCTAGGTGATTAAACTTTAGTCAAATTGATTGGAATTCCTTTACGGAGAATTTAGACTTAATAGAGGTAATTCCAGGGGAAATAACATGCTTGATTTGGTTCTGGCTAGCAGGATACCCTTGTTAATAACCTAGAAATTACATATGAACTAAGCGCAAGCGACCACAAATCGATTACCTATAGTAGTGAATGGAAGTATGATAGTAGGGATGTTTCAGTAACCGTCCCAGATTTTCGTTTAGCATATTACTGTGGACTTAGAGAACACCTATCATCTGTGGACTGGAATAACGAAGAGGTCTGTCAATATGACAGCTTTCTAAACACTGTAAATGCTACCCAAAGAACATTTACTCCGCAAAGAGAAGTGAGATCGAATAGAAATGATCCGAAATGGATGAACAATAGGCTCAGACACCTTTAAGGGCAGGAGAAAGTTATAGGCGTATGAAATGAAGTGAGGGTCATCTTATGAATAAACATATTCACATTAAGAGTGAGGTTGAAAAAGGGATTAGAAAAACTACAAGGGACTATCATATTGAAGTTGCTAAGGATTCGAAAACAAACCCGAAAGGCTTTTTCTAGATATATAGAGAAAAAGTTAGAGAAAAATTAGGTCTTCTTAAAACTAACTCTGGACAGCTTACTAACAAGAATGAAATGTGCTCAGTTTTTAATTATTTCCTCTCGGTTTTCACACAAGCAGTGGCGTGCAGAGGTCTGGTGATGCCCGGGGCCAAGACCTTGATTGTATGCCCCGAAGACTCCTTGTCTGAATGCCTCAAATCACTATCTTATTTCCCCCTCTAATTGGATGCCTCCCCATTTGGATACCCGGGGCTACCGCGTCTTCAATATCACAGTAATTAATTTTTATAGTGGGCCTGAGTAAGTTTAATAATATCACAGTCACTGGTAATCAAACAGGTTGACCGAATAAAGCAAAATAAATCCCCTGGCCCTAATGAACTTTTTTCAAGGGATTTTAGAGTGCAAAATGGAACTTTGTGAACCATAACTAACGCTTGTTTCAGATTCTTTAAGAGTATGGTGCTCATTACCTATTCCTAGGCAAGGGACTGATTACCTCGTCTTTTGTGTAAAGTTCTACAGTCTTCACATCATGTCCTTATATTGAATTGATAAAGCCACTGGATGGCGAAACATCTACAAAGTAAATATACCCAGATGTTGCACATGTGCCTGATTCTTCATAAGTGGAACGTTTCGCCTGCACAGTTGGCTCCTTCAGTCGAATACAGAGGCAGCAGAAGCAAAAATGTAAAGGCAATGTAATCAGTTCATCACCGTCGAAGACATGAGGTTATCGGTCCCTCAGCTTGGAGAAGAATTCAGCTTGAAGCATCTGACCTGATTCTGGTTTCGTAACAAGTTGGTTAGTTACAATTCTAATCCAGTTATCCTGTATATTATGGGACTTCTCAGTGGCGCTGTAGGATCATAGCTGGAGGAATACAAACCAGGTAAAAGTTGAAAACATTAATAGCAAAAAGGCTATAGGCTTCTACACATTTTTTGGTGTAAAATTTATACTTAAATATTATTCTTATTCTGTGCATTAATTTAAATGGTCCTCGCAGCACATATTCTTAAAAATATGTGCCATCTGCTACATTACTGTATTGGTATTAAGACCCCGATGGGTTTTCTCTCTTCCTTAGAAAGATGATTTGCTTCAGCTGTAACTGAACGTTTTCCTCTCTGCCAAGTGTAGTGCCAGGTCATGCGACAAGTGTAGTGCCAGGTCATGCGACAAGTGTAGTGCCAGGTCATGCGACAAGTGTAGTGCCAGGTCATGCGACAAATGTAGTGCCAGACCATGAAACAAATGTAGTGCCAGACCATGAAACAAGTGGAGTGCCAGGCCATGCGACAAGTGTAGTGCCAGGAAATGCGACAAGTGGATTGCCAGGCCATGCGACGAGTGTAGTGCCAGGTCATGCGACAAGTGGAGTGCCAGACCATGCAACGAGTGTAGTGCCAGGCCATGCGACAAGTTTAGTGCCAAACCATGCGACAGGTGGAATGCCAAGCCATGCGACAAGTAGAGTGCCAGGCCATGCGACAAGTGTAGTGCCAAGCCATGCGACAAGTGTAGTGCCAGGAAATGCGACAAGTGGATTGCCAGGCCATGCAGCAAGTGTAGTGCCAGGCCATGCGACGAGTGTAGTGCCAGTCCTTGCGACAATTGTAGTGCCAGGCCATGCGACAAGTGGAGTGCCAGACCATGCAACAAGTGTAGTGCCAGGCCATGCAACAAGTGTAGTGCCAGGCCATGCAACAAGTGTAGTGCCAGGCCATGCCACAAGTGTGGTGCCAGGCCGTGTAACAAGTAGAGTGCCAGGCCATGCGGCAAGTGTAATGCCAAGCCATGCGCCAAGAGGAGTGCCAGGCCATGCCACAGGTGTAGTGCCAGGCCATGCGACAAGTGTAGTGCCAGGCCATGCAACAAGTGTAGTGCCAGGCCATGCAATAAGTGGAGTGCTAGGCTATGCGACAAGTGTAGTGCCAGGCCGTGCGACAAGTGGAGTGCCAGGCCATGCAATAAGTGTAGTGCCAGGCCATGCGACAAGTGTAGTGCCAAGCCATGCAACAAGTGTAGTGCCAGGCCATGCGACAAGTGTAGTGCCAGGCCATGCGACAAGTGGAGTTCCAGGCCATGCGACAAGTGTAATGCCAGGCCATGCGACAAGGGGAGTGCCAGGCCATGCGACAAGTGTAGTGCTGGACCATGCAACAAGTTTAGTGCCAGGCCATGCAGCAAGTGTAGTGCCAAGCCATGCAATAAGTGTAGTGTCCGGCTATGCAACAAGTGTAGTACCAGACCATGCAACAAGTGTAGTGACAGAGTATGCGACAAGTGGAGTGCCAGGCCATGCAACAAGTGTAGTGCCAGGCCATGCAACAAGTGGAGCCCCCTCAAGGAAGGTTCCTTGATGTTGGTGAGGGGCTCTTGATTTAGGGAATTGGATCTGTGCTCCAGTTCCCCAAATTAAGCCTGAATGCCTTCCACATCCCCCCCCCCCCAGGCGCTGTATAATCCTCCGGGTTTAGCGCTTCCCCCTTGATTGTAATAATAATAATAATAACAAGTGGAGTGCCAGAGTATGCGACAAGTGTAATGGCAAGTCATGCAACAAGTGTAGTGCTATGTCATGCAACAAGTGGAATGCCAGACTATGCTACAAGTGTAGTGCCTGGCCATGCAACAAGTAGAGTGCCAGACCATGCAACAAGTGTAGTGCCAGGCCTTGCAACAAGTGTAGTGCCAGGCCATGCAACAAGTGGAGTGTCAGACCATGCAACAAGTGTTGTGCCAGGCCTTGCAACAAGTGTAGTGCCAGACCATGCAACAAGTGTATTGCTGTCTTGTCTTCGAGTGACCTTGTTAATATCATCTTTCTTCGCACTCTGTAACTTTGACTGCATTTGACTGCCTGGCGTTATACTCCAGTTGTTGAAGGAGACTCCATCTTGTTTACCGGAACGCGAGACGAAACTGGGGAGTTTTTAAGGCATAGGTGAAGTGTCTGTTGTCTGACAGACACTTCAGCTGAGTGCGTGGACTTTCGTACGTTGCCAGACACTTTTCTTGGGAAAGAAATGCTTTCAGTTACTGGTATATAAAACCTCATTTTGCAATATCCATTTATCGCTGAAGTTATTTTTTGTTTCTGGAGTTTTTGAGCTGCTGATCTTTTGAGAGAGTCGCCATCTTATAGAAATGTGGCTGCAGTTTTATCAGGTCGGGGAGAATTTGGTTGAGTTTAACTTAGTTCCTTTAGTACAAGCGAATAAGGAGTGGAGTATTGAGAGGGTGGGATAGGTAGGCATATTATTTATACAAATTTGAAAATGGTGAAGTAGTGTAGTATTTGAAATTCAGACATGTAAAATGGAAGACTGAAGGATGTACTGTGATGAAGAATATCCTAGGAGCTAGCTCAGATGAACAGTAGACACCAAACAGTTGAAAAGTGGACACAAACGCAGTTTAATGCGATCGTTTATTAACAAGGGTTTTTGTCCACACAGTGGGCTGTATCAAGTCACAAACAGGTACAGGCAAGTTGGTCAGGACGGGTCGTGGCGGGGGTCTTCTCCATGCGGTAACCCGGTGAAATTTGCTGTGATGATGATGCGACTAACATGGATCTAAACCACACACATACCTTTACAAAAAAAAAAAAATAGCTGAATTAGAAAGAGGGAAAGACAATGTATTATAGAGCTGAAAGGTTGCAGGCATTCTGCAGCAAGAAAATAAGCACTTATTAGACATGGCTGCCGTTAAGCTCAACCTGTGTCCCGGAGACAGAGGGAGCGAAAATATATAAATGAAATATAAAATGACAGTCATTGATAATGATCATTCATTGTTTCTCAGGTTCAGACTCGTGGAATTTCATATCAAGAATTGCAAGGAACTTTTCATCTTAAATACTGTATAATGGAGGACCCTGGATGAGACTTATCCCACAGTTATTAAAAAGTACCGATATAACTGTGTAGAATAGAGAGTATCTGTATTCTGACTGGTTAGGTTAGTGTTCCTTGTCCAGTCAGTGTGGAGTCTAGGCTTGGAACCTGCTGCGTCATTCCTAATTGAAATAACACATACGTACCTCTATTCTCACATTGGGCAGTGTGATGTGAGGCAGTAGAAGAGATCTCTGGTGGGTGGATGTGGCAAACTTCTCTACTCTATCGCCCCCCCAACAACACGGAATGCATTCAATGTTAACTGAGGTGCTCACGGAACGTGGGGGATATGCCTTGTAATCACCTGAGATCCGTGAGAGTCACATGTACTGCCTCGTACAGTAGAGTTCCTTGATCGCGGTGAAATGTATCGAATTCAGGTCGTGTATGTGTTAGCGAATAGTACTTCACTGCACAAGGTCTATAGGTAGGTCGCCCGTTTCTCTCTCTGGTTATAGTATTACTGCCCGGTAGGCGCGCTGCATACCCCGTTGGGACTCATAAGGGGAAGAGGGGCTGCATTGGTGACTCCACCTGTTGTGTAGGATGTGAAGTGTTGTAGTTTACTAAAGTAAATTAAAATCAAACTCTAACTTAGCTTAAATACGTATAAGTAGTACTGTATAATACATTAGCCCGTGGAGGCTTATTTACTAGTAAGTTTTAAAGTTTAAGAGTATATAGAGAAATGTGGCACCCTCATGGGCATAGGTGGGGGCTGCACGTCTCCCCCTCTCCCCAACCTGGGGAACCCCCAGGGGAATAAGTGGGGGCTGCACGTCTCCCCTCTCCCCAACCTGGGGAACCCCCAGGGGAATAAGTGGGGCCTGCACGTCTCCCCTCTCCCAACCTGGGGAACGCCCAGGGGAATAAGTGGGGGCTGCACGTCTCCCCCTCTCCCCAACCTGGGGAAGGTGTTTACCTGGAGAGAGTTCCGGGGGTCAACGCCCCCGCGGCCCGGTCTGTGACCAGGCCTCCTGGTGGATCAGAGCCTGATCAACCAGGCTGTTGCTGCTGGCTGCACGCAAACCAACGTACGAGCCACAGCCCGGCTGATCCGGAACTGACTTTAGGTGCTTGTCCAGTGCCAGCTTGAAGACTGCCAGGGGTCTGTTGGTAATGGTCTGGAAAATTCAGCTCCTCTCCACAAAGTTGGCAGTATGATGTTATAGCTATCGGTACTATAGACCGATAGCTATAACATCACATATTATCAAGAGCTTTAAAAGAGTTTTAGAAGCAATGTTGCCGCTCTCATGCTGTCACAACAGTTGTCTTTCTCACTTGCTGCACCTTATATATCGTGATGAATAAGTCGAGCTGGAGAGTTTGGTCCAAAAATGAAGTCATTTCTGCTGGATAAGCAGAGTGAAAAAATATAGGTAATAAATTTTCTAAACCTAATTGAACATAACGAAAAAAATAGTTTTGGATTCTTTGGAGCACCAGTACAGTTTACCTGGAGTTTATCTGGAGAGAGTTCCGGGGGTCAACGCCCCCGCGGCCCGGTCTGTGACCAGGCCTCCTGGTGGATCAGAGCCTGATCAACCAGGCTGTTGCTGCTGGCTGCACGCAAACCAACGGACGAGCCACAGCCCGGCTGATCAGGAACTGACTTTAGGTGCTTGTCCAGTGCCAGCTTGAAGACTGCCAGGGGTCTGTTGGTAATCCCCCTTATGTGTGCTGGGAGGCAGTTGAACAGTCTCGGGCCCCTGACACTTATTGTATGGTCTCTTAACGTGCTAGTGACACCTCTGCTTTTCATTGGGGGGATGGTGCATCGTCTGCCAAGTCTTTTGCTTTCGAGTGCATATATAGTGGGCTGTTAAACAAAGAGAACCCTAAAAGTGATATAAGGGGCTGCCACGGTGAAAAGTTTTGTTCCCCACTTCTCTTTTTCACTATTATATCCGTCTTAAAGAGAAAGATAAATCATTGCACCATATCATCCCTCTCATATGATGCTTCTATTTGTATGAAGGGGACTTCCATTAAGGGTAACAAAACCTTCATGCTGGCATAAACAAACAGTGGGGCACTAACAATAATAAGATATTCAACGAGGACAAATGTCAATTCTGCTATGGAAAAAACATGAAGAAATAATGTATGGCTCAGGGTAAAACAAATTCATCTACTCAGTTGTATTTGGTGAAGACACATTCACAGTTACGTGCATTTTGCTGATCAGGACACCTGTGCATGTAAGTCTGAACTTCGATTAGATTGTGATTGGAATTAGTTGTTTTTGATATTGTTATGTCTCTTACCAGGTCCTTATTATTTGTTAAGATAAGGTCAAGTGTGCTTTTCAGTCTTGTTGGCTGCACTGTCTGCTGGCCTATGGTGTGTTTATCATGGATATTTAGTAGCTCATGTGTATGTGACCTTTCATCTGTGCTGCTCCCAGGGATTGTTTCTGCTATATCATTATTTGCTACATTCTTCCATTTTATATGCCTTGGGTTGAAATCACCAGCAGTAAGATGTTTGGGGATGGAGCTGGAAGGCTTTCCAGACAGTAATCAATTTTCAGTAGCTGTTCCTTGAACTGTTTGGAGGTTGCATCTGGTGGCTTATATACAACCACGATGACTAGGTTTTGGTTCTCGATCTTCATTGTTAGAACATCAACTACATATTTGTGGTGTTCAGCATCTCTGTGCAGATGAGTGGCTCTTTGACATACAGGCCAACCCCTCCCCTCCCTCCCTTCCCCTTGTTGCCTGTTCTTTCTGTCACATAAAAAAAAGGTTGTACTCATTTATCCATATTTCGTTGTCAAAGTGATTTTTTGTGTGGGTCTCTGTGAAGGCTGCAAACATTGCATTTGACTTCTAGAAGTCCACTGATGAAAGGTATTTTGTTGTTGGTGGATGGCCTAAGGCCCTGTATATTAGCAAATATGAACGAGGTTGTATTTTGTGTTTGTTGGGGGAAATTTATTATTGGCATCTGTAGTTGTGGTTGTGGAGTGCCATGGGTGGCCACTGGCTGTGCCTCCAGTACAACAAGGCTCCAGGGTGGTGGACTGTTTTTATTTCCTTCCATTTTCTTTTTTCGTTTCCTGGAGTGGGGTTGTCGTAACTATTAATAATAATAATAATAATAATATCGTTATTTACTACATGTACAAGGTATACAGGCCTAGCTGACATCAATGACATACTATTATATAGAAAGCCGCTTGTTATGCATTTCGGGCAAATTAGGTCAGTTTTATCGACTAACACCCAGGAACCCATTTTATACTAACGGGTGAACATGGACGACAGGTGTCTTATGGAAACACGTCCCTAATGTTTTCCAGCCGTGCCGGAGGAGATTCAAACTCCGGACCTCAGTGTGTGAGCTGAGTGCACTAACAATCGAGCTACGGGACACCTTATTGTTTGTTATTGCTTATCTTGTGAGGTCTGCACCTCCTGGTCCCTTTCAGAAACAAACCACAGACTACGTGTCTTTCGACAAGTGCTTTTGACAACTGGTAACTAAGTTAAGCTAGAGGTAACCTGCCTCCGCTACGAGAGAGAGAGAGGGGTGGGGGGTGGGGGTGGGGGAGGGGATCTCTGGCAGTAAGGCTTTCCCTGGGATGGGCGGCACAGAATGAATGAGAGAAAATGTGAGCTGGCAACTGGTGGGTGGAGAAGGCGGGTGTGAGAGTGTTGGTGGTACACCATCAGTGTGTGTTGATCCAGTCACCAGTGTACCACTGCTGCTGCTGCTGCCACCCACCACCCACACCCACCACCACCTTCTCTGACTTACCTCCAGCTTGACTGCAGGTAACTTACTGCATCTCATATTACACAACATGTTATGTTTGTATTACACACGACCTGCTTGTATTATACAACACGACCTGCTTGTATTATACAACACGACCTGCTTGTATTATACAACACGACCTACTTGTATTATACAACACGACCTGCTTGTATTATACAACACGACCTGCTTGTATTATACAACACGACCTGCTTGTATTATACAACACGACCTGCTTGTATTACACAACACGACCTGCTTGTATTACACAACACGACCTGCTTGTATTATACAACACGACCTGCTTGAATTATACAACACGACCTGCTTGTATTATACAACACGACCTGCTTGTATTATACAACACGACCTGCTTGTATTATACAACACGACCTGCTTGTATTATACAACACGACCTGCTTGTATTATACAACACGACCTGCTTGAATTATACAACACGACCTGCTTGTATTATACAACACGACCTGCTTGTATTATCGTAGGGGTTCTTAAATGGAGATATCGAGGGTTGAAGGTAGACACTTGTTGGATGGTTACATAAGAACATAAGAAAGGAGGAACACTGCAGCAGGCCTGTTGGCCCATACTAGGCAGGTCCTTTACAATTCATCCCACTAACAAAACTTTTGCCCAACCCAATTTTCAATGCCACCCAAGAAATAAGCTCTGATGTGAAAGTCCCACTCAAATCCAACCCCTCCCACTCATGTACTTATCCAACCTAAATTTGAAACTACCCAAAGTCCCAGCCTCAATAACCCAACTAGGTAGACTGTTCCACTCATCAACTACCCTATTTCCAAACCAATACTTTCCTATGTCCTTTCTTGGTTACGATATATTGTCAGACTGAGATGATGGGAGATGGAGCCCAGCCTTGCCTTGTTCTAGCCTGGATGGTCTGCCGCCGAGTGAGGCCGGGGCAGAGGTACGAGCGTACACATGCGCATCCCGTGACGTCACACAAAGCCACAGGCCTACAAGGGATCTCCTATCTAAAGCACATGGATGATACTAATATGCTATGCTATATAACACAGGGATCAGCAACTATGCTGACAGTATTATACAACACGACCTGCTTGTATTATGCAACACGACCTGCTTGTATTATACAACACGACTTGCTTGTATTATACAACACGACTTGCTTCTATTATACAACACGACCTGCTTGTATTAAACAACACAACCTGCTTCTGTTATACAACAGACCTGCTTGTATTATACAACACGACCTGCTTCTATTATACAACACACCCGCCGCTTGTATTATACAATATGACCTGCTTCTGTTATACGACACGACCTGCTTGTATTATACGACACGACCTGCTTGTGGTGGATTAGAGCCTGATCAACCAGGCTGTTACTGCTGGCCACACGCAAGCTGACGCATGAACCACAGCCCGGTTGGTCAGGTACTGACTTTTGGTGCCTGTTCAGTGCCTTCTTGAAGACAGTCAGGGGTCTATTGGTAATCCCCCTTATGTATGCTGGGAGGCAGTTGAACAGGCTTGGGCCCCGGACACTTATTATGTTGACTCTCAGTGTACTCATGGCACCCGTGCTTTTTATCGGGGGAATGTTGCGTCTCCTGCCGAGTCTTTTGCTTTCATAGGGAGTGATTTTAGTGTGCAAGTTTGGTACCAATCCCTACAGGACCTTCCAAGTGTATATTATCATGTATCTCTCTCGCCTGCGTTCGAGGGAATACAGATCAAAGACCTTCAACAGTTCCCAGTAGTTTAGGTGCCTTGTCGCACTTGTGTGTGCCGTGAAAGTTCTTTGTATACTCTCCAGATCTCCAATGTCGCCAGCCTTGAAGGGGGCTGTTAGTGTACAGCAGTATTCCAGCCTAGAGAGCACAAGCGATTTGAAGAGAATCATCATGGACTTGGCGTCCCTAGTTTTGAAGGTTCTCATTATCCATCCTATCATTTTCATAGCGGATGAAGTAGAGACATTGTTGTGGTCTTTGAAGGCGAGATTCTCTGACATTATCACTCCCAGGTCCTTCACATTACTTTTCCGTTCTATTGTACGGTTAGAATTTGTGGTATACCCTGACACATTTTTAATTTCATTTTTTCCATATCTGAGTAGTTGAAATTTCTCCTCGTTGAACTTCGTATTGTTTTGAGTGGTCCATTCGATGTTTTAGTTGATGTTCGCTTGGAGTCTCGCAGTGTCTTCGATGGAGGTCACTGCCATGGTGATCCGGGTGTCATCCACAAAGGAAGACACGGAGCTGTGACTTACATCTCTGTCTGTGTTAGAAATGAGGGTGAGGAATAGAATGGGAGCGAATACTGTGCCTTGTGGAACAGAACTTTTTACCATGGCTACCTGGGACTTCACTCTGTTTACTATTACTCTTTGTGTTCTATTTGTCAGGAAGTTGTAGATCCATATACCAACTTTTCCCGTTATTTCTTTTTCCCGCATTTTGTGTGCTAATACACCATGGTCACACTTGTCGAAAGCTTTTGAAAAATCGATGTATACTACATCTGTATTTTGTTTATCCTCCAAAGCATCCAGAACCATCTTGTATTATACAACACGACCTGCTTGTATTATACAACACGACCTGCTTGTATTATACAACACGATCTGCTTGTATTATACAACACGACCTGCTTGTATTATACAACACGACCTTCTTGTATTATACAACACGACCTTCTTGTATTATACAACACGACCTGCTTGTATTATACAACACGACCTTGTATTATACAACACGACCTGCTTGTATTATACAACACGACCTGCTTGTATTATACAACACGACCTGCTTGTATTATACAACACGACCTGCTTGTATTATACAACACGACCTGCTTGTATTATACAACACGACCTGCTTGTATTGTTTGTATTATACAACACGACCTGCTTGTATTGTTTGTATTATACAACACGACTTGCTTGTATTGTTTGTATTATACAACACGACCTGCTTGTATTGTTTGTATTATACAACAAGACCTGCTTGTATTGTTTGTATTATACAACAAGACCTGCTTGCATTGTTTGTACAACACTGTATAACACAGTGTCACAGTACAACACTGTATAACAGTCACAGTACAACACTGTATAACACACAGCGTCACAGTACAACACTGTATAGCAGTGTCACAGTACAACACTGTATAACACAGTGTGCAGTACAACACTGTATAACACAGTGTCACAGTACAACACTGTATAACAGTGTCACAGTACAACACTGTATAACAGTGTCACAGTACAACACTGTATAACAGTGTCACAGTACAACACTGTATAACAGTGTCACAGTACAACACTGTATAACAGTGTCACAGTACAACACTGTATAACAGTGTCACAGTACAACACTGTATAACAGTGTCACAGTACAACACTGTATAACAGTGTCACAGTACAACACTGTATAACAGTGTCACAGTACAACACTGTATAACAGTGTCACAGTACAACACTGTATAACAGTGTCACAGTACAATACTGTGTAACACACAATGTCACAGTACAACACTGTATAACAGTGTCACAGTGCAACACTGTATAACACATTGTCACAGTACAACTCTGTATAACACAGTGTCACAGTGCAACACTGTATAACAGTGTCACAGTGCAACACTGTATAACAGTGTCACAGTACAACACTGTATAACACAGTGTCACAGTACAACTCTGTATAACAGTGTCACAGTTCAACACTGTATAACACATAGTGTCACAGTTCAACACTGTATAAGTGTCACAGTACAACACTGTATAACAGTGTCACAGTACAACACTGTATAACAGTGTCACAGTGCAACACTGTGTAACACGCAGTGTCACAGTGCAACACTGTGTAACACGCAGTGACACAGTGCAACACTGTGTAACACGCAGTGTCACAGTGCAACACTGTGTAACACGCAGTGTCACAGTGCAACACTGTGTAACACGCAGTGTCACAGTGCAACACTGTGTAACACGCAGTGTCACAGTGCAACACTGTGTAACACGCAGTGTCACAGTGCAACACTGTGTAACACGCAGTGTCACAGTGCAACACTGTGTAACACGCAGTGTCACAGTGCAACACTGTGTAACACGCAGTGTCACAGTGCAACACTGTGTAACACGCAGTGTCACAGTGCAACACTGTGTAACACGCAGTGTCACAGTGCAACACTGTGTAACACGCAGTGTCACAGTGCAACACTGTGTAACACGCAGTGTCACAGTGCAACACTGTGTAACACGCAGTGTCACAGTGCAACACTGTGTAACACGCAGTGTCACAGTGCAACACTGTGTAACACGCAGTGTCACAGTGCAACACTGTGTAACACGCAGTGTCACAGTGCAACACTGTGTAACACGCAGTGTCACAGTGCAACACTGTGTAACACGCAGTGTCACAGTGCAACACTGTGTAACACGCAGTGTCACAGTGCAACACTGTGTAACACGCAGTGTCACAGTGCAACACTGTGTAACACGCAGTGTCACAGTGCAACACTGTGTAACACGCAGTGTCACAGTGCAACACTGTGTAACACGCAGTGTCACAGTGCAACACTGTGTAACACGCAGTGTCACAGTGCAACACTGTGTAACACGCAGTGTCACAGTGCAACACTGTGTAACACGCAGTGTCACAGTGCAACACTGTGTAACACGCAGTGTCACAGTGCAACACTGTGTAACACGCAGTGTCACAGTGCAACACTGTGTAACACGCAGTGTCACAGTGCAACACTGTGTAACACGCAGTGTCACAGTGCAACACTGTGTAACACGCAGTGTCACAGTGCAACACTGTGTAACACGCAGTGTCACAGTGCAACACTGTGTAACACGCAGTGTCACAGTGCAACACTGTGTAACACGCAGTGTCACAGTGCAACACTGTGTAACACGCAGTGTCACAGTGCAACACTGTGTAACACGCAGTGTCACAGTGCAACACTGTGTAACACGCAGTGTCACAGTGCAACACTGTGTAACACGCAGTGTCACAGTGCAACACTGTGTAACACGCAGTGTCACAGTGCAACACTGTGTAACACGCAGTGTCACAGTGCAACACTGTGTAACACGCAGTGTCACAGTGCAACACTGTGTAACACGCAGTGTCACAGTGCAACACTGTGTAACACGCAGTGTCACAGTGCAACACTGTGTAACACGCAGTGTCACAGTGCAACACTGTGTAACACGCAGTGTCACAGTGCAACACTGTGTAACACGCAGTGTCACAGTGCAACACTGTGTAACACGCAGTGTCACAGTGCAACACTGTGTAACACGCAGTGTCACAGTGCAACACTGTGTAACACGCAGTGTCACAGTGCAACACTGTGTAACACGCAGTGTCACAGTGCAACACTGTGTAACACGCAGTGTCACAGTGCAACACTGTGTAACACGCAGTGTCACAGTGCAACACTGTGTAACACGCAGTGTCACAGTGCAACACTGTGTAACACGCAGTGTCACAGTGCAACACTGTGTAACACGCAGTGTCACAGTGCAACACTGTGTAACACGCAGTGTCACAGTGCAACACTGTGTAACACGCAGTGTCACAGTGCAACACTGTGTAACACGCAGTGTCACAGTGCAACACTGTGTAACACGCAGTGTCACAGTGCAACACTGTGTAACACGCAGTGTCACAGTGCAACACTGTGTAACACGCAGTGTCACAGTGCAACACTGTGTAACACGCAGTGTCACAGTGCAACACTGTGTAACACGCAGTGTCACAGTGCAACACTGTGTAACACGCAGTGTCACAGTGCAACACTGTGTAACACGCAGTGTCACAGTGCAACACTGTGTAACACGCAGTGTCACAGTGCAACACTGTGTAACACGCAGTGTCACAGTGCAACACTGTGTAACACGCAGTGTCACAGTGCAACACTGTGTAACACGCAGTGTCACAGTGCAACACTGTGTAACACGCAGTGTCACAGTGCAACACTGTGTAACACGCAGTGTCACAGTGCAACACTGTGTAACACGCAGTGTCACAGTGCAACACTGTGTAACACGCAGTGTCACAGTGCAACACTGTGTAACACGCAGTGTCACAGTGCAACACTGTGTAACACGCAGTGTCACAGTGCAACACTGTGTAACACGCAGTGTCACAGTGCAACACTGTGTAACACGCAGTGTCACAGTGCAACACTGTGTAACACGCAGTGTCACAGTGCAACACTGTGTAACACGCAGTGTCACAGTGCAACACTGTGTAACACGCAGTGTCACAGTGCAACACTGTGTAACACGCAGTGTCACAGTGCAACACTGTGTAACACGCAGTGTCACAGTGCAACACTGTATAACACAGTGTCACAGTGCAACACTGTATAACAGTGTCACAGTACAACACTGTATAAGTGTCGCAGTGCAACACTGTATAGCACACAGTGTCAAAGTGCAACACTGTATAACACAGTGCCACAGTGCAACACTGTATAACACAGTGTCACGGTACAACACTGTATGACAGTGTCACAGTACAACACGGTATAACAGTATCACAGTGCAATACTGTATAACAGTGTCAAAGTGCAACACTGTATAACATAGTGTCACAGTACAGCACTGTATAACAGTGTCAGAGTGCAACACTGTATAACAGTGTCACAGTACAACACTGTATAACAGTCACAGTACAACACTGTATAACAGTGTCACAGTACAACACTGTATAACACAGTTTCACAGTGCAACACTGTATAACAGTGTCATAGTACGGCACTGTATAACAGTGTCACAGTACAACACTGTATAACAGTGTCATAGTACAACACTGTATAACACAGTGTAACAGTACAACGCTGTATAACAGTGTCACAGTACAACACTGTATAACAGTGTCACAGTGCAACACTGTATAACAGTCACAGTACAACACTGTATAAGTCACAGTACAACACTGTATAACTGTCACAGTACAACACTGTATAAGTGTCACAGTACAATACTGTGTAACATTGTCACAGTGCAACACTGTATAACACACAGTGTGACAGTGCAATACTGTATAACACAGTGTCACAGTGCAACACTGTATAACAGTGTCACATCTAACAGTGTCACATCTAACTCTGTATGACACACACAATGTCACAGTGCAACTAACACTGTATGACACAGTGTCACAGTACAACTAGCACTGTATAACACGTAGTGTCACAGTACAACTAACACTGTATGACACACACAGTGTCACAGTACAACTAACACTGTATGACACACACAGTCACAGTACATCTAACACTGTATGACACACAGTGTCACAGTACAACTAACACTATGACACAGTGTCACAGTACAACTAACACTATATGACACACACAGTGTCACAGTACAACTAACACTATGACAGTGTCACAGTACAACTAGCAATATGACACACAATGTCACAGTACATCTAACACTGTATGACACACATAGTGTCACAGTACAACTAACACTGTATGACACAGTGTCACAGTACAACTAACACTGTATGACAGTGTCACAGTACAACTAACACTGTATGACAGTGTCACAGTACAACTAACACTGTATGACACCCTGTCACAGTACAACTAACACTAACACACACAGTGTCACAACACAACTAACACTGTATGACACACATAGTGTCACAGTACAACTAACAATGACACAAAATGTCACAGTACATCTAACACTGTATGACACAGTGTCACAGCACAACTAACACTGTATGACACACATAGTGTCACAGCACAACTAACACTGTATGACACACATAGTGTCACAGTACAACTAAAACTGTATGACACACATAGTGTAACAGTACAACTAACACTATATGACACACAGTGTCACAGTACAACTAACACTGTAGGACACATAGTGTCACAGTACAACTAACACTATATGACAGTGTCACAGTACAACTAACACTGTAGGACACATAGTGTCACAGTACAACTAACACTATTACACTGTCACAGTGCAACTAACACTATGACACACACAGTGTCACAGTACAACTAACACTGTATGACACAGTCACAATACAACTAACACTGTATGACACACACAGTGTCACAGTACAACTAACACTGTATGACACAGTGTCACAGTACAACTAACACTGTATGACACACAGTGTCACAGTACAACGAACACTGTATGACAGTCACAGTACATCTAACACTATGACACACAGTGTCACAGTACAACTAACACTGTATGACACACATAGTGTCACAGTACAACGAACACTGTGTGACACACAATGTCACAGTACAACTAACACTATGACACACTTAGTGTCACAGTATAACACTGTATGACACACAGTGTCACAGCATAACTAACACTGTATGACACAGTGTCACAGTACAACACTGTATGACAGTGTCACAGTACAACACTGTATGACAGTGTCACAGTACAACACTGTATGACAGTGTCACAGTACAACGCTGTATGACAGTCACAGTACAGCTAACACTAACAACTAACACTGTGTGTTATGACACACACAGTGTCACAGTACAACTAATACTGTATGACACACTGTCACAGTACAACTAACACTGTATAACACACACAGTGTCACAGTATAACACTGTATGACAGTGTCACAGTACATCACTGTATGACACAGTGCCACAGTACAACTAACACTGTATGACAGTGCCACAGTACATCTAACTCTGTATGACACACACAATGTCACAGTACAACTAACACTGTATGACAGTGTCACAGTACAACTAGCACTGTATGACAGTGTCACAGTACAACTAGCACTGTATGACAGTGTCACAGTACAACTAGCACTGTATGACAGTGTCACAGTACAACTAACACTGTATGACAGTGTCACAGTACACCTAACACTGTATGACAGTGTCACAGTACACCTAACACTGTATGACAGTGTCACAGTACAACTAACACTGTATGACAGTGTCACAGTACAACTAACACTGTACCTGGAGGTTATTCCGGGGATCAACGCCCCCGCGGCCCGGTCCACGACCAGGCCTCCCGATGGATCAGGGCCTGATCAACTAGGCTGTTACTGCTGGCCGCACGCAGTCCGACGTACGAGCCACAGCCCGGCTGATCCGGCACTGACTTTAGGTATCTGTCCAGCTCTCTCTTGAAGGCAGCCAGGGGTTTATTGGCAATTCCCCTAATGCTTGATGGGAGGCTGTTGAACAGTTTTGGGCCCCGGACACTTATGGTGTTTACTCTTAGTGTACCAATGGCGCCCCTACTTTTTATTGGCGGCATTTTGCATCGCCTGCCCAGTCTTTTACTTTCGTAGGGAGTGATTTCTGTGTGCAGATTTGGGACCATTCCTTCCAAGATTTTCCAAGTGTAGATTATGATATATCTCTCCCTCCTGCGTTCCAACGAGTACAAGTCAAGTGCTTTCAAGCGTTCCCAGTAGTTAAGGTGCTTGACAGAACTTATACGTGCAGTAAAGGATCTCTGTACACTCTCTAGATCTGCGATTTCACCTGCTTTGTATGGAGATGTTAATGTACAGCAGTATTCCAGCCTAGAGAGAACAAGTGATTTGAAAAGGATCATCATGGGCTTGGCATCTCTCGTTTTGAAAGTTCTCATTATCCATCCTATCATTTTCTATGCACGTGCGATCGTGGCACTGTTGTGATCCTTGAAAGTGAGATCCTCAGACATTACTACTCCCAGGTCCCTTACATTATTTTTTCGCTCTATTGTATGGCCGGAGTCAGTAGTATACTCTGTTCTAGTTATTATCTCCTCCAGTTTTCCATAACGGAGTAGTTGGAATTTGTCCTCATTGAACATCATATTGTTTACCGTTGCCCACTGGAAAACTTTGTTTATATCTTCTTGGAGGTTAACCGCGTCCTCAGCAGATGACAGCCTCATGCAGATCCTAGTATCATCCGCAAAGGATGATACGGTGCTGTGGTGTATATCTCTGTTTATGTCTGATATGAGGATAAGGAATAAGATGGGGGCGAGTACTGTGCCTTGTGGAACAGAGCTCTTCACTATGGCAGCCTCCGATTTAACTCTGTTGACCACTACTCTTTGTGTTCGATTTGTTAGGAAGTTGAAGATCCATCTCCCCACTTTCCCAGTTATTCCTTTAGCACGTATTTTATGGGCTATTACACCATGATCGCATTTGTCAAATGCTTTTGCAAAGTCTGTGTATATTACATCTGCATTCTGATTTTTTTCCAGTGCATCCAAGGCCATGTCATAGTGATCCAGTAGTTGTGAGAGGCAGGAGCGACCTGCCCTGAACCCATGTTGCCCTGGATTGTGCAGATTTTGGGAATCCAGGTGATTTGCAATCCTGCTTCTTAGCACTCTTTCAAAGATTTTTATGATGTGGGACGTCAGAGCTATTGGTCTATAGTTCTTAGCTAATGCTTTGCTGCCACCTTTATGGAGCGGGGCTATATCCGTTGTTTTAAGTGACTGTGGAATCTCACCCATGTCCAAGCTCCTCCTCCATAGTGTACTTAGGGCACGCGAGAGGGGTTTCTTGCAGTTCTTAATGAAAACAGAGTTCCACGAGTCTGGGCCCGGGGCTGAGTGCATAGGCATGTTGTCAATGGCATTTTCGAAATCTATCGGAGTTAGGGTAATGTCGGAAATCTGGCATACATTTATGGAGTTTTGAGGCTCATTCATGAAGAAATCATTTGGGTCGTCGATCCTCAGACCGATTAGTGGTTCACTAAACACAGAGTCGTACTGGGATTTCAATATTTCACTCATTTCCTTGTTGTCGTCTGTGTAAGTCCCATCCTGTCTGAGTAAGGGCCCGATACTAGATGTGGTATTTGCCTTGTTTTTGGCATATGAAAAGAAATATTTTGAATTTCTTTCAATTTCACTAATAGCTTTAAGCTCCTCCTGCCTCTCCTGGTTCCTGTAAGTCATTTAGCTTAAGTTCGATAGTTTCCACTTCCCTGGTCAGCGCCTCCTTTCGTGTATCAGATATTCTAGCACTCCTGAGGAGCTCAGTGACTCTTCGTCGTCTTCTGTAGAGGGAGCGTCTTTTTCTCTCCAGTTTACTCCTGCTCTTCTTCTTTCTTAGGGGAATATGCCTAGAACATGCTTCGGCTACCAGGAAGTTGATCCTTTCAAGGCACTGGTTTGGGTCCATGTCATTTAAGACATCTTCCCAACATGTTTCGTTTAGGACATGGTTTACCTGGTCCCAGTTGATGTTCTTGTTGTTGAAATTGTATTTTGTGAAGACACCTTCACCGGTACATGCATTCTGCTGTTCAGGACCCCTATGCATGTACGTCTGGACTTCGATTAGATTGTGATCGGAATTAGTTGTTTTTGATATTCTTATGTCTCTTATCAGGTCCTCATTATTTGTGAAGATAAGGTCAAGTGTGTTTTCTAGTCTTGTTGGCTCCACTATCTGCTGGCTTAAGGTGTGTTTCTCGCAGAGACTTAGTAGCTCATGTGTGTGAGACCTTTCATCTGCGCTACCTCCGGGGATTGTTTCAGCTATAACATTATTTGCTACATTTTTCCATTTTGTATGCCTTAGGTTGAAATCACCAAGCAGTAAGATGTTTGGGGATGGAGCTGGAAGGTTTTCCAAACAGTAATCGATTTTCAGTAGCTGTTCCTTGAACTGTTGGGAGGTTGTATCTGGTGGCTTGTATACAACCACAATGACTAGGTTTTGGTTCTCGATCTTTATTGATAGAACTTCAACTACCTCATTTGTGGTGTTCAGCAACTGTATGACAGTGTCACAGTACAACTAACACTGTATGACAGTGTCACAGTACAACTAACACTGTATGACAGTGTCACAGTACAACTAACACTGTATGACAGTGTCACAGTACAACTAACACTGTATGACAGTGTCACAGTACAACTAACACTGTATGACAGTGTCACAGTACAACTAACACTGTATGACACAGTGTCACAGTACAGCTAACACTGTATGACACACATAATGTCACAGTACAACTAACACTGTATGACACACAGTGTCACAGTACAACTAACACTGTATGACACACACACTGTCACAGTACAACTAACACTGTATGACACACACAGTGTCACAGTACAACTAACAATGTATGACACACATAATGTCACAGTACAACTAACACTGTATGACACACACAGTGTCACAGTACAACTAACACTGTATGACACAGTGTCACAGCACAACTAACTGTATGAAACACGTAGTGTCACAGCACAACTAACACTGTATGACACACACAGTGTCACAGTACAACTAACACTGTATGACACAGTGTCACAGTACAACTAACACTGTATGACACAGTGTCACAGTACAACTAACACTGTATGACACAGTGCCACAGTACAACTAACACTATATGACACACACAGTGTCACAGTACAGCTAACACTGTATGACACACATAGTGTCACAGTACAAATAACCCTATGACACACAGTGTCACAGTACAACTAACACTGTATAACACAGTGTCACAGTACAACTAACACTGTATGACACTCAGTGTCACAGTACAACTAACACAATGACACACGTAGTATCACAATATAACTAACACTGTGTGACACACAGTGTCACAGTATAACTAACACTGTATGACAGTCTCACAGTACAACACACTGGTTGACACACAGTGCCACAGTGCAACTAACACTGTATGACAGTGTCACAGTACAACACACTGGTTGACACAGTGCAACTAACACTGTATGACAGTGTCACAGTACAACACACTGTATGACACACAGTGTCACAGCATAACTAACACTGTATGGCACACAGTGTCACAGTATAACACTGTATGACACAGTGTCACAGCATAACTAACACTGTATGAAACAGTGTCACAGTATAACACTTTATGACACAAATAGTGTCACAGTACAACTAACACTGCATGACACACAGTGTCACAGTATAACTAACACTGTGTGAAACAGTGTCACAGTATAACACTGTATGACAGTGTCACAGTACAACTAACACTGTATGACACACATAGTGTCACAGTGTACTACACTGTATGACACACATAGTGTCACAGTATAACTAACACTGAATGACACACATAGTGTCAGTGTAACTAACACTGAATGACACACATAGTGTCACAGTGTAACTACACTGTATGACACAGTGTCAGTGTAACTACACTGTATGACACACAGTGTCACAGTATAACTAACACTGTATGACAGTGTCACAGTATAACACTGTATGACAGTGTCACAGTATAACACTGTATGACACACAGTGTCACAGTATAACTAACACTGACAGTGTCACAGTATAACACTGTATGACAGTGTCACAGTATAACACTGTATGACACATGTTTTCTTTGTTACTTTACAATTCTGTAACTTTAGTTTTGACTTTTAGTCTTGTATTTATGTTTATTTTGAAAAGTGTTATCCACTAGATCAGTGTTATGGAGAGTGTAGTGATCCACTAGATCCGTGTTATGGCGAGTGTAGTGATCCACTAGATCAGTGTTATGGAGAGTGTAGTGATCCACTAGGTCAGTGTTATGGAGAGTGTAGTGATCCACTAGATCAGTGTTATGGAGAGTGTAGTGATCCACTAGATCAGTGTTATGGAGAGTAGTGATCCACTAGATCAGTGTTATGTAGAGTGTAGTGATCCACTAGATCAGTGTTATGGAGAGTATAGTGATCCACTAGATCAGTGTTATGGAGAGTGTAGTGATCCACTAGATCAGTGTTATGGAGAGTGTAGTGATCCACTAGATCAGTGTTATGGAGAGTAGTGATCCACTAGATCAGTGTTATGTAGAGTGTAGTGATCCACTAGATCAGTGTTATGGAGAGTATAGTGATCCACTAGATCAGTGTTATGGAGAGTGTAGTGATCCACTAGATCAGTGTTATGGAGAGTGTAGTGATCCACTAGATCAGTGTTATGGAGAGTGTAGTGATCCACTAGATCAGTGTTATGGAGAGTGTAGTGATCCACTAGATCAGTGTTATGGAGAGTGTAGTGATCCACTAGATCAGTGTTGTGGAGAGTGTAGTGATCCACTAGATCAGTGTTATGGAGAGTGTAGTGATCCACTAGATCAGTGTTATGGAGAGTGTAGTGATCCACTAGATCAGTGTTGTGGAGAGTGTAGTGATCCACTAGATCAATGTTATGGAGAGTGTAGTGATCCACTAGATCAGTGTTATGGAGAGTGTAGTGATCCACTAGATTAGTGTTATGGAGTGTAGTGATCCACTCTGTCAGTGTTATGGAGAGTGTAGTGATCCACTAGATCAGTGTTATGGAGAGTGTAGTGATCCTCTTGGGCAGTATTATGGAGAGTGTAGTGATCCACTAGGTCAGTGTCATGGAGAGTGTAGTGATCCACTAGATCAGTGTTATGGAGAGTGTAGTGATCCACTAGGTCAGTGTTATGGAGAGTGTAGTGATCCACTAGGTCAGTGTTATGGAGAGTGTAGTGATCCACTAGGTCAGTGTTGTGGAGAGTGTAGTGATCCACTAGATCAGTGTTATGGAGAGTGTAGTGATCCTCTTGGTCAGTGTTATGTAGAGTGTAGTGATCCACTTGGTCACTGTTATGTAGTAGAGTTTAGTGATCCACTAGGTCAGTGTATGGAGAGTGTAGTGATCCACTAGGTCAGTGTTATGGATAGTGTCGTGATCCACTAGGTCAGTGTATGGAGAGTGTAGTGATCCACTAGGTCAGTGTTATGGAGAGTGTCGTGATCCACTAAGTCAGTGTATGGAGAGTGTAGTGATCCACTAAGTCAGTGTATGGAGAGTGTAGTGATCCACTAGGTCAGTGTTGTGGAGAGTGTAGTGATCCACTAGGTCAGTGTTATGGAGAGTGTATTGATCCACTAGGTCAGTGTTGTGGAGAGTGTAGTGATCCACTAGGTCAGTGTTATGCAGAGTGTAGTGATCCACTAGGTCAGTGTTATGGAGAGTGTAGTGATCCACTAGGTCAGTGTTATGGAGAGTGTCGTGATCCACTAAGTCAGTGTATGGAGAGTGTAGTGATCCACTAGGTCAGTGTTGTGGAGAGTGTAGTGATCCACTAGGTCAGTGTTATGGAGAGTGTATTGATCCACTAGGTCAGTGTTGTGGAGAGTGCAGTGATCCACTAGGTCAGTGTTGTGGAGAGTGTAGTGATCCACTAGGTCAGTGTTGAGGAGAATGCAGTGGTCCACTAGGTCAGTGTTGAGGAGAGTGCAGTGATCCACTAGGTCAGTGTTGAGAGTGCAGTGATCAACTAGGTCAGTGTTGAGGAGAGTGCAGTGATTCACTAGGTCAGTGTTGAGGAGAGTGTAGTGATCCACTAGGTCAGTGTTGACTGTAGTGTAGTGTTCCACTAGGTCAGTGTTGAGGAGAGTGCAGTGATCCTCTTGGTCAGTGTTGAGGAGAGTGTAGTGATCCACTAGGTCGGTGTTGAGGAGAGTGTAGTGATCCACTAGGTCAGTGTTGAGGAGAGTGCAGTGATCCACTAGGTCAGTGTTGAGGAGAGTGCAGTGATCCACTAGGTCAGTGTTGAGGAGAGTGCAGTGATCCACTAGGTCAGTGTTGACTAGAGTGTATTGATCCACTAGGTCAGTGTTGAGGAGAGTGTAGTGATCCACTAGGTCAGTGTTGAGGAGAGTGTAGTGATCCACTAGGTCAGTGTTGAGGAGAGTGCAGTGATCCACTAGGTCAGTGTTGAGGAGAGTGCAGTGATCCACTAGGTCGGTGTTGAGGAGAGTGCGGTGATCCACAACGTAAGTGTTGAGGAGAGTGCAGTGATCCAGTAGGTCAGTGTTGATTAGAGTGTAGTGATCCACTAGGTCAGTGTTGAGGAGAGTGCAGTGATCCACTAGGTCAGTGTTGAGGAAAGTGCAGTGATCCAGTAGGTCAGTGTTGATTAGAGTGTAGTGATCCACTAGGTCAGTGTTGAGGAGAGTGTAGTGATCCACTAGGACAGTGTTGAGGAGAATGCGGTGATCCACAACGTCAGTGTTGAGAAGAGTGCAGTGATCCAGTAGGTCAGTGTTGAGAGTGTAGTGATCCACTAGGTCAGTGTTGAGGAGAGTGTAGTGATCCACTAGGTCAGTGTTGAGGAGAGTGTAGTGATCCACTAGGTCAGTGTTGAGGAGAGTGTAGTGATCCACTAGGTCAGTGTTGAGGAGAGTGTAGTGATCCACTAGGTCAGTGTTGAGGAGAGTGTAGTGATCCACTAGGTCAGTGTTGAGGAGAGTGTAGTGATCCACTAGGACAGTGTTGAGGAAAGTGCAGTGATCCACTAAGTCATTGTTGAGGAGAGTGTAGTGATCCACTAGGTCAGTGTTGAGGAGAGTGTAGTGATCCACTAGGTCAGTGTTGAGGAGAGTGTAGTGATCCACTAGGTCAGTGTTGAGGAGAGTGTAGTGATCCACTAGGTCAGTGTTGAGGAGAGTGTAGTGATCCACTAGGTCAGTGTTGAGGAGAGTGTAGTGATCCACTAGGTCAGTGTTGAGGAGAGTGTAGTGATCCACTAGGTCAGTGTTGAGGAGAGTGTAGTGATCCACTAGGACAGTGTTGAGGAAAGTGCAGTGATCCACTAAGTCATTGTTGAGGAGAGTGTAGTGATCCACTAGGTCAGTGTTGAGGAGAGTGTAGTGATCCACTAGGTCAGTGTTGAGGAGAGTGTAGTGATCCACTAGGTCAGTGTTGAGGAGAGTGTAGTGATCCACTAGGTCAGTGTTGAGGAGAGTGTAGTGATCCACTAGGTCAGTGTTGAGGAGAGTGTAGTGATCCACTAGGACAGTGTTGAGGAAAGTGCAGTGATCCACTAAGTCATTGTTGAGGAGAGTGTAGTGATCCACTAGGTCAGTGTTGAGGAGAGTGTAGTGATCAACTAGGTCAGTGTTATGGAGAGTGTAGTGATCCACTAGATCAGTGTTATGGAGAGTGTAGTGATCCACTAGATCAGTGTTGAGTAGAGTGTAGTGATCCACTAGGTCAGTGTTATGGAGAGTGTAGTGATCCGGTAGATCATTGTTTTGGAGAGTGTATTGGACCACTAGGTCAGTGTTGTGGAGAGTGTAGTGATCCACTAGGTCAGTGTTATGCAGAGGGTAGTGATCCACTAGGTCAGTGTAATGGAGAGTGTCGTGATCCACTAAGTCAGTGTATGGAGAGTGTATTGATCCACTAGGTCAGTGTTGTGGAGAGTGCAGTGATCCACTAGGTCAGTGTTGTGGAGAGTGTAGTGATCCACTAGGTCAGTGTTGAGGAGAATGCAGTGGTCCACTAGGTCAGTGTTGAGGAGAGTGCAGTGATCCACTAGGTCAGTGTTGAGGGGAGTGGAGTGATCCACTAGGTCAGAGTTGAGGAGAGTGCAGTGATTCACTAGGTCAGTGTTGAGGAGAGTGTAGTGATCCACTAGGTCAGTGTTGAGGAGAGTGTAGTGATTCACTAGGTCAGTGTTGAGGAGAGTGTAGTGATCCACTAGGTCAGTGTTGACTGTAGTGTAGTGATCCACTAGGACAGTCTTGAGGAGAGTGCAGTGATCCACTAGGTCAGTGTTGAGGAGAGTGCAGTGATTCACTAGGTCAGTGTTGAGGAGAGTGCAGTGATCCACTTGGTCAGTGTTGACTAGAGTGTATTGATCCACTAGGTCAGTGTTGAGGAGAGTGTAGTGATCCACTAGGTCAGTGTTGAGGAGAGTGTAGTGATCCACTAGGTCAGTGTTGAGGAGAGTGTAGTGATCCACTAGGTCAGTGTTGAGGAGAGTGCAGTGATCCACTAGGTCAGTGTTGAGGAGAGTGTCGTGATCCACTAGGTCAGTGTTATGGAGAGTGTAGTGATCCACTAGGTCAGTGTTATGCAGAGTGTAGTGATCCACTAGGTCAGTGTTATGGAGAGTGTCGTGATCCACTAAGTCAGTGTATGGAGAGTGTAGTGATCCACTAGGTCAGTGTTGTGGAGAGTGTAGTGATCCACTAGGTCAGTGTTATGGAGAGTGTAGTGATCCACTAGGTCAGTGTTGTGGAGAGTGTAGTGATCCACTAGGTCAGTGTTATGGAGAGTGTATTGATCCACTAGGCCAGTGTTGTGGAGAGTGCAGTGATCCACTAGGTCAGTGTTGAGGAGAGTACAGTGATCCACTAGGTAAGTGTTGAGAGTGCAGTGATCCACTAGGTCAGTGTTGTGGAGAGTGCAGTGATTCACTAGGTCAGTGTTGTGGAGAGTGTAGTGATCCACTAGGTCAGTGTTGAGGAGAGTACAGTGATCCACTAGGTAAGTGTTGAGAGTGCAGTGATCCACTAGGTCAGTGTTGAGGAGAGTGCAGTGATTCACTAGGTCAGTGTTGAGGAGAGTGTAGTGATCCACTAGGACAGTCTTGAGGAGAGTGCAGTGATCCACTAGGTCAGTGTTGAGGAGAGTGCAGTGATCCACTAGGACAGTCTTGAGATGAGTGCAGTGATCCACTAGGTCAGTGTTGAGGAGAGTGCAGTGATCCACTAGGTCAGTGTTGAGGAGAGTGCAGTGATCCACTTGGTCAGTGTTGACTAGAGTGTATTGATCCACTAGGTCAGTGTTGAGGAGAGTGTAGTGATCCACTAGGTCAGTGTTGAGGAGAGTGTAGTGATCCACTAGGTAAGTGTTGAGGAGAGTGCAGTGATCCACTAGGTCAGTGTTGAGGAGAGTGTAGTGATCCACTAGGTCGGTGTTGAGGAGAGTGTAGTGATCCACTAGGTCAGTGTTGAGGAGAGTGTAGTGATCCACTAGGTCAGTGTTGAGGAGAGTGTAGTGATCCACTAGGTCAGTGTTGAGTAGAGTGCAGTGATGCACTAGGTCAGTGTTGAGGAGAGTGCAGTGATCCACTAGGTCAGTGTTGAGTAGTGTAGTGATCCACTAGGACAGTGTTGAGGAGAGTGTAGTGATCCACTAGGTCAGTGTTGAGGAGAGTGTAGTGAACCACTAGGTCAGTGTTGAGGAGAGTGCGGTGATCCACAACGTCAGTGTTGAGGAGAGTGCAGTGATCCAGTAGGTCAGCGTTGAGGAGAGTGTAGTGATCCACTAGGACAGTGTTGAGGAGAGTGCGGTGATCCAGTAGGTCAGTGTTGAGGAGAGTGTAGTGATCCACTAGGAGTGTTGAGGAAAGTGCAGTGATCCAGTAGGTCAGTGTTGAGGAGAGTGTAGTGATCCAGTAGGACAGTGTTGAGGAGAGTGCAGTGATCCAGTAGGACAGTTTTGAGGAGAGTGCAGTGATCCACTAGGTCAGTGTTGAGGAGAGTGCAGTGATCCAGTAGGACAGTGTTGAGGAGAGTGCAGTGATCCACTAGGTCAGTGTTGAGGAGAGTGCAGTGATCCAGTAGGTCAGTGTTGAGGAGAGTGTAGTGATCCACTAGGACAGTGTTGAGGAAAGTGCAGTGATCCAGTAGGTCAGTGTTGAGGAGAGTGTAGTGATCCACTAGGACAGTGTTGAGGAAAGTGCAGTGATCCACTAAGTCATTGTTGAGGAGAGTGTAGTGGTCCACTAGGTCAGTGTTGAGGAGAGTGTAGTGATCCACTAGGTCAGTGTTGAGGAGAGTGCAGTGATCCACTAAGTCATTGTTGAGGAGAGTGTAGTGATCCACTAGGTCAGTGTTGAGGAGAGTGTAGTGATCCACTAGGTCAGTGTTGAGGAGAGTGTAGTGATCCACTAGGTCAGTGTTGAGGAGAGTGTAGTGATCCACTAGGTCAGTGTTGAGGAGAGTGTAGTGATCCACTAGGTCAGTGTTGAGGAGAGTGTAGTGATCCACTAGGTCAGTGTTATGGAGAGTGTAGTGATCCACTAGGTCAGTGTTATGGAGAGTGTAGTGATCCACTAGGTCAGTGTATGGAGAGTGTAGTGATCCACTAGGTCAGTGTTGAGGAGAGTGTAGTGATCCACTAGGTCAGTGTTATGGAGAGTGTAGTGATCCACTAGGTCAGTGTTGTGGAGAGTGTAGTGATCCACTAGGTCAGTGTTGAGGAGAGTGTAGTGATCCACTAGGTCAGTGTTGAGGAGAGTGTAGTGATCCACTAGGTCAGTGTTATGGAGAGTGTAGTGATCCACTAGGTCAGTGTTATGGAGAGTGTAGTGATCCACTAGGTCAGTGTATGGAGAGTGTAGTGATCCACTAGGTCAGTGTTGAGGAGAGTGTAGTGATCCACTAGGTCAGTGTTATGGAGAGTGTAGTGATCCACTAGGTCAGTGTTGTGGAGAGTGTAGTGATCCACTAGGTCAGTGTATGGAGAGTGTAGTGATCCACTAGGTCAGTGTTGTGGAGAGTGTAGTGTTCCACTAGGTCAGTGTTATGGAGAGTGTATTGATCCACTAGGTCAGTGTTGTGGAGAGTGCAGTGATCCACTAGGTCAGTGTTGTGGAGAGTGTAGTGATCCACTAGGTCAGTGTTGAGGAGAATGCAGTGGTCCACTAGGTCAGTGTTGAGGAGAATGCAGTGGTCCACTAGGTCAGTGTTGAGGAGAGTGCAGTGATCCACTAGGTCAGTGTTGAGGGGAGTGTAGTGATCCACTAGGTCAGAGTTGAGGAGAGTGCAGTGATCTACTAGGTCAGTGTTGAGGAGAGTGTAGTGATCCACTAGGTCAGTGTTGAGGAGAGTGCAGTGATCCACTAGGTCAGTGTTGAGGAGAGTACAGTGATCCACTAGGTAAGTGTTGAGAGTGCAGTGATCCACTAGGTCAGTGTTGAGGAGAGTGTAGTGATCCACTAGGTCAGTGTTGACTGTAGTGTAGTGATCCACTAGGTCAGTGTTGAGGAGAGTGCAGTGATCCTCTTGGTCAGTGTTGAGGAGAGTGTAGTGATCCACTAGGTCGGTGTTGAGGAGAGTGTAGTGATCCACTAGGTCAGTGTTGAGGAGAGTGCAGTGATCCACTAGGTCAGTGTTGAGGAGAGTGTAGTGATCCACTAGGTCAGTGTTGAGGAGAGTGCAGTGATCCACTAGGTCAGTGTTGAGGAGAGTGTAGTGATCCACTAGGTCAGTGTTGAGGAGAGTGCAGTGATCCTCTTGGTCAGTGTTGAGGAGAGTGTAGTGATCCACTAGGTCAGTGTTGAGGAGAGTGTAGTGATCCACTAGGACAGTGTTGAGAGTGTAGTGATCCACTAGGTCAGTGTTGAGGAGAGTGTAGTGATCCACTAGGTCAGTGTTGAGGAGAGTGTAGTGATCCACTAGGTCAGTGTTGAGGAGAGTGCAGTGATCCACTAGGACAGTGTTGAGGAGAGTGCAGTGATCCACTAGGTCAGTGTTGAGAGTGTAGTGATCCACTAGGTCTGTGTTGAGGAGAGTGCAGTGATCCACTAGGTCAGTGTTGAGAGTGTAGTGATCCACTAGGTCTGTGTTGAGGAGAGTGCAGTGATCCACTAGGTCAGTGTTGAGAGTGCAATGATCCACTAGGTCAGTGTTGAGCGTGCAATGATCCACTAGGTCAGTGTTGAGAGTGCAGTGATCCACTAGGTCAGTGTTGAGGAGAGTGCAGTGATCCACTAGGTCAGTGTTAAGAGTGCAGTGATCCAATAATGCTGCACTATATAAAAAATATGTTGGTGTATGTGCATGTTTGCGCAGATAAATTTGTATACGTATAAGGGATACATAGACATGTAAGAATGCAGCTCAACGTACCATGGCAAACATGAGTCAATGCACAGTACGAGCACTACAGGAAGAGTAAGAATGTGTGCACCAAAAGCCAAACTGCAGGTACACCACCAGAGACAATAACAAATGCTGTACAAAACTAAAACCTCCTAAATGGTAAATCTTCCTTTCTTTTTGTTAACTTTCAGTAATAAAAAACAAATGAAAATGTGAAAATATGAAAAGGGATGAAAATAAGAAATGGATACTTTGGACTGTGGGATGAGTGAAAAATGACAATATTTATAGGTGTGGCAGTGTTAATAGTCGCAGGGCGTAGATCGCTGATGTGAAAGACATTCTTTTGCTGCATGGAACTGAAATTAACAAATGAAACAGATGTCCTGTTTATTATAGTGAACGAGAATTGTGTGTTTATCCTTGTATATAAACTACCCTCAGCAACGACTGATGAGTTTCAGCAAGTCGTCAATGCAAGAGACACTTAGATTTGAGGTTGTCAGTCCCTCAGCCTGGAGAAGTTCTGTTTCAAAGTCTGGAACTAACTGAAGATCAAGCGACTGACAACCTCAAATCTACGACTTCAAGGGTGATGGACTGATTACATCATCTTCGCAAGAGAGACTTGCACAAATTATTTGATCACATAAGGCAGCTCCTCAAACAAATGAAATAGTAGAAACTTTCGAAGTGTCTTCAGTGAGGACTTGATTGCGTCCGTTCCTTGAAGACGGTGTTGATGACATTCCTACACCAAAATCACTTCTATGGAAGCCTGGAAAAACGTCCCCATTAATGTTAACTTTAATAACGTACATAAAATTGCTCTGTAATCATTTGCCCGAAACTTTCAAGCAGTGTCTTGCAAATATTTTTATGCAAGACGGTGCTCCTTATCACACCACGAAATCTCTTGTTTATTGGCTTCGTGACTGTGAAGTACCCTTCTTCAACGACAGGCCATAAGATTCCCTAGACTTGAACCCCACTGAGAACCTCAGGGCAGTGATAAAGAATGCTTTACAAGAGGAAGGCTATCAGCCCACTCCCACGGCTGGAAGTCGCCGTCCACTATTTATAGGGAAATTTAATCCACGAAACCCTAAAGAATATGTGTTAATCACTCTTTTGATGGGTCCAGCATATTTTAATGGCGTACATTGTAGATGCCTTGAAAACCTTGAAAATTGTAAGCTACATATCGTACTTAAAGATATAAATATCCCAAATTTGAAATGGAAGATGGTAAATCAGTGTTTACTAGAAATGGTTACTGGAAGCTTGCTAGCTCAGCAGATGCATAACAAAAAGCAAATGGGACTTTGTGAAAGGTTTGCTTTCCAGCGACATATTATAGAACCCACTAGAAATGAATAGACACTGAGTTTGATTTTCACGAGTAATGAAGAACTTATCAGACATAAGTAGAAGTAGTGATCCAGGTGGAATGAATGCAGGTGGAAAACTAAAAAAAAAAAAAAAAAAAAGTATACGAGAAGAGGGATTTTTAGTAAATTTAGCTCTAATAATTAGAGAATTGTTTGGACAAAATAGAGACATGTTAGACATACCCTGGGAAACAGCCAAAACCCTCATCAGTGTTTTGAAATGCTAAATACAGTAGCATACAAGGCTGTGTAACTTGACTGTGTAAATTATACACTGCTGAGAAAGCCTTAAGAAGATCAACTCTTAGAGAGCATAAAAGAATGTACAGACGAATAAAAGGAGAGTTTCCAAACTACTTAAAAAACATGAATATGTCACAAGGAAGGAGCGATAACCTTTGCCGAGAGATTACTGAGTTAGAACAAAAACATAAGCTTTTGTGTCAGACAAGAACGTAAATGAAACCAAAAGCTGTCCAGTATCTAGCTAGACACCCCTTATATTTCTACACATATTCAATATCAAAGTTAAGAGTTACGTTTAAAATTGTACCAGAAATCACAGGAGACTCATACTCTCTGACTTTGAACAAGAAATGAGCGATATACTAAAAGGCCAGTATGAATGAATGTTCAGTGAGCGATATCTAAGTATGAATGAATGTTCAGCAGTGTGTCAAGGAGGGCAGTGTGGAGAATGTAGTTTTTGTTTTTTGTTACTCCTCAAGGCCATACAGATCACACAACTGACTTAAGTACAAATCCTGAAGAATTTGAACTTGCAGCACCTGGACTGGATTTACTGAATATTTATAAAATAGTTCGAAATACCACAAACACGAGCACTTAGTGTTCTTTGGAGGAGGAGGCTAGAGACCTTGAAGAGTGCAAACATAAATCCTTTCCATAAAGGAGGCAGTGGAGCACCAGACTTAAATTACAGACCAGTAACCATAATATCACACATCATAAAGGTCTTTGAAAGGGTGATGAAGCATGAAATTGTAAACTTTATGGAGCGGTATAAAGTACACAACACAAACCAGGATGGATTTAGAGGAGGGAGATCATGACTCACGAAAGCGTAATAACACGATTGCAAATAAATCACAGAACGTGGTTAACCCACCGGCCTCTGAGTTTCAGGACTCGTCTGCCTTGGGTCTAAACCTCACCTGTTCTGTGATTTTGTTAGGAAGATCATGCTTATCACAGCTGCTAAACCACTCTAATAGAATGACGGAGGTGTTGGAGGAAAACCCAAACGCAGACATCATCTACCTTGATTTCTCAAAGATATTTGGGAAAATTGATCGTGGAGTGATTGAACTTCAATTGAGAGAAATTTGTATAACGGGGGGAACTAGGCAAATAATTTTTATTTTTTTTGACTAACAGAATGCAAAAAGCAGTAGTTAATTCAGCAAAATCCAGCTTTAGCAAAGTAAAATGTTCAGTACCTCAAGGTGCCTGTAATGTTTCATATCCTTATTTCAGACATAGGTAGATACCCTCGCCACAGTTCCCAATCATTATTTCTGGATGATACCAAAATAAGCATAAAAAAACCCTCGATAGAGGACACGAAAAAAAATTGTATGTATGATAATCCACAACATAAAAATCAACTTCTCCATCTCACCTATTTACTCGGGAATCGAAGCCTCATTACCCATGTTATCTCCTGATTAAAAACTACCACGTAGTCGGCATTCTTATATCCCTCCACTCATTATTCCAAAGTCTGTCATAGCTTTGAGCAGGGTGCTAGTAAAATTGCTGCGAGTCCTGTCTAGGATAGATATTTTCAGCACATTATTTACATCCCCTTTATTTATTCCTGTCTTCCATTTATACACCTTAATCATATCCCCCCTAATTCTACGTCTTTCTAGAGAGTGCAGATTCAGGGCCCTTAGTCTATCCTCATAGGGAAGGTTTCTCATACATGGGATGAACTTTGTCATCCTCCTTTGTACATTTTCCAGAGCATTTATATCCATTTATATCCATCCGTGGGTGTCTGTCATAGCTTTGTGCAGGGTGCTAGTAAATTTGTAGATAGCAACCATCCGTGGGTGTCTGTCATAGCTTTGAGCAGGGTGCTAGTAGATTTGTAGATAGCAACCATCCGTGGGTGTCTGTCATAGCTTTGAGCAGGGTGCTAGTAGATTTGTAGATAGCAACCATCCGTGGGTATCTGTCATAGCTTTGTGCAGGGTGCTAGTAGATTTGTAGATAGCAACCATCCGTGGGTATCTGTCATAGCTTTGTGCAGGGTGCTAGTAGATTTGTAGATAGCAACCATCCGTGGGTATCTGTCATAGCTTTGTGCAGGGTGCTAGTAGATTTGTAGATAGCAACCATCCGTGGGTATCTGTCATAGCTTTGTGCAGGGTGCTAGTAGATTCGTAGATAGCAACCATCCGTGAGTGTCTGTCATAGCTTTGAGCAGGGTGCTAGTAGATTTGTAGATAGCAACCATCCGTGGGTATCTGTCATAGCTTTGTGCAGGGTGCTAGTAGATTTGTAGATAGCAACCATCCGTGGGTGTCTGTCATAGCTTTGTGCAGGGTGCTAGTAGATTAGTAGATAGCAACCATCCGTGAGGTACAACTGTCCTCTCATATGGATGTGGAACACAAACATGTTTAAACGTTTTACACTGGCAGAATTTGCTAGTATTTTCTTTTTTCTCATTAGTATATCAAATGACAAGTAAATCTTACCAACTTCTACTTACATTCAGTATACATTTATATTTACTTTCGTGTGTTTCTTAATGGTTATTTTTCCTGTATTATGTTGTTTATAGTTTAGAAGACCAGGTAGCGGTGGCGGGGATCACCGGAATTGTTAATATATATATCTGGGGCTGTCAGAGGGCCATTTATGACCTGGATTTTTTCTCGTCATTGTTTACATATGTTGGTGTGTAATTAATTAGTGTCATATTTGTCTCTGTTATGTAGTGACGCTTCACTCATTTATTTTTAATATTTTCCAGGTGAGTTTAATCACGAGTGGAAGGATGATTTACGTTTTAAGGTATGTTAAGAATATTATGTTGACTAGATGAATGTGTGCGTATTAATGGAATTGTACTCGCTGAGTTGTGCTTACCTTGGTTGAAACACAGCTCCTGGCCTCGCCTCATAGACTACCTGATTCACGTCACTGATTTCTGGCCTCTTTGGCCTTTTTTCTAGGCTTGAAATTGTGTATTAAGTTTTTCTCTACCACCTTATCCAAATCGTTGAACTTTTCACCCATCCTGAGACTAATGAAATACTTCCTTACATCCCTGTGTCTTCAGATTCCATCTGTGTTCCTTCGATTGTTGTCCTCTTAATTCAAGCAATCTGTCCCTATCTGACTTATTCAGTTTTCTTAAGACTTTTATTTCATAATCATGTCTTCCCTATTCCTCTTCACTAAGGCCCTTTAACCTCTCCTCATAGTGATTTTCTTTCGCTTCTGGTATAAGTCTGGTTAAAATCTTTTTTGAACTTCTGCACTGGCTTGACCGGATGTGTACGCCATAATGAACTATTTACTCAGTGATTGGCGCAACAAATGTTGTGCACAAAGTTATGAAAAAGTATTTGTTAAAGTTCTGAATTTTTCTTTGTTAAAGTTCCTAAATGTTCTCGTGAGAGTTTGCGAAAGTTTGATATGAAACTGACGTTATAAGGTTTATGTGTAATTTTGGTGATACTTTTGATATATTTACCTTAGATCCTTTTCTTTCACTGACATTTGCAGCTTCTGAATCTTGCTACTCATGTTGTACTCTGTGTCCGGTCAGCACTTGCGTTCTTTAAATTACATGGATTTGCATTTGTTTGGATTGAACTTGCAGAAGCCACTTGTTTGGCCATATCTGCAGCCTACTGAGGTCTTCCTGGAACTCATCTCTGTCCTCTCATGTTCTTATTTTCTTCAGTTTATATCATCATCAGACAATGATGTGGAAGAATCAATTTCTTCTTGTAGATCGTTGACTTACATTAGTAATAGTATCTTTCCAAGTACTGATCCTTGTGGGACCTCATTCTTTATAGTATTTCCCATTTTAGTGTCTCATCCCTTATTGTTACTCTTTGTCTTCTGCCATTTAAGAACTTCTTGATCTACTTGGGCCTTTTTTTTTATCCCTGCCTGTTTTAATTTCTGGACTAATCTCTGGAATGGTACTGTTTCAAATGCTTGTCGTGCAGTCCAAGAAGATAAATTGTGCTGTTTGTTTGTTTTTTATCTGTGACTCATTGAGCTCCAGCAAGTTCATAAGGTACGATTTTTCCATCCCTGAATCCAAGCTGATTGGAATATACTTGTTAATAATATTAGCCTGTGAGTACCTCGTGTCTGTCCCCATTTTTATATATGGAGAACACATGGGCCCTTTTTCAAATTTTCTGGCCGGTGCGGTAAGAGGAGATATTGGTTGAAAGCCTTGGCTATATAGGGTGTCACAGTGGTTCTGCTTCTTCTCTCAGCATTCTTTGAGGTATATTATTTGGTCAAATTGTTTTTGTTATCAAGTGTCTTGTCTTGTTGATGCTTGGTGAGGCGCTGGTGATCTGCTGTGAGTACAGTGCAGGTAGTTCTCCAGTTTCTTCTGTGAGGATCTCATTAAAACTGTTGGTAATTTTCTAGCATTCTTCGTCGAGTTCGTTGTCATTCTCTGTTAGCTTTTCTTCCTTCTTCAGTGTTGTCAGTTGCTCTTTTATACGATTTTTCCTCTTGTGGCTGTTTAGTAAGTTTTGTTCAGTTTTCGTCTGAAATATAATTTTCCAGGTGTCTTTCAGCCTCCTTTCGTACCCATGTGTATATATTACTAGCTCTTCTTGTTTCCCCTTTCCTGCGGTTAGATATGCTCTTTATTTTCTCTACTTACAATTAATGTTGGCTTTTCTGCATTCCTGACCGTACTGTGTGATCTCTTAGTTTTCCTTATTTCTGTATTTCATGCTCAGAATCTTTTGTTTACTTTGTCTCTAGGAGCTATAACTCTCTTACCACCATCTTTCCTTGTTCATCTTTGCCACTACTTCCATTTTCCTTTGCACTTTCCTAGAAAATTATCATACCACCAGAATCCCCTTCTCTTTAGTCACATTTTCTGTTACTTCCATTTTTCTTCATTTCCATGCTTATCAAGTACTCAAAATTTAGTACCACTTGACTGATGACATTTAGTGGATGTTCGTTATTTACTTCAGTAATGTCATATTCAGTTTGTGTGATAATCACATGGTCTCACTATTTCACCTTCCCTTTTCACTCTTGTTTTTTTGTGTGTTGATTAAAAATTTCTTCCATAAGTTTTGCTCTCATGATTCTGGTCCTTTGTGGAGTCGCAGTTTTCTCAGTCCTTATATCTGCTGGTACTAGAGGTTCAACTTTGCCTCATCTTGCTATATCTGCCACTGTTTCCAATATGTAAATCAATGTTCTTTTGTTCTTGATCTCCTATTGTTCGATCATGTATTATGTATCGCCTCCACTGTTATTGTCACACTAAATATTATCCGTGAACTTGGCTGTATCCAAGCTTCCTAGTTGATCAAATATCCAGTAGTTTCTGATCGTCGCTGACACTCCTCTCCTCTTTTGTTTTCTTTTCTTGTTTTTACTAGTGCTAAAGCAACATTTTCCTCTTTGATTATTATATTTTTTATTGTTGTTGAGAGATTTGATCTTTGTAATAGCTACAGTGTCATTGTTTTCCCTCTCCTTTCTCTTTCATGACTTTACTGTATTGGTAACTCTCTCCTTCCAGTAGATCACTTATACTCTCTCTCTCTCTCTCTCTCTCTCTCTCTCTCTCTCTCTCTCTCTCTCTCACTCTTACTATGAATGCAGTTTTTATTTCTCTTTTGTAAGTAATGACGTGTGTGTGTGTGTGTGTGTGTGTGTGTGTGTGTACGTGTACTCGCCTATTTGTAATCACCTGTTTGTGGCTGCAGGGGTCGAGACATAGTTCCTGGCTCTGCCTTTTCACTGGTCGCTACTAGGTCCTCTCTCTCCCTGCTCCTTGAGCTTTATCATACCTCGTCTTAAAACTATGTATGGTTCCTGCCTCCACTACGTCACTTTCCAGACTATTCCACTTCCTCACTACTGTTTGTGTGTGTGTGTACACACCTAATTGTGGTTGCAGGGGTCGATTCATAGCTCCCGGCCCCGCCTCTTCACTGGTCACTACTTGGTCCTCTCTCTTCCTGTTCCACGAGTTTTATCGTACCTCATCTTAAAACTATGCATGAATCCTGCCTCCAGTACGTCATTTTCCAGACTATTCAACTTCCTCACAACTCTATGAATGAAGAAATACTTCCTAACATCCCTTTGACTCATCTGAGTCTTCAACATCCAACTGTGACCCCTTGTTTCTGTGTCTCATCTCTGGAATATCCTGTCTTTGTCCACTTTGTCAATTCCTCGCAGTATTTTATATGTCGGTATCATGTTCCCCCTATCCCTCCTGTCCTCCAGTGTCGTTAGGTCGATTTCCCTTAACCTTTCTCCGTAGGACATTCCCCTTAGCTGCATGACTAGTCTTGTTGCAAACCTTTGAACTTTCTCTAATTTCTTGACCAGGTGTGGGTTGCAAACTAGTGCTGCATTCTCCAATATGGGCCTGACGTACACTGTGTACAGAATCTTGAACGATTCCTTACTGAGGTGTCGGAACACGCTATTCTTAGGTTTGCCAGGTGTCCATATACTGCTGCAGTTATCTGGTTGATGTGAGGCTAAGGAGATGTGCTCGGTATTATATTCTCCCCTAGATTCTTTTCCTTGGGTGAGGTTTGCAGTCTTTGGCCCCCTAACCTGTACTTTGTAATAAAGTTGGTAGAATTACCGACAATATGTAAAGTAAAAGGACACAAGTGCAACTAATGTGACATTTATTGTGGCAACGTTTCGCTCTCCAGGAGCTTTATCAAGCCATTTCAAACAATACATGGACACAGAGGGTATATAAAAGCTCAGTGAGGTGTAATACTAGTGAGGTACCATTTCGATGTTCACTAGTGGTAGTAGTAGTAGTAGTGGTAGTGACAAAAGTAATACAATATGGTAGAGCAATTAATTCGTACATGAGTAAAAGGATATAAAAGCTATTACTTGGGTAACATAAAAATATGGTACCTCACTAGTATTCACCTCACTCTGAGCCTTTATATACCCTCTGTGTCCATGTATTGTTTGTAATGGCTTGATAAAGCTCCTGGAGAGCGAAACGTTGCCACAATAAATGTCACATTAGTTGCACTTGTGTCCTTTTACTTTACAACCTGTACTTTGTCTGCGATCTTCTTTGCCCTTCCCGTTCTTCATGATTTTGTATTTGGTGGGGTTAAATTCCAGGAGTCAGTTGCTTGACCAAGCTTGCAGCCTATCCAGGTCCCTTTGTAGTTCTGTCTGATCCTCATCCGATTTAATTCTCCTCATTAACTTCACATCATCTGCAAACAGGGACACTTCTGAGTCTATCCCTTCCTGCATGTCATTCACATACGCCAAAAACAGCACCGCTCCTAGGACTGAACCCTGTTGTACCCCGTTAGCCGCAGGTGCCCACTCTGACACCTCGTGACGTACCATGACTCGTTGCCTCCCTGTCAGGTATTCTCTGTTCCATTGTTACGGGTTTAGCGCTCCCTCGTGATTATAATAATTATTATAATCTGTTCCATTGCAGTGCCTTTCCTGTTATGTGTGTCTGATCCTCTAGCTTTTGCACTAATATCTTGTGTGGATCTGTGTCGAAAGCTTTCTTGTCAAAGAAAATTCAGTCTACCCACCTCTCTTTCTCTTGTCTTACTTCCATTACCTAGTCATAAAACTCCAATACAGGATTACCCTTCCCTGAAACCGTGCTGGTTGTTGTGTATAAGTTTGTTCCAGTCTAGGTGCTCCACCACTCTCCTCTTGATAATAATCTTTATGACTTTGCATACTATACATGTAAGTGACACTGGTCTTTAGTTTAATGCCTCATGTTTATCACCTTTCTTAAAAATTGGGACTACATTTGCTGTCTTCCACACTTCAGGTAGTTGCCCAGTGTCCATGGGTGTGTTGAAGATTGTTGTTAGTGGCACACACAACTCCTCTGCTCCCTCTGTAAGGACCAACGGAGAGATGTCTGGTCGCACTGCCTTTGAGGCCTCTAGTTCACTTAGCAGCGTCTTCACCTCCGCCTTGGGGTGGTGTCAGGACGGGTGGTGTTAGGTGGGTTGTCAGGAGGGGTGGTGTCAGGGTGGTGTCAGGAGAAGTGTCATGAGGGGCGGTGTTAGGAGAGGTGGTGTCATGAGGGGTGGTGTCATGAGAGGTTGTGTCAGGAGGGGTGGTCTCAGGAGGGGTGATGTCAGGAAGGGTGGTGTCAGGAGGGGTGCTGTCAGGAAGGGTGGTGTCAGGAGAGGTGGTGTCAGGAGGGGTGTTGTCAGGAGGGGTGGTGTCAAGAGGGGTTGTGTCAGGAGAGGTGGTGTCAGGAGAGGTGGTGTCAGGAGGAGTGGTGTCAGGTGACAGGAGGGGTGGTGTCAGGAAGGGTGGTGTCAGGAGACGTGTCAAGAGGGGTGGTGTCAGGAGAGGTGGTATCAGGAGGGGTGGTGTCAGGAAGGATAGTGTCAGGAGAGGTGGTGTCAGGAGAGGGGGTGTCAGGAGGGGTGGTGTCAGGAGAGGTGGTATCGGGAGGGGTGGTGTCAGGAAGGATAGTGTCAGGAGAGGTGGTGTCAGGAGAGGTGGTGTCAGGAGGGGTGGTGTCAGGAGAGGTGGTATCGGGAGGGGTGGTGTCAAGAAGGCCAGTGTCAGGAGAGGTGATGTCAGGAGAGGTGGTGTCAGGAGGGGTGTTGTCAGGAGGGGTGGTGTCAGGAGAGGTGGTGTCAGGAGGGGTGTTGTCAGGAGGGGTTGTGTCAGGAAGGGTGGTGTCAGGAGAGGTGTCAGGAGAGGTGGTGTCAGGGGAGGTGGTGTCAGGGGAGGTGGTGTCAGGAGGGGTGGTGTCAGGAGAGGTGGTGTCAGGAGAGGTGTCAAGAGGGGTGGTGTCAGGAGAGGTGGTATCGGGAGGGGTGGTGTCAGGAAGGGTAGTGTCAGGAAGGGTGGTGTCAGGAGAGGTGGTGTCAGGAGAGGTGTTGTCAGGAGGGGTGTTGTCAGGAGGGGTTGTGTCAGGAAGGGTGGTGTCAGGAGAGGTGTCAGGAGAGGTGGTGTCAGGAGGGGTGATGTCAGGAAGGGTGGTGTCAGGAGGGGTGGTGTCAGGAGGGGTGTTGTCAGGAGGGGTGTTGTCAGAAGGGGTGGTGTCAGGAGAGGTGTTGTCAGGAGGGGTGTTGTCAGGAGGGGTTGTGTCAGGAAGGGTGGTGTCAGGAGAGGTGTCAGGAGAGGTGGTGTCAGGAGGGGTGATGTCAGGAAGGGTGGTGTCAGGAGGGGTGTTGTCAGGAAGGGTGGTGTCAGGAAGGGTGGTGTCAGGAGGGGTGGTGTCAGGAGGGGTGTTGTCAGGAGAGGTGGTGTCAGGAGAGGTGGTGTCAGGAGAGGTGGTGTCAGGAAGGGTGGTGTCAGGAGAGGTGTCAAGAAGGGTTGTGTTAGGAGAGGTGGTATCGGGAGGAGTGGTGTCAGGAAGGGTGGTGTCAGGAGAGGTGGTGTCAGGAGGGGTGGTGTCATGAGAGGTTGTGTCAGGAGGGGTGGCGTCAGGAAGGGTGGTGTCAGGAGGGGTGGTGTCAGGAGAGGTGGTGTCAGGAGGGGTGGTGTCAGGAGGGGTGGTGTCAGGTGTCAGGAGAGGTGGTGTCAGGTGACAGGAGGGGTGGCGTCAGGAAGGGTGGTGTCAGGAGAGGTGTCAAGAGAGGTGGTGTCAGGAGAGGTGGTGTCTGGAGGGGTGGTGTCAGGAGGGGTGGTGTCAGGAGGGGTGGTGTCAGGAGGGGTGGTGTCAGGAGGGGTGGTGTCAGGAGGGGTGGTGTCAGGAGGGGTGGTGTCAGGAGAGGTGGTGTCAGGAGGGGTGGTGTCATGAGGGATGGTGTCAGGAGAGGTTGTGTCAGGAGAGGTTGTGTCAGGAGAGGTGGTGTCAGGGGTGGTGTCAGGGGAGGTGGTGTCAGGAGGGGTGGTGTCAGGAGAGGTGGTGTCAGGGGAGGTGGTGTCAGGGGAGGTGGTGTCAGGAGGGGTGGTGTCAGGGGAGGTGGTGTCAGGGGAGGTGGTGTCAGGAGAGGTGGTGTCAGGAGAAGTGGTGTCAGGAGAGGTGGTGTCAGTGGAGGTGGTGTCAGGAGGGTTGGTGTCACCAGAGGTGGTGTCACCAGAGGTGGTGTCAGGAGAGGTGATGTCAAGGGAGGTGGTGTCAGGGGAGGTGGTGTCAGGAGGGGTGGTGTCAGGAGGGGTGGTGTCAGGAGGGGTGGTGTCAGGAGGGGTGGTGTCAGGAAGGGTGGTGTCAGGAGAGGTGGTGTCAGGAGAGGTGGTGTTAGGAGGGGTGATGTCAGGAGAAGTGGTGTCAGGAGGGGTGGTGTCAGGGGAGGTGGTGTCAGAGGTGGTGTCAGGAGGGTTGGTGTCAGGAGAGGTGATGTCAAGGGAGGTGGTGTCAGGGGAGGTGGTGTCAGGAGGGGTGGTGTCAGGAGGGGTGGTGTCATGAGGGATGGTGTCAGGAGAGGTTGTGTCAGGAGAGGTTGTGTCAGGAGAGGTTGTGTCAGGAGAGGTGGTGTCAGGGGTGGTGTCAGGGGAGGTGGTGTCAGGAGGGGTGGTGTCAGGAGAGGTGGTGTCAGGGGAGGTGGTGTCAGGGGAGGTGGTGTCAGGAGGGGTGGTGTCAGGGGAGGTGGTGTCAGGGGAGGTGGTGTCAGGAGAGGTGGTGTCAGGAGAAGTGGTGTCAGGAGAGGTGGTGTCAGTGGAGGTGGTGTCAGGAGGGTTGGTGTCACCAGAGGTGGTGTCACCAGAGGTGGTGTCAGGAGAGGTGATGTCAAGGGAGGTGGTGTCAGGGGAGGTGGTGTCAGGAGGGGTGGTGTCAGGAGGGGTGGTGTCAGGAGGGGTGGTGTCAGGAGGGGTGGTGTCAGGAGGGGTGGTGTCAGGAGAGGTGGTGTCAGGAGAGGTGGTGTTAGGAGGGGTGATGTCAGGAGAAGTGGTGTCAGGAGGGGTGGTGTCAGGGGAGGTGGTGTCAGAGGTGGTGTCAGGAGGGTTGGTGTCAGGAGAGGTGATGTCAAGGGAGGTGGTGTCAGGGGAGGTGGTGTCAGGAGGGGTGGTGTCAGGAGGGGTGGTGTCAGGAGGGGTGGTGTCAGGAAGGGTGATGTCAGGAAGGGTGGTGTCAGGAGGGGTGGTGTCAGAGGTGGTGTCAGGGGAGGTGGTGTCAGGGGAGGTGGTGTCAGGAGGGGTGGTGTCAGGAGGGGTGGTGTCAGGGGAGGTGATGTCAGGAGGGGTGGTGTCAGGGGAGGTGGTGTCAGGGGAGGTGGTGTCAGGAGAGGTGGTGTCAATGGCAATATAAACACAAATGCAGTATAATGTGATCCTTTATTGACTACGTTTCGCCCACACAGTGGGCTTTTTCAAGTCACAAACAGAACTACCTGGGGTGGAAGGAACGCGAGTATTTATAGTCCGGCTGAGGTCAGGTGAAGAATGCTGCATCTGATGATGTACCGAGTTGGGTTGTAGAGTCTAAAAACTTGGGTAGCTTGGAAAGGAGACTGGACAAGTTTGTGAGCAGACCTTCTACAGTGTTCTTATGTGGGATAGCGATGAAGAAGTTTCTTGGCAAGTGGTTCAGCTATGTTATAGAAGCCACTATTCTGGTTGAAGTTGTCGGATATAGAAATAAGTGATGATTCCAGGATTCTTCGGTATTGAGTGTTGTCTTCTGTGGCGATAAGTCTTGAGTTTCTGTAGTTTATCAAGTGGTTGTGTGAATTACGGTGTTGTACGCAGGCATTCCTTGTGTCGTCAGACCTGCTTGCGTATTGGTGTTCTGAAATACGTGTTTGGAGGTCCCTTGATGTTTCGCCCACGTATAACTTGTTGCAGTCATTACAAGGGATTATGTATACCCCTGCAGAGGATGGAGGCTTGTCCTGCCTACTACTGGTGATGTCCTTGATGGTCGTGGTTGTGGAGGTAGATACTTGGAATGATGTTTTGGCAAAGATGTGTTTATATTGTGTTTATATTGCCATTGTGTCGGTATTTTATACCATTTATTTCCAGAGGTGGTGTCAGGAGAGGTGGTGTCAGGGGAGGTGGTGTCAGGGGAGGTGGTGTCAGGAGAGGTGGTGTCAGGGGAGGTGGTGTCAGGGGAGGTGGTGTCAGGAGAGGTGGTGTCAGGAGAGGTGGTGTCAGGAGAGGTGATGTCAAGGGAGGTGGTGTCAGGGGAGGTGGTGTCAGGAGAGGTGGTGTCAGGAGAGGTGATGTCAAGGGAGGTGGTGTCAGGGGAGGTGGTGTCAGGGGAGGTGGTGTCAGGGGAGGAGTCGCATCATTGGTTATCACTTTCCCACGGCCGCTTTTCGTACCTTCCCTCACCTCCATTCCCTTCCCTCCTGTCTCCTCCCCTCCCCTCCCCTCCCACCATCCTCACCTCACTCCCATCCCCTCCCCTCCATCAGTGAGTCTTTTCTAACCTCCTACCTTTTTACTCTCTTCTCCCACCTTTTCTCTCACTTTTCCTCTCCTTTTATTTCCATTCTTGTTTTTCATTTTCTTTAACTTTTCCTCTGCGTGGTTGACAGGCAACATGGATAGAGGCGTGGTTGACAGACAGGCAACATGGATAGATGCGAGGTTGTCAGGCAACGTGGATAGAGGCGTGGTTCACAGACAAGCAAAGTGGATAGATGTATGGATGACAGGCAGCATGGACAGATGCGTGGTTGACAGGCAAGCAACATGGATATATGCGTGGTTGACAGGCAAGCAACATGGATAGAGGCGTGGTTGACAGGCAACATGGATAGAGGCGTGGTTGACAGACAAACAACATGGATAGATGCGTGGTTGACAGACAACATGGATAGATGCGTGTTTGGCAGGCAAGCAACATGGATAGAGGCGCGGTTGACAGGCAACATGGACAGAGGCTTGGTTGACAGGCAACATGGACAGAGGCTTGGTTGACAGGCAACATGGATAGATGCGTGGTTGACAGGCAAGCAACATGGATAGAGGCATGGTTGACAGGTAACATGGATAGAGGCGTGGTTGACAGACAGGCAACATGGACAGAGGCTTGGTTGACAGGCAACATGGATAGATGTGTGGTTGACAGGCAAGCAACATGGATAGAGGCATGGTTGACAGACAAGCAACATGGATAGATGCGTGGTTGACAAATAGGCAACTGCGAGTTTGCGTAAATAGGGAGAAATTAGAGTGGAGGCACGTCACAAGCGGTGTTCCTCAAGGGTCAGTTTTGGGCCCTTTGTTGTTCACATTTACATAAACGACATAGATGAGGGAATAAATAGCGACATAAGCAAGTTTCCTGATGACACCAAAATAGGCCGTTTAATTCATTCTGACGAGGACATTCGAGTACTCCAGCAAGATCTAAATAGGCTGATGTCGTAGTCGTAGAAGTGCCAGATGCAGTTTAATATAGATAAATGCAAAGTTCTAAGCATTGGAGAGGAAAATGACTGTGCTACATATAAACTAAAAAGATTTAGGAGTTCTGGTCAGCAGTAATCTAAAACCAAGACAACAATGAATAATTGTTCGCAATAAAGTGAATAGAATCCTTAGCTTCATGTTAAGAAGTATAAATAGGGCTCATTTAGATTATGCTGCACAGTTCTGGTCACCGTATTACAGAATGATAAATGCACTGGAAAATGTGCAAAGGAGGAAAACAAAGTTGATCCCATGTGTCAGAAATCTTTCCTCTGTGGACTGACTGAGAGCCCTGAATCTGCACTCTCTAGAAAGGCATAGAATTAAGGGGGGGGGGATTTGATTGAGGTGCATAAATGGAAATCAGGTATAAATATTGAGGCTGTAAATAACGCGTAATTACACACCAGACACACCAGATCACTGCTTACTCACGATGCATTACTCTAACAGAGTAAAGATCAAACCAGCGAGTGGCACAACCAATGAGTCGTCCAAACTAGCACTTGCAGCTGTCGTTAGTGGCAGGCTGCAAGTCAAATGTAATGCGATTTTATTGCTCAAAGAGGCCTTTGTTGTCGTCTGTACAGACGACACAGAGGCTGAGAAACTACTTACCACCACTGCTACTACCACTCTACGAGACCAGGGATTTCTTGTCTTGACTTCCCCAGCACTGAGGGCCAGGAGAACTGTGTTCCTCAAGCGACTCGACAACCTTATCACTGTACAGGCCACTGAAGAAATCAAGTCATCTATCGAAGCAAAGAAGCCTTGGGCCAAGGTGGACTTCATTACTAAAATACCCAATGCTTCATCCATGCTGAAGGTCACCTTCAGTGACGTCAACATGGCAGCCAGAGCTCTCGCTGAGGGCCTGGCTATTCACTACTTCCACATCAACCCAGCCTTCATCGAAGCAGAGAAATTCCAACATATCTCACAGTGCTATAATTGTTACTCATACTTACACACCACAAATGATTGTCCTACCAAGGACAAGAAGTTCTGCTCCACCTGTGGCCGTGAGGGTCATGACTTCAAGAATTGCACTACTGCTTCACCACCTAAATGCTTGAACTGCAAGAATGACCACCATACTCTTGCTGCCAGGTGCCCTACCAGAAGAGACATACTCAAGAAACAACAACAACAACAACAACAACAACAACAACAACAACAACAACAACAACAACAACAACAAAAACCTAACCCACAAGCAACCACATATTCTGCTATCGCCAAGCTTCAAGCAGACACTACCAAGATACTACATGCCACGCAAGCTGCTCCCACCACTTCCCTGCCAGCACCTACTGCCGACTCCACCAAGATTCTTTGTTGCATTATGTATGCTCATGTACAGAATGCAGCTGAGCCTGGTTCCTTCAACACCTCCATCAATGAACTTTTCAAACTAAATAATATGCCTGGCCTCACATTCCCTGCATCACCACCTTCCACTGAGATCCTAAAATCTACTGCAAATATTACCAGCATCACCGCTGCTCCACCGCTGTCACAACCTCCACTAGACACAGAGATGGATCAATCAGAGACCACTGAGATGTCGGCAAACCCCACCAATGAGAGTCCACTACCGCTTGCATCCACTGCTAGAGCAACTGACCAGTCTGAAATCTTGCCTTCACCAGTTCAGCCACCAGCCAAGAAAGCAAAAACACAAGAAACTGCGGATGCACCTCACGGTGCCACTGACACTGCTTCACCACAACAAGTCCGATATCTGAAGGGTGTATACTTCTACACAACCAAGCAGTATAAGAACACAATGCTGTCTTCAGAAATCCATCAGCACCTCCAGGACGGAACAGTCAAGTATACCTATGACCAAACTGTTACATACACCACTGCAGACATGACCAGACTACTCACTGCCAACACCCAACACCTTGTGGAAGTCGAGTACACCTCAAAGAGGAAATTCAGGATGCTTCAGAATGGGGACCTTGAAGACGGTACCCTCGTCTAGCATGACTATCCATGACCATTCACCATGAAGATAAGTTTACCCAGCACTTTGCTGTCCTCTAAAGCTGGGGTGTAGCTCCAATCGACCCTGTAACTGCTGCCTCTGCCCGACTGCGCTTCTCTTTGGGGAAGTCAGCGCAAGATAGAAGAAGACGACACCCTCCAACCGGAGGGCCAAGAAAGAGGATGATGATCGTCACCCCCCACCTGGGGGGCAACTGCCGGGTCACCATCTGGAGAAGACCTGGGCCGGAAGTACCAGCGAATCAACATGAATGAAAATGAACACCTACACACGACACTCCACAAAGGAGAGCACAGCGCTAGCACGATCGACACCATGCATTGCCCTTCTAGGGCAGGGTTGGTGCCAGAGCCTGAGTTTGTAGCTCACAAGATGAGGGGGGTACTTGTGCCTCCTCCCATGGGAGACTTAGGTCTCAGACACTCCCTAGACAGGGAGCCAGTGCCGGGCCACCACTTGGAAGGGCCCGGGCTGGGAGAATACCGGCGAATCTTTAACAACAATAACGTGCTAAAAGAATGTAACCCCGACAGGGCTTGTAACAGTTGTTTCAAGTTGGAAAAAATTACATTCAGAAAGGTTATAGGAAAACACTGGTTTGGAAATAGAGTTGTGGATGAATGGAACAAACTCCGAGTACCGGAGTGTATATAAATGGGGTAAACATGACACGATTGCAAACAAACCATACCACAGGCGGGATTTGAACCCGCGGTCAGAGTCTCAAAACTCCAGACCGTCGCGTTAGCCACTGGGCCAGCTAGCTTCATTAAGATTCGTCGAACTAGGTATATTTCTACACCATAGGAAGGTTAGCATAGGCACCACTGTGTCCACAAATGCAAGATTTTACAGACGAATCTCCCGCTAGCATGGCCGTGACGAACTCTAGCTGGCCCAGTGGCTAACGCGACGGTCTGGAGTTTTGAGACTCTCTGACCGCGGGTTCAAATCCCGCCCGTGGTATGTTTTAAATGGGGTAAAATCTGAGTGGGGGTCTGTAACAAGTGACGTTCCACAGCGATCAGTTTTAGGCCCATTGTTGTTCATAATATACATTAATGACCTTGACGCCCCTCGAAGGGGGTTCCTTGACGGTGGTGAGGGGCTCTTGATCTAGGGAATTGGATCCGAATTGAGCCTTAATACTTTCCATCCCCCTCCCCACATGCGCTTTATAATCCTACGGGTTTAGCGCTCCACCATGATTATAATAATAATGACCTTGACGAGGGAATAACAAGTGATATGAGCAAATTCGCTGATGATACGAATATAAGTAGGATAATTGATTCAGAGAAAGATGTCACTGAAGTTCAGGAGGATTTGGACAATCTCATGTCATGGTCAGAAAAGTGGCAGACAAATGCAAAGTTCGGTAGCTCGGTAATGTCCATACCCCTAGCACTTATTAACTAAATAATGTTGGACTTGGCCATACATAATGCGAAAAAGACTTGGGGGTTATGGTAAACAGCAACCTGAAACCAAGACAGCAATGCCTAAGCGTACTTAATAAGGCAAACAGATTACTGAGATTTATATCAAGAAGTGTAAGCAACAGAAATCCATCAGTTACACTACAGCTCTACACTTCATTAGTAAGGCCATAGATTGTGCCGCACAGTTCTGATCTCCATATTACAGAATGTTTATAAATTCATTAGAAAACATTCAGGAAAGAATGACTAAATTAATACATAGCATAAAAATCTTCCTTATGAAGAAACATTGAAGTCCCTTAAATTGCATTCTCTTGTAAGACGAAGAATAAAGGGAGACATGATTGAGGTGTATAAGTAGAAGATGGGTGTTAACAAAGGAGATATAAATAAGGTCCTGAGGATATTCCTCCAAGAGAAAACCCGCAATAATAGATTCAAATTAGGTAAGTTTAGATTTAGAAAGGATATAGGAAAATATTAGTTTAGAAATAGGGTAGTCGATGAGTGAAATAGCCTGCCTAGTAGGGTTATTGAAGCTAAAACCTTTGGTCGCTTCAGATTTAGGTTGGATAAATACATGGGTGAGAGGGGTTGGATTTAAGCGGGACTTACACATGAGTTAAAAGGGTTATCAAAGCTTATTGCTTAGGTAGCACTGAAAAAAGTTTGGGCAGCACTTTTTCCCCCAGTGCCATGAGCTGCCACTTTCTTTGACAGTCTCAGGTGTGGTACTCTGTCAAAAGCCTTACTAAAATGCAAATAAACAATATCTAATATTTTATCATGATCAACAGCTTCAAAAGCTTTACTGAAGAAAGTTGGTAAATTAGTTAGGCAGGAACGGTCCCTAGTGAATCCATGCTGAGTATTATTGATCTAATTATGCTTGTCAAGATGGCTTCTTATAATTTGCCTACAATTGAGGTCAGGCTTATTGGGCGATAATTTGATGTTAATGACTTGCCTGTCCCTTGCTTTAAAAATAGGAATTAGATTGGCCATCTTCTACATACCAGACAATACACCTGTTTGAAGAGATATATTAAAAAAGTTAACGGTTCACATAGTTCCATTTTGCACTGGTTAAGAAGCCTTGAAAATAGTTCATCAGGGCCCTAGTGACTGTGATATTACATAATTTATCTTCTTCATGTCTGCTATTAAAAGTAATTGTGTGAAAACCGAGAGGAAATAGTTATTAAAAATCGAGCACATTTTATTATCCTTGTCTGTAAGATGCCCAGAATTATTTTTAAGGGGGATCTATCTTTTCCCTAACTTTTGTTCTGTGTACCTGGAAAAAATCTTTCGGGTTAGTTTTTGAAACCCTAACAACTTTATTTTCATAGCTGAAATCTCTTCATCTGCATTCTTTGGAAGGTAGGCGAGAAAGATGCAACATAATTTACACCTGGACAATCGTTGATAGACCGGTCCTGACCTGCACACAGCACTCTGTATGAAAACGAGAGCTATGTGACAGACTATGCAAAGTGTCTCCAATGAAAAGCAGGGGTACGACGAGTATACTTGGGAAGCCTTTACCCACTCTGCCTGCTGTATCCCAGCAAGTGGGCACGTCTCCTATACTACCCCAGTGCTTAACAAAATAGGGAATAGCATAAGACGGTACAAATAAAAATGGGAACAATGACTATAGTTTACTTAATAAAATAGAAGGAATACACCATATTCTTACAGAGAATTACATAGTATAATCGGCCTATGAGACTTATTACTAGGGGGAGGTGGGAATGTTACCAGTAACACGGACTTCTACTCAACTGTTTCAAGATGTTTAGATACAACTAATATCAACAGCTATCATCATTACTGATTCTGTGTCATCACTGAAGGCTCTTGACTTATATAGTGACCCCACAACATGAGATTAGATTTTGCCACCGAAGTGGCTAGTTTATTGTGCACCCCATATCCATCCTGTGCACCTTATCGCAAGAGTATATGGATACACAAGAGACCTAAGAACTAGGCCCCAAAAGAGTTACTGGTGTACATTTGGATTTATATCTACAGTTCACTTATCTGTTACAAGCAAATTTAGGAAATTTGCTTAGTATATCTGGTATCTTATTTTCATTAATAAGATATCTTGACATGTCACATAGGTTATTATACTGTATCTCTATATTCCTCAATAAGTGGACATAAGTGGTATAAGTGACCATATACCTGATCATATAATTTGCATTTAGTTTGATCATCATCTGTGTGTCTCCCAAACTGCCAGAAGTACTTGCAACCAAGCCTGGCCACTACAACATCAGTCAGTCTGTTCACATTGCAAGTTGCTCCATAAATATACTTATCTAAGTTCATGTTGTTATAGTGGGTTATAGATCTACTCAGACTTCTAATTACATTCCTATGACATTCATTTTCATTATTTACTTCTCTGCTAATATTATTCCTAATGCTAGGCACAGATATACCAAAGTTACATTCTCCTTCTTGGCTAACATATCAGCTTTATCATGAAGGAGTAATCCAGTGTATGATGGGATCCATTGCAATTATACATTAATTCCTTTTTCCCGGATTTTTGAGTATCTGTACCTGGCTTCTCCAATGAGCATGTTGTTGGAGTCGTCATATGAGTCAAGAGCATTCAGTGATGGCATAGGATCAGTAATGATGATGAGAGACAAGCTCAGTGTCATAACTCACGAAATCGTAATGACACGATTGCAAACAAACCATACCACGGGCGGGGATAGAACCCGCGATCAGAGTCTCAAAATTCCAGACCGTCGCATTAGCCACTGGACCAGCTAGCCACATTAAGATTCGTCCAACTAGGTATATTTCTACACCATAGGAAGGTTAGCATAGGCACCACTGTGACCACAAATGCAAGATTTTACAGACGAATCTCCAGCTAGCGTGGCCGTGACGAACTCTAGTTCAAGTCCCCTCAAAGCCGTTAACATGACTCACGAAATCGTAATGACACGATTGCAAACAAACCATACCACGGGCGGGGATAGAACACCACTGGTCACAGTGGTGCCTATGCTAACCTTCCTATGGTGTAGAAATATACCCAGCTGGACGAATCTTATTGAGGCTAGCTGGTCCAGTGGCTAACGTGACGGTCTGGAGTTTTGAGACTCTCTGATCGCGGGTTCTATCCCCGCCCGTGGTATAGTTTCTCAGTGTCATAAGTTAGCTTTAGCGCCATTAGGACCGCAAACAATTCAGTTTGCAATGTAGATGCTCAGTTGTTAATTCTTATGCCTAGTTCAACAAATTTGTTATCGTTCTTAACTAGGGAGGTGGCAACAAGAGCAGATGCAGCCCTACCAGAAGACTCCTGTTTAGATCCATCAGTGTATATTACCTGTAATAACTTATTACTACCAGCTAGGCGAGAAATTTCTTCTTGAGCAGTTACTTTAACAAGTGATTTAAGGAAGGGATTACTAGCAATGAGCTTCTTGAGAGGGGCTTGCAGGCATGTGATATTAAATGAACACATCTTCCATGGAGGGGTGAAATGCTCTTGTTGTCCACAGTGATACAGTTCATGCAGGTTATGAAACTAAATATAATTGCATGTTTCCACAACCCGTTTAGATCTGTGTATTTACTTCTAGATATTTAGTAAGATTCATGTTGACAGTGAACACCAACAACATGCTCATTGGAAAAGCCAGTTATAGATACTCCTTCATGATAAAGTTAATATGTTAGCCAAGAAGAACACCCTGAAGGAGGATGTAGAACATAACTTTGGTATATCTGTGTCTAGCATTAGGAATAATATTAAGAGAGAAGTAAATAATGAAATGAATGTTATAGGAATGCAATTAGAAGCCTGAGTAGATCTAACCCACTATGATAACATGAACGTAGATAAGTAGGTTTATGGAGAAACTTGCAATGTGAACTGAGTGACTGGTGTTGTTGTGGCCAGGCTTAGGCTTGGTTACAAGTACTTCTGGCAGTTTGGGAGACACACAGATGATGATCAAACTAAATGCAAATGATGTGGTCAGGCTTTTGGTCACTGTCTTGAACACTATGTGCTTAATTGTCCACTTATTGAGGAATATAGATATAGACAGTATAATAACCTATGTGGCATGTCAAGATATCTTATTAATGAAAATAAGATACCAGAAAACAAAAGCGTTCACATTGCTAAACTTACAAACTATAATATAGTCACTTAGCCTTAATACCATAATCTGTAATAACTTAAAGTTTAGAATTAATCTAAGTCTGCCCGAGATGCCTAGCCATGCTAGGTGTCCTAGTGGCCCCTTCTGTAATTAGTATTTTAAAACATGTAAACCACACATCCAAAATCTGTAAACCCCGCATTGTAATCCTTATAGAGAATAAACTTGATTGAGTGATTGATTGATATACTAAGCAAATTTCCTAAATTTGCTTGTAACAGATAAGTGAACTGTAGATATAAATCCAAATGCACACCTGTTAACCCTTTCGGGCCTAGTTCCTAGGCCTTTTGTGTATCCTTATGCTCTTGCGCTACCGTCCACAGGTTGGATATGGAGTGCACAATAAACTAGCCACTTTGATTTTAAAATTCTTAAGTAGAGAAGGTATATCAAGAAGGTTTTCATGGTAATGAAAAACCAACATATTCTTGGTTAAATATGATTGTCCTTCTTTGAATTGTAAATTGTATTTCTAGCAATTTTAAAAGATTTATCAGTTTCATAAACCTTCATAAATCTATTTTTTTCACAGTGGTTGTTTTGCATATTGTGGTATCACCTGTTCACTGTGAACTCAGATTAAGTTGTAACAAACAAGTGTGGTACTAGTTCCGATTCCTTACTCTGGTGATGGAGACTGTATAATATACACCAGTATGTGTACACATTTAAATATTTAAATTCAGGAATTATGAGGATTAATATGAAGGTGAGATGTGGGAAGAGAGAAATATGGAGGAGTGAGAGATTTGGAAGTTGTTTAGCGAATGTTTAGGGAATTTTAAGCTAAGTGTGAAGGAAGGGTATCCTTCACTATTATAGCATCGCTATGAAGGAAGGGTATCATTCACTACCATAGCATCAGTGTGAAGGAAGGGTATCCTTCACTACCATAACAGTGTGAAGGGTATCCTTCACTACCATAGCATCAATGTGAAGGGTATCCTTCACTACCATAGCATCAGTGTGAAGGAGGGGTATCCTTCACTGCCATAATATCAGTGTGAAGGGCATCCTTCATTACCATAACATCAGTGTGAAGGAAGGGTATCCTTCGCTACCATAAAACTGGTGTGAAAGAAGGGCATCCTTTGCTGCCACGACACTGGTGTTAAGGGTATCCTACACTACCACGAAACTGGTGTTTAGGAAGGGTATCCTACACTACAATGCACTAGTGTTTAGGAAGGGTATAAGAACATAAGAACATAAGAACATAACGAAGGAACACTGCAGAAGGCCTACTGGCCCATGCGAGGCAGGTCCAAGTCTCCTACCGGCTTAAGCCAATGCACCCAACCTAGTCAGGTCAGGTCACATTGACTTAAGGGAGGAACACGGCAACCGACCTGGTAGCACAAGCTATGAGGTCCAACTCACACCCACCCACATCCACTCATGTATTTATCCAACCTATTTTTAAAGCTACACAACGTTCTGGCCTCTATAACTGTACTCGGGAGTTTGTTCCACTCATCCACAACTCTATTACCAAACCAGTACTTTCCTATATCCTTTCTGAATTCTACACTACAATACACTGGTGTTTCGGAAGGGTATCCTACACTACAATACACTGGTGTTTCGGAAGGGTATCATAAGAAGAACATAAGAAAGAAGGAACACTGCAACAAGCCTACTGGCCCATGCAAGGCAGCTCCAATTCTCGTACCGGCTTAAGCCAATGCTTTGACCTAGTGAGGTCAGACACTTCACTTAAGGGAGGAGCAGTGCATCCGACCTAGTAGCACAAGCTAGTCAGGTCCAACTCACACCCACCCACATCCACTCATGCATTTGTCCAACCTATTTTTAAAACTACACGTCTTAGCGTCTATGACGGTACTCGGGAGTTTGTTCCACTCATCCACAACTCTATTACCAAACCAGTGCTTTCCTATATCCTTCCTGAATCTGAATTTTTCTAATTTAAAGCCATTGCTGCTAGTCCTGTCTGTTAGATATTTTTAGCACGCTATTTACATCCTCTTTATTAATTCCTGTTTTCCATTTATACACCTCAATCATATCCCCCCCCCCCATTAATTCTACGCCTTTCTAAAGAGTGCAGATTCAGGGCCCTCAGTCTATCCCCGTAGGGAAGATTTCTGATACATGGGATTAACTTTATCCCCCTCTGTACGTTTTCCAGTGCATTTATATCCATTCTTTAATACGGTGACCAAAACTGCGCAGCACAATCTAAATGAGGCCTAACCAAAGATATATAGAGTTGAAGAACAACCTGAGGACTCCTAATATTTATATTTCTTGCTTTGAAGCCAAGGATTCTGTTAGCTTTATTGCGAACACTAATGCACTGTTGTCTTGGTTTTAGATTATTAACCAGAACTCCTAAATCCTTTTCGCAATCTATAATATTAAGCTCTACATTATTTAGTTTATATGTGTCATTGTTATTTTCCTGTCCAACATTTAGAACTTTGCATTTGTCTATATTAAACTGCATCTGCCACTTCTCCGACCACTGCATCAGTCTATTCAAATCATCCTGGAGTGCTCTAGTGTCCTCATTAGAATGAATTGGACGGCCTATTTTGGTGTCATCAGCAAATTTGCTTATGTCGCTGTTTATTCCCTCATCTATGTTGTATATGTAGATTGTGAACAACAACGGGCCCAACACTGACCCCTGTGGAACACCGCTTGTGACGTGCCCCCATTCCTATTTCTCCCCATTTATCCAAACTCTCTGCTGCCTATTCGTCAGCCATGCCTCAACCCATGAAAAAATTTCTCCTATTCCGTGTGCCTTAAGTTTCCTCAGTAGCCTCTGATGTGGAACACTATCAAAAGCCTTACTGAAGTCCATATACACAGTATCATATTTAATACCATGATGTACCTTCTCAAATACCTTAGTGAAAAAAATTAGTAAATTCGTAAGACAGGAACGCCCCTTTATAAAACCGTGTTGAGATTCATTAATCAATTTATGCCTTTCGAAATGGCTACGAATTGCTTCGGCAATTATTGATTCCATAAATTTTCCCACTATGGAGGTAAGGCTTATTGGTCTATAGTTCGAAGCCAAGGACCTGTCACCTGCCTTGTAAAGAGGTATTACATTTGCTATTTTCCACTTATCAGGCACTATGCCAGTTTGTAGTGATATGTTGAAAAGATTAGCCAAAGGTATGCTAAGTTCCTCTTTACATTCCTCTAACACCCTTGCAAACAGTTCATCAGGACCTGGGGATTTGTTAGCTATTAGTTTCTCTATTTGTCTGAGGACCATGTCACTAGTTACCGCAGTCGTGCATAGTTTATTATCGTCCTGTTCTACATAATCTATTATTTCTGGAATTTCGCTAGTATTTTCCTGGGTAAAAACTGAGAGGAAGTAAGAATTGAAAATTTCCCACATTTCCGTATCACTGTCAGTGATCTGACCTGAGTTACTGTTAAATGGGCCTATATTGCCGCTAATCTTACTTCTGTATACCTGAAAGAACCCTTTTCAGTTAGTCTTCGAGTCCCTTGCGACCTTAGTCTCATAATCCCTTTTTGCTTTTCTTATTCCTTTTTTTTTTATTTCCCTCTTTAATTGAATATATAGATTTCTTAACTGCCCATCCCCTCTTTTGATACGCCTATATATGCCTCTCTTTTGAAAAAATGAGATGTTTTAATCTATTGTTCATACATTTGGGATCATTTTTGTTAAATCTAATTTCCTTACTCGGAACAAAAGTTGTCAGGGCAGCTAGAACTATGTTCTGAAAAACGTCATATTGGCAACCATGATCACCTACCTGACCCATAGTCAGGACATCCCAATTTAGCCCACCCAGGTAATTTTTCAGTCCCATGAAATGAGCCAAGCGAAAGTCTGGGACAAAGATTTGATTGCAGTTATTCAGGTAACTCCATGATATATTGAAACTAAGTGATTTGTGATAACTTTCCTCAAGCTCATCATTAACCTCAAGATTATTAACTAGTGATTCTTTGTTGGCAAGAACCAAGTCCAGTAGATTGTTTCCTCTAGCTGGTATCCTACACTACAATACACTGGTGTTAAGGAAGGATATCCTACACTACAGTACACTGGTGTTATGGAAGGTATCCTAGACTACAATACACTAGTGTTATGGAAGTATATCCTACACTACAATACGCTGGTATTAAGGTATCCTACACTACAATACACTGGTGTTAAGGAAGGGTATCCGACACTACAGTACACTGGTGTTAAGGAAGGGTATCCGACACTACAGTACACTGGTGTTAAGGAAGGGTATCCTACACTACAATACACTGGTGTTAAGGAAGGTATCCTACACTACAATACACTGGTGTTATGGAAGGGTATCCTATAATACAATACATTAGTGTTAAGGAAGGTGTCCTACCCTACAATACACTGATGATGAAGGTATCCCACAATACACTGGTATTAAGGAAGGGTATCCTACACTACAATACACTGGTATTAAGGAGGGTATCCTACACTACAATACAGTGGTGTTAAGGAAGGTATCCTACACTACAATACACTGGTATTAAGGAGGGTATCCTACACTACAATACACTGGTATTAAGGAGGGTATCCTACACTACAATACACTGGTATTAAGGAAGGTATCCTACACTACAATACAGTGGTGTTAAGGAAGGTATCCTACACTACAATACACTGGTATTAAGGAGGGTATCCTACACTACAATACAGTGGTGTTAAGGAAGGTATCCTACTCTACAATACACTGGTATTAAGGAAGGTATCCTACACTACATTACACTGGTATTAAGGAGGGTATCCTACACTACAATACACTGGTATTAAGGAAGGTATCCTACACTACAATACAGTGGTGTTAAGGAAGGTATCCTACACTACAATACACTGGTGTTAAGGTATCCTTCATTACAATACACTGGTATTAAGGAAGGTATCCTTCACTACAATACACTGGTGTTAAGGAAGGTATCCTTCACTACAATACACTGGTGTTAAGGTATCCTTCACTACAATACACTGGTATTAAGGAAGGTATCCTTCACTACAATACACTGGTATTAAGGAAGGTATCCTTCACTACAATACAGTGGTGTTAAGGAAGGTATCCTACACTACAATACACTGGTGTTAAGGAAGGTATCCTTCACTACAATACACTGGTGTTAAGGAAGGTATCCTTCACTACAATACACTGGTGTTAAGGAAGGTATCCTTCACTACAATACACTGGTGTTAAGGAAGGTATCCTTCACTACAATACACTGGTGTTAAGGAAGGTATCCTTTACTACAATACACTGGTGTTAAGGAAGGTATCCTTCACTACAATACACTGGTGTTAAGGTATCCTTCATTACAATACACTGGTATTAAGGAAGGTATCCTTCACTACAATACACTGGTGTTAAGGAAGGTATCCTTCACTACAATACACTGGTGTTAAGGTATCCTTCACTACAATACACTGGTATTAAGGAAGGTATCCTTCACTACAATACACTGGTGTTAAGGAAGGTATCCTTCACTACAATACACTGGTGTTAAGGAAGGTATCCTACACTACAATACACTGGTGGTAAGGAAGGGTATCCTACACTCCAATACACTGGTGTTATGGAAGGATATCCTTCACTACAATACACTGGTGGTAAGGAAGGTATCCTACACTACGATACACTGGTGTTATTGAGTGAATATACTGAGAGCAGGAGGGAAACAGAAGTGCTTGAAGAATAACATATTTGGTACAGCAAATTAGTGTGCAAGATATTGTCAGCAGGTGTGCAGGTAAATGTCACTTAAAGTTCAAGGAGTGAGTGGAAAAACAGGAAGGAAGGGGCATCCAGTGTGTGTGGTAAAAAATGTTGACAACTGGACAATGGCAAATGTCACAGCTGGGAGAAGGTATCTGTTAACTCTCTTAATGGTGCAGGGGTCATAGCCCCTACGGCCAGGTCTCTGACAACGCCTTATACAATTATATAATTTATTATAAGGCACAGAGGAAGTAAATCTAATTATATATTGAATGTAAATGAACGTTTCTTAAATTTATGTGAGACAAAGAAAATATCAACAATCCTGCCAGAGTGCAAAATGTTCAACCGGTTTCTGTTTCACTCTCTTTTGCTAGGACGGTAGCACCTCTCTGGGTGGTTGTCGGTTTGTAACCTACTACCTCGTGACGACAGTTTCTTTACGTACGTGAGAGGGCTGATTACGGACTTCGTTGTCGTGGCCGTACTGGGTGCGCTTCGGCTCCCTCGGGGTAAAAAATGACTTTCTAAAACCCAACTATAAACGGGTCTATGCATTTGTGCACATTGGGCCGTAAACTCTGTTTCACTTGTGATGAATGATTTTGAAAACCGACAAGTTGAAGATTGAGACACTGATGCAACATATGGGAATCTTTGTTGAGGAAACGTTTCGCCACACAGTGGCTTCATCAGTCCAGTACAAAGCAGAAGGGTGTAAGGAGAGGAGGAGTTGAGGTAATCAGTCCCTCAGCCTAGAGTCGATGTGTTCAGTCCATCAGTCTTGTAAAATGTACAGCATAGGGCCGTAGACTTGGCTTATATACTATAGTCAGGTGAGGTGGGGTCATAGTGGAACCATCCACTAGTCTGAGGAGATCTCGGTCCTAAGGTTGGACAAGTTTTGAAGAATTCTTTGTATCAAGATCCCATGACACTGCATCATCATGGGATCTTGATACAACCTTAGGACGAAGATCTACTTAGACTAGTGGATTATTCCACTGTGACCCCGCCTCCTCCCGTTTCGCCTCACCTGACTACAGTATATAAGCCAAGTCTACGGCCCTATGCTGTACACATCCACTGCTAGAGCAACTGACCGGTCGGAAATCTCGCCTTCACCAGTTCAGCCACCAGCCAAGAAAGCAAAAACACAAGAAACTGTGGATGCACCTCATGGTGCCACTGCCACTGACACTGCTGCACCACAACAAGTCCGATACCTGAAGGGTGTATACTTCTACACAACCAAGCAGTATAAGAACAGAATGCTGTCTTCAGAAATCCATCAGCACCTCCAGGACGGAACAGTCAAGTATACCTACGACCAAACTGTTACATACACCACTGTAGACATGACCAGACTACTCACTGCCAACACCCAACACCTTGTGGAAGTCGAGTACACCTCAAAGAGGACTATCCATGACCATTCATCATGATAAGTTTCCCCAGCACTATCCATGACCATTCATCATGAAGATAAGTTTCCCCAGCACTTTGCTGTTCGCTAAAGCTGGGGTGTGGCTCCAATCGACCCTGTAACTGCTGCCTCTGCCCGACTGCGCTTCTCTTCGGGAAAGTCAGCGCAAGATAGAAAACGACGACACCCTCCAACCGGAGGGCCAAGAAAGAAGATGATCGTCACCCCCCACCCGGGGGACCACAGCCGGGTCACCATCTGGAGAAGACCCGGGCCGGAAGTACCGGCGAATCAACATGAATGAATGAAAATGAACACCACCACACGACACTCCATACAGGAGAGCACAGCGCTAGCACGATCGACACCATGCCCTGCCCTTCTAGGGCAGGGTTGGTGCCAGAGCCCGAGTTTGTAGCTCACAAGATGAGGGGGGTACTTGTGCCTCCTCCCATGGGAGACTTAGGTCTCAGACACTCCCTAGACAGGGAGCCAGTGCCGGGCCACCACTTGGAAGGGCCCGGGCCGGGAGAATACCGGCGAATCTTTAACAACAACAACCTATTCTGTACATTCTACAAGATTGTTATTAGTCTAAAGGGGTGTTAGCATAACAGTGAGAGTCTGTTATGGTCCTTTTCTAATACCAGTTATGTTGGGTCATGATCTCTTCCTTTGTAGACCCATAGCTCTTACTAGTTCCATTTGAAAATTAAGGGAATCTTCTCTGAGGTCCAGTCTTCTAGTCTACGAGGCCAGTTACAAGTTTTTATCTCAACGTGTTTATGACAGATCGACACGTTAGTGCCCATCATCCTCGTGAGATACGTAACTTTACTTATGTTGTTTATATAAATAAATTATATCATACGTTTTATTTAATATTATGTCACTGTGTGAATTAAAAGGCCAAGGAAGACTTATCAGAGCTTTCTCCTTTTGTATATGAACAAGTGAATAAAAGTCAAAATAAAATCATACATAATTTTATTTGGGTAAAAAATCATCCTTAATTATAATCACGTTAAGAAAAAATCATTAATACATATAAGTTAATTAAGTTAGTGGTGGTGGTGGTGGTGGTCCTTCCGTTGACTGGTGTCGTGCAGCCTCAATAAAAGGTTGACCATCATGAGTAAGTCGACTCACTCAGTTATCACATCTGGTGATGCTGGTTTGTATCCTGGGGGAGTGTTGGATGACACATTGGATGGTAAGGCGAAGCATCTTTTATCCGGGGGAGTGCAAAGTATCGGGGATGGTCTTTGTGGGGATTCCAACCAGGTTATTGTCGAATCGAAGAAATCATTAGCCTCTTCGATTAGTCCATTGTCTAACATGGTTGCTACTCTACTACAACCTAGTAATGATTCTTTTAATTCTGGTTGGCACAACCTCAGATCATTGCTCCTCCCCCATACCTGATTGTTAATTATTATTAGTGTCAGATGACCCGGCCGTGGGTGGGATGATGGGCGCCTCACTCACAGCAGTAGTAAGGGACCTCTTAACCTGCTAGGAACAAGAGCAAATGTGTCAACTTTCAACTCTTCCAGGAGGGTATTAGTGGCGTACCCTATCTCAACCCGTTATTAATTGTTGTTTTTCACATTCTCTTTATCACCACATTCATTCTCAACATCGCCGTCTTCATCATCAACATCAGAGGGTGTCAGCAACTTCACATTTTCCTCGGGAATAATCTTCCACAAACCATTGTTTTCAGCAGTGGTTTCCTATACAATTTTTCATACATATACATTTTCACATTAACTCATACGAATCGGGTGTATACACATTTTCTGTGACATTTTTTATACATCTCGCTAATGCATAATAGGTTCTATGTAAATTATTTCATAATAATAAGTTCCATATAAATTATTTCATACACGCATAATCAAATCTGTGGTCATACACAATGAAATCTGTGCCACACTAAGGTTATATACACGTAATAATATCTACGCTACTTCTGACAGATAACTATGCATCACTTAAAATCTCATTAAGTTGTATAAATCTTAACCTTAGTCAGGATAAATATGACACATGGTGGAAAGATAAACACATATGCAGTATAATGTGATCCTTTATTGACTACGTTTCGCCCAAACAGTGGGCTTTTTCAAGTCACAACCAGATCTACCTGGGGTAACGAACGAACGAAAGTTCAGGTAAGATCCCAAATGGGATGAGCGGGGAAGACGGGACAGACGAAGAATAGTGCTGGAGAGGAGTGTTCTTAGTCGTAGAAATAGAGCCAGGGCTTAACCCAGCAGCAAAGGCGATCATGGGACAGATATTGAAAAGAGAAATTCCGGTTCTTCTGTTGGGACTCCGCTGGGGTGAGCTGGGAGTAAGGGACTTGCGACGTTTAGAGCTAGAGAGGAGTGCAGAACTGAGTCATGTCTTAACCCAAAAAATGCTAAGGCGAACGTGGGTCAGAGAATGGTACCTGTCTTAGAAGGTACCTGTCAGCGGATCCAAGGTTATTTGTAAGTAGGGTTAGGAGCAGGATCATGCAAGGAGTAGAAAAGGTTGTGTTGGTTTGTGGGTCTACGAATGTCTTCGTCAAGGAGAGAGGTCCAGTAGTCATGTCGTGTCTCAAGTTTGTCTATCTGTCTGTCACTGAGCCTCTTCCAGTACGGATTCAGTGCAGGGACGTCTAACTGGGCATGGAGAGACTCGCTTGTGGCGAAGTCCTCCCATCTGACATCAAGCACCCAGCGCAGCGCCTTGTTCTGGACACGCTGCAGTTTAAGTAAGTTTGTTTTTGCTGCAAGAGAGAGGGCTAGAGGAGAGTAAGTTATCAGAGGACGTATTAGGGATTTGTAGAGGTGTAGTTTGGTGCGTTGAGAGGCATGTTTCAGCTTGTAGAGGCCCGCAAGGGCCTTACTAGCTATTGCATGCCTTGAGTGAATGTGTCCGTGTAAACGAAGAAGGTAGTCAAGATTAACGCCAAGGACAGTGACAGATTGTGTGATAGGGAAGTAAGTGCGGGTGTCAGCTGTTCTGAGTTCGACAGGTAATGGAGGATCACGTTTCCTGTAGTTAAAATACGTAATGCTGGATTTTGCTGCATTGGTTTTGATCCTCCATTTTTGTTCCCAGATGGCTATCCTGTCAACCTCATTTTGTGTTTTGTGTGTGAGTGTATCTATATTGGCATGAGTGATAAGTTGTGTAATGTCGTCTGCATAGGCTAGTGTGACGGAGTTGTGGTATACAGGTGTTGGAATGTCGTTAGTGTATAAAATGTAGAGGGTAGGGGAAAGGACAGATCCCTGGGGTACTCCAGCATTTAGTGTGAAGTAGTTAGAGTAACAGCCTTGGAATTTGATTCTCATGGTACGGCCGTCTAGGAAGTTGCAGAGGAGTTTACGAGTATTGAGAGGCAGGTTGAAGTTAGTGCAGAGTTTGTACTTGAGCCCCTCGTGCCACACAGTGTCAAAAGCTTTTTCAACGTCTTTTGCAACCAGGGCTGTCCTGTTTCTTTGTTTTGTGTTTATGTGGATGTAGTTGAGAATGATGTTAATGGCATCCTGTGTGGATCTGTGTGTTCTGAAGCCAAACTGGCCATCTGAAAGTAGAGAATTATGTTCCAGGTATCTGCGAAGGCGATGATTAATGAGTTTTTCAAAGAGTTTTCCTAAAGTTTCGAGGAGGCTGATAGGGCGATAGTTTCTAGGGTCAGAGTGGTCTTTATTGGGTTTAGGAAGGAGGATAGCAGTAGCAGCTTTGAAGAGGGAAGGGAAGTAACCAGAGGCAAGGGAGGCATTGAGGAGGTTTGTGTAGGCAGTAATGATAGAGTCAGGAAGGTGTTTCAGGATAATATGGTTTAGGCCAGAGGCACCAGGAGCCTTTGGAGGAAGGTGTCTGAGGAGAGTTTTAATGTCTGTGTTGGTGAAAGGAGTGTCGAGTTCTTGGGAGGAGGTAAGAGTGTCTAGATGTATGTGGCTGTCTGGTGTTGTTTCTTGTGTGTGTGCAGTGTTCCAGTGTTCTATGTTCTGAATGTGTTGAATAACGTTAGGGCGAGGTGGGTGAGGGTGGAAGATGTTCTCCCAGATGTGTTTGAAGATGTTGGTAGCAGCCTGTGGGTCTGAGATGTGTGTGTTGTTGTGGGTGATGTGTTTGAATTTGTTGGTGGGAGTAGTGCCTCTGATTTTTTTGATAAAGTTCCAGAAGGCTTTAGTGTTTTTAACACGCTGCCTGTCCGCTTGTTGTATTAGTCGTGACCAGTGATTGTTGTGGTCTTGGTCTAGGCTGTGTAAAATGTTGTTTCTAAGGTAAATGAGATCTAATCGGACTTGATTAAATCTATGTGTGTTGTAGAGGAAGCGGTTGTGGTAGCAGATAATTAGTCTTCTTGTTCTGAGTGACGGTTTGAAGGAATAACGAGTGGTGTGAGTTTTCTTTGGTATTGCGATGTTGGCTGCTTGTGTAATGGTGTCCTGGATGAGATCAAGTTGAGTATCGATGTCAGAGATGGGTTTGTTGTTGTAGTCATAGGTGAGGTTAATATTGTCTATGTGTTGTTTGAAAGCATCCCAGTCAGCGTTCTTGTAGGAGAATGAAGGTGTGGTTGGAATGAGGATAGGGTTGGAGGAGATGTGTAAGATGGCTGGGATGTGATCAGAGCCTGTAATAGGGCCAGGTGAGATGTAATGTTGAAATAGAGAGCTGGCTCGGTTTGCCAGAATGTCTGGTTTGCCTTGGCCCGTGTGGTTGAAGAAGGTATTGAAGTCTGGGCCAAGATGAATTAGGTGTTTATGGTTTGTGAAGTTGAGTAATTGGTGACCAAGTTGGTTGTTACTGGTGTGATGAAAGGCAGTGTGTTTGGCATTCATGTCAGCTAGTAGGTAAGTTGGTGTGTTGGTGTAGTTGAAGACTAAGGAGAGGTCGTGTATGTTGAGAGTAGTGTTTGGGCGAGCATAGGTGGTGAAAAAGATAAAGGGGCCAATGTGGGTGTGTATTCTGACCGCAAGACAGTGTTGGTGAATAAAAGGGATTGGGAGAAATTCATGTTTTATGTTGGAATTGACAAGGATGGCAACCCCATCGTGGGGATCATAGGGGGACTGTAGTGCAGTATAACCATAATGGCGGATACATTGAGGGGCTTTGAGGCAGGTACTGTTTAGCAAAACAATATCTGGCCTCTCTGCTTCAAGGAGCTCGGCCAGTAGGTGTCTAATTGTAAAGTAAGAACGTACGTTGAACTGAATCACCTTAAATGTAATTTAATGGTTTCGTCTTAGCAAAGTTAATGTCGGGGGAGGAGTTTGGATTAAAGCCCGTGATAGTGGTGCCATCAGTGGATGTGTGTTTGTAGGTGCTACGGACCCTTTTCCTGGAGGGGGAGGAAGAGATGGATCTGTTTTTATGTTCTTTGGTCTGTCCGTCAGAAGTTGGGGTAGGTTTAGGTTTGAGTGGATTTTGTCTGGAGGAGGTGGAGTTGGACCTGGATGAGGTTTTGGTTGTGGTGGAGTGGGCGAAGGTGGATGCAGAGGAAGTGGAAATTTTGGTAAGGTATGAGGAAGTGGAAGCTTTGGAAGGGGATGAAGTGGGTAAGGAAGTGGGGGGGAGTGGTGGTCGTAGCAGTAGCAGTAGGGGTGTTGGTGGGAGGTGTAGAAGTAGTGAAGAGAGGTAGTGGAGGAGGAGAGCTGGTGGGAGTAGGAAGTGGGGGGGTGGGAGAGAGGAAGGAGGGAGAGGTTGTAGGAGGCTTGGAAGAGAAGCAGGAAGGAGGGATAATTAAAGAGGGAAGATTGTTAGCAGACAAGATTAGGTTAAGGACATGTGAGTAGTCTGATTGGTAAGCTTGTGAGATTACCATCGCAGAGTGGGCAGCAGTGGCAAGTTGACAGTTAGTTTTGTAGTCTAGTGTGGGTGTAGAAGGAGAAGTGCTTGTAGTCTGTGTGTTGGTGTTTGATGTGTGTAGAGTAGAAGAGGTAGACCAAGTGCGTGGGGAGGCCCAGGCATTGGGGGAAGGGGAGGGAGGTAAGGAAGGGGAGGGAGGAGCAGGGAAGGGGTTGGGGAGGGAGGGAGGTTGGCTTGCTCTGAGGGAGGAGAGAATGTGCTTTCTAGAAGGGCAGGAATTTGCAACTGCAGTGTGTGACCCGCCGCAGTTAGAACATTTAAGGGGGAGGTTGCAAGTATTCCAGAAGTGGCCAGTTGCTGAACATCTGGAGCAGACTTGTGTAGATGTGCATGTGTTTTTGTCGTGGCCGAATTTGTAGCATTTAAGACATTGTGTGATTGGGTGGAAGTTCGGAGTGAAGAGAGTGTTTGGAGGAATGCGGATGGTCTTGGCAAAGATTCCTTGACTGAAGAGTGTAGAGGCGTCAGCAGGAGTAGAACAGCGTATTTTGAGAATGGTAGAGTTTTCTGGTCTGTAAATATCGTCAACAGAGACTTTGTTCTTAGTACTGATATCTTTTATTAAGTCTTCTTTGTCTGTGTCATAGGCTGTCAGGAGAGAGTAGTCTACGTGTTTAGCAATGACTGTGCTTTTGGCACGGTGCTCAGGAGTCCAAATAATGGTGAAGCCTGCGTTGAGAAGTTTTTGTCTGGTATCGCTTGAGGTGTACGCTTCGTAGGAATGTTTGTCAAGAAGGAGTTTGAAGCCTGAGTTGGTTTTGAAGACTTTAAGTTGAGGTGCACCAGTGATCTGATATAATAAATTTTCTGGACAGATAGTGGCATCAGGATTAGAAAATTTGAGGTTTAGCGAGAAGGAATTGGATTTAGAAGAAGCAGAGGCAGGTGTGGGCGGTTGGGGGAGATTGGAAGGGGGGTAGGAGGTGGAAGGCAACGAAGGCATCGTCTAATTACGAAAAGATGTAATTGGAGGTGACAATCGGCCAAAAAGTGAGAGTACTCAGCTAGGCAAGTACGTGTAAGTAGACAAACGTACTTGCCTGGCGCAGGACACTGAGGTGGTGAACTGTAGCTTGATGGAGCACTGTATATCCTGAGTGGCGGCGAGACTGGCTGTATGGCGTGCAGTCAACAGGCGAAGAGAATTCAGGCAGCAAGAGGCTTCCTGCCCTTCGGTCGGCAACCACCGACGCACCAATCCTGATGGTGGAGAGGAAGACGAAGGTCCAGCAAGCACTACTCAAAGCACTACTCAACACGGGGTAATTCGAGAGAGGCGTGAACGTCGATGTGTTAGGTAAGCACACGTCACCACTCGAGCTAAGTCGACTGACCGCAGGAAATATCTGATATTTCCTGACTATGGAACTGAACTTCTCCAGGCTGAGGGACTGACAACCTCAAAATTCTACGACTTCAAGGGTGATGGACTGATTACATCGTCTTCACATATCTACTGTTCCTGCCTACTTTCTGTATTCGACTGAAGAAGCCTACTGTGTAGGCGAAACGTTTCGGAATAAAGTTGCCTAACTGTTGCCTATGTGTCTTACCTACCAACCTGTCGGTATTGTATACCATTTTGATGATCATCTTGTTCGATTTCCATTTTGCATTCCTTAAGAACCCTTGAAAAAACCTCATCAGGACCCGGTGACTTATTTTGCTTCAGTCGGTCTATCTGCTTCACAACCATTTCACTAGTGAATGTGATGTTACATAATTTATCTTCTTCTGGCCCACTATAAAAATTAATTACCGGAATATTATTAGTGTCTTCCTGTGTAAAAACCGAGAGAAAATAATTATTTAAAATCGAACACATTTCATTCTCTTTGTCAGTAAGATGCCCATAGTTATTTTTAAGGGGACCTATCTTATCTCTGACTTTTGTTCTGTATACCTGGAAAAAACTTTTTGGGTTAGTTTTAGAATCCCTAGCAACTTTAATTTCATAGTCCCTTTTAGCTTTTCTTATCCCCTTTTTAGTGTCCCTCTTAATGTCAATATACTGATTCATAAGATGACCCTCGCCTCCTTTGATACGCCTATAAATCCCTTTCTTATGCCCTAGTAGATATTTCAGCCTATTATTCATCCATTTTGGGTCATTTCTATTTGATCTAATTTCTTTATAAGGGATAAACGTTCTTTGAGCAGCATGTATAGCATTCAGAAAACTGTCATATTGATAGCTCTCTTCGTTACTCCAGTCATCAGATGATAAGTGTTCTCTAAGCCCATCGTAATCTGCTAAGCGAAAATCTGGGACTGTTACTGAGTTATCCCTACTATCATACTTCCATTCAATGTTAAATGTAATTGATTTGTGGTCGCTAGCACCCAGTTCCTCTGAAACTTCTAAATTATTAACAAGGGATTCATTGTTTGCCAGAACTAAGTCAAGCAGGTTATTACCCCTTGTAGGTTCTGTCACAAACTGCTTCAAAAAACAATCCTGAACTACTTCTAAGAAGTTGTGTGATTCTAAATTCCCAGTCAAGAAATTCCAATCAATATGACTAAAGTTGAAGTCTCCTAGAATTACTACATTATCGTGCCTTGTGGCCCTAACAATTTCCTCCCATAGTAGTCTCCCCTGGTCCCTATCTAAATTTGGGGGACGGTATATCACACCTAAAATTAATTTTTCATGCCCCTCTGAAAATTCTATCCAAACAGACTCTGTATGTGTTACTTCAGACTTAATACCCGTTTTTATGCAACAGTTCAAGCGATCTCGGACATACAATGCCACCCCACCCCCCTTTCCGACACTCCTATCTACTTGGAACAATTTAAAACCCTGAATGTGACATTCCGCAGGCATGTCCCGACTTTTTGAATTAAACCACGTCTCAGTAATGACAAATACATCAATGTTACCTGCACTAGCAACTAGTCTCAACTCGTCCATCTTATTCCTAGCACAGTGACTATTTGTGTAATAAATATTTAAAGACCCTCCTCTCTCTTTACCCTTCCTGCTCCTTTCTGTTATTCCACTAAACCTATTACTGTCCTTGTCAATTAGTGCCACTGGCTTTCCAATAGCTACCTCATTTTGCCTATTACTAGTTCTCCTAGTACTCATATTACTACCCTGCGACTTCACAGTTTTCCCACCAAAACCCATACCACTAACTATTCCTAGTTTAAAGACCTAACAGCTCCCTCCACTGCGTTGGCCAGTGCTCCCACCCCACACCTAGATAAGTGAACCCCATCCCTGGCATACATGTCATTTCTGCCGTAGAAGAGGTCCCAGTTGTCAACGAATGTTACTGCATTTTCCTTACAGTATTTGTCCAGCCAGCAATTGACACCAATTGCTCTGGACAACTATTCATTTCCAACTCCTCTCCTTGGCAAAATGCCACATATGACAGGTTTCCCACCCTTCCTCCTAATTATCTCTATTGCTGACCTATACCTGCTAATCAGCTCCTCACTCCTACGTCTGCCAACATCGTTGCCTCCAGCACTGAGACAGATAATAGGATTGCTCCCATTACCTCTCATGATGTCATCCAGACGGCTAACAATATCCTTCATCCCAGCCCCAGGAAAACACACACTCTGCCTCCTACTCCTATCCTTCAAGCAGAATGCCCTATCCATGTACCTAATCTGGCTATCCCCAACAACAACAATGTTTTTACCTTCCTTGGCGTCGTCCATCGTGATGCTCCCAGTAGTCGACTCACATTCATCAGGTAGCATTACACCACTTGTAGAATTCGTCAAGACGTTCTCGATGGTCTTCGTTGGGGTTTCTAGGGATGTCTCACTCACGTCTGCCAATGCTTCCTTGGTGCTCGTTGTGGCATTGCCAGTAGAACACTCACATTCGTCAGGTAGCACGGAGAATGGGTTGGAAGTTTCAACGGTAGTCTTCTGGTTTCTCGTTGTTTCTGCCTCTCCAACCGTTTTCTTGATCCTCAGCTTGGTTCCATGTTGCCCGGCCACTGACCAAGCTCCCCTCTTAACCTGGGGACTCACAGCAGGAGGATTACTACGAATCCTCTTGTTCTCCTCCGTTAATCGCCGTATCTCCAGCTTAGCAACTCTGAGCTCTTCTCTCAGCTGCTGGTAAAGTTGCTCAAGAGAGGGCATCCTGGTTCAGATTCACAGAGAGCACACAAACAGGTCTTCACAGAGCTAAGTACACGTCACCACTGTCAATACTCTCAGAAGATTTACAGATGATAGTACCCTTCTTGCTGTCCAAACTGGAAACAAAGCTCAAACTGGAAACAAAACTGCCTTGCGTGGGCCAGTAGGCCTTCTGCAGTGTTCCTCCATTCTTATGTTCGGCACAATGTTTCCCCACACCAACTCTCAGTACAAAATGTTCGTTCACAGTGAGAGCTGGGAAATAATTCATAAACACATTTCGTGATGAATTGTTTGTTTTATATTGTATCCATTGGGAACATAAATCACGAAATCGTAATGACACGATTACAAACAAACTATACCACTAGCGGGGTTAAAACCCGCGATCTGATCTTGGGGTCTAACCCCGTCCGTGTTATGGTTTATCCATAACATTATGTTAAAGGTACCTCGTTAACGTGTATACAAAATATAAGCAGTAGGCTTCACACAAATGAGACTTTTTTCCTGTATTGGTTCATTAACAATCTGTACATATGTCGAGAAAATCGGTCTAGAAATTTAGTGAAAAAGGATGAGCAGATTCCTGGATGTGTGGTGAAGCTATCCAAAAATATTTATTTTTCTTTCGAGATACACACCCAATGTCCCATCATATTCTTCTGTCTTTCAAGGTAGTATAATATAATTTACTGGCATTATTAAGAAATTTGCAAGATGTATTAGCAGTAGACTCGGAATTAATGGCTGGTAAGAAATGAGTGAGATCTCCCTGCAGGAAATTAGTGGGATTTTTGTGGTAAGATGCATCAAATGTTGTGATATCGAGCGTGACGACTTACATCTCAGGTGTGACACTCTCCCAGGGCTATTCTAATATTAAAAATCTTTGACCCTAATACATAAGATTTACCTGACTCACGAAATCGTAATAACACGATTGCGATCGTGTTATTACGATTTCGCGAGTCATGATTACGGCTTTGATGGGACTTGAGCTAGAGTTCGTCAGAGCCTCCCTTTAGGGAAATTCATCTGTGAAAATTGCATTTGTGGTCACAGTAGGGCCCATGCTGACCTCCCTATGGTGTATAAAAATATACCTAGTTGGATGAATCTTATTGTAGTCAGCTGTTGTCCTGTCCTGTGGTTTTAGGATTCACTTGCCATGGGTTCACTCCCCATCAATTCCGTGGTTTGTTTACATAAGACTTAATATTCTACTGAACAAATCTTCATCTGCTAAATTATTTTTTGTCTTACTGGTATTTAGATCTGTAAGTGCAGTGCTATAAGGCACTATTCAACAAAAATTTGATATTTTTAATACTGTATTTACGTTTCTTAGTAGTACTGGGTGGATTAATAATGCGGCTATATGGAACTAGTTCTTCTCATTGTTTTCAGTTTGGAATAGAATAAAGTCGTATACACGTTTATAATCTTATATTATTTTTTATTAATTTTTATTATCACACTGGTCGATTCCCACCAAGGCAGGGTGGCCCGAAAAAGAAAAACTTTCACCATCATTCACTCCATCACTGTCTTGCCAGAGGAGCGCTTACACTACAGCTATAAAACTGCAACATTAACACCAATCCTTCAGAGTGCAGGCACTGTACTTCCCATCTCCAGGAATCAAGTCCGGCCTGCCGGTTTCCCTGAATCCCTTCATAAATGTTACTCTGCTTACACTCCAACAGCACATCAAGTCCTAAAAACCAATTGTCTCCATTCGCTCCTATCACACTCACGCATGATTGCTGGAAGTCCAAGCCCCTCGCACACAAAACCTCCTTTACCCCCTCCCTCCAACCTTTCCTAGGCCGACCCCTACCCCACCTTCCCTCCACTTCAGATCTATATACTCACCTCCTTCAAATCTCCATACGACGGATTCTCTGCATATTCACACCACACATTGCCCTCAGACACGACATCTGCACTGCCTCCAGCCTTCTCCTTGTTGCAACATTCACAACCCATGCCTCACACCCATACAGGAGCGTTAGTATAACTATACTCTCATACATTCCCCTCTTTGCTTTCATGGATAAAGTTCTGTCTCCACAAACTCCTCAGTGCACCACTCACCTTTTTCCCTTCGTCAATTCTGTGATTTACCTCATTTTTCATAGACCCATCCACGGACACGTCCACTCCCAAATGTCTGAATACATTCACCTCCTCCATACTCTCTCCCTCCAGTCTTATATTCAATCTTCTGTTACTTAATTTTGTTATCCTCATCACCTTGCTCTTTCCTATATTCTTTTAATTACCTTCTTTTACATACCTGTCAAACTCATCAACAAACCTCTGCAACTTCTCTTCAGAATCTCCCAAAAGGACAGTGTCATCATCAAAGAGCAACTGTGACAACTCCCACTTTGTGTTAGATTCTTTATCTTTTAACCCCATACCTCTTGCCAACACCCTCGCATTCACTTCTCTTACAACTCTATAAATATGTTGAACAACCACGGTGACATCACACATCCCTGCCTAATGCCTACTTTTACAGGGAAATAATCCTCCTCTCGCTTAAACACTCTAACCTGATCTTCACAATCTTCGTAAAGACTCTTCACTACATTCAATAACCTCCTTCCTATTCCATACATTTGCAACATCTGCCACATTGCCCCCTATCCACTCTGTTATATGCCTTTTCCAAATCCATAAATGACACAAAAACCTCTTTACCCTTATCTAAATACTGTTCGATTATGTTTCACTGTAAACACTTGGTCTACATACCCCCTACCCTTCCTAAAGCCTCCTTGTTCATCTGCCATCCTGCTCTCTGTCTTACTCTTAATTCTTTCGACAATAACTCTACCATACACTTTACCAGGTATACTCAAAAGATACACTTATTTTGCTTTCTCTTTTGTCCCCTTTGCCTTTATGTAAAGGAACTATGCATGCTCTCTGCCAGTCCCTAGGTACCTTACCCTCTTCTATACGTTTATTAAATAACACTAACCACTCCAAAACTATATCCACACCTGCTTTTAACATTTCTGTCTTTATCCCATCAGTCCCACCTGCCTTACCCCCTTTCAATTTACCCACTGCCCCATGCACTTTCCCCACATTCACAAGTGGTTCTTCCCCACTCCTATAAGATGTTAATCCTCCTTGCCCTATACACGAAATCACATCTTCCCTATCTTCATCAACATTTAGCAAATCCTCAAAATATTTCTTCCATCCTCCCGATACCTCTAACTCTCCGTTTAATAACTCTCCTCTATTTTTAACTAATATATCCATTCGTTCCCTAGGCTTTCTCAACTTATTAATCTCACTCCAAAACTTTTTCTTATTTTCAACAAAATTTGTTGATAACATCTCACCCAATCCCTCATTTGCTCTCTTTTTACATTGCTTCACCACTCTCTTAACCTCTTTTTTTTTGTCTCCATATACTCCTCCTTCCTTGTGCCACTTCTACTTTGTAAAAACCTCTCATATGCTAACTTTTTCTCCCTTACTACTCTCTTTACATCATCAGTCCACCAATCGCTCTTCTTCCCTCCCACACTCGCTTTCCTGCAGCCACAAACTTTCCTTGTATCCCATCTACCTTTTACACTCACTATAGCTACAACTAAAAAGTGATCTGATATATCTGCAACCCCTATATAAACATGAGAACATCCTGAAGTCTACCCAACAGTCTTTTATCTACCAATATGTAGTCCAACAAACTACTGTCATCACGCCCTATATCGTATCTTGTATACTTATCCTCTTTTTCTGAAAATGTGTTACCCATTATCATTTACACCTGGTACCCTAAACTTACCTACCACACCCTCTCTTAACGCTTCTCCTACTTTGGCATTTAGGTCTCCTACCACAATTGCTCTCTCACTTGGCTCAAACGCTCCTATACACTTAACATCTCCCAAAACCACTCTCTCTCCTCTACACTCCTATCTTCCCCAGGTGCTCATAGAGTTACTGTGACCCACTTTTAATATCTGACCCTTACTTTAATCCACATAATCCTTGAATTTATTCATTTATATTCCCTCTTCCCTCTCCATAACTGATCTGTGAAGGCTTACTCAACCCTGTAAGATCTTAAGTAGGTCTTACTAAGGCTGGCTGGCTCCTCAGGAAAATTAGTGAATAGAAAATGGGTAATAACATACAAATATAAATAATTTATTGTTATAATTGAAAATATAAAACATTTAAATATGAACTTTTATCCTACGTGAAAGAGAAATAAAAAATGAAATATAAAAATATTTGAATTTAACGCTAATATGTACAGTTAGACTGGGGTGTCTGGTTAATGTTGACATCGCGCCTTGTAGAAATTGTAGCCGTTGCTGAGGATGTGGGGGGGGGGTGGGGGGTCACAGCTGTTGAGTGACAACCCAACGACTAGTTCATCACAGTGTATCTAGCCTTGAATAATCCGTCAAGATGATAGGAACGCAGGTTTTTCACCACTGCAAAGATGAGGGGTAGTTGCCTGGGGTTGGCTACACTCGTCAGGTATGTAGATAAAATGTGACGTCCCAGAACTCATGTGAAGTTCGTCTCCTTCAACACTGTTTCTTTGGTTGCCAGATGAGCCAAGCTGACATTCCAAGCTAGAAAGAGATAAAAGTTACACACTGCTTGAGAAATCACTCTCCATGATAAGTAAAGCATTTAAAATAATGGTGAGGATTTAAAAGCAAAACATGGAAATCAAGGCAGAATGAACCAAGTCTTAGAATTGGTTAAAAGTGAAGCTTTTAACCAATATATCCCCTAAAATAGGAGCAGAGGCTTTTACTTACAGTTGTGCTGGGAGCTGTGAGTCAAGTGATTATCCATTTGGTTGGAGCCCCACACGTCACCTTTCCGGGTGGAGAAAAGGATGGGGGGATAGCGGGAGCTAGACACTGACCTTACCTTAACAAGCAGACTGGCAATCAAACTATGTCACCATGAACTCGCTCGCTACTCCTATCTGTTGAACTTTTCCCTCACAGATCCTTCAACATTATTGCTATCAGTTCCTTAGCTCTAAGGAGGCCTGGTCACAGACCGGGCCGCGGGGGCGTTGACCCCCGGAACTCTCTCCAGGTAAACTCTAACTCTCTCAGATACTCCTGACTTAATCCCATTTATTTCTCCCCACTGAAACTCGCCTACCCCCTTCAGGTTTGTTTCACTTTGGGCTAGAACATCCAACTTCTTATAATAATTGTAATGTCGGTTTGATTCTGTTTTTCATTTATGTAGAAAGTCACTGAATTAAACATAGTATTTGGCATATCAGTGATAAAGATAGCTTTATCAGCCTCCTCTAATGACGCAACTACATCAGTGCCCGTTAACTGTTCGAATTCCATTAATAACCAGGACATAGCTAGGAACTCTCCTTCCTCACAATGTATTCTGATTTCTATACACTGATGGTGTAAAGACTGGGAGACTAGTAACACGTCGCACGAGCGGCAGGATGCTATACTCCATTCTGTGTTGTTAACGCCTTCTATTTTCGGATTATTAAGTGGGTGTGGGTAAATACGGGGACGTTAAACATCACGGAAGATGTGTGAACGTCACGGAAGATATATGAACATCTCGGAAGATATACGAACATCACAGAAGATATACGAACATCACGGAAGATATACGAACATCACGGAAGATACACGAACATCACGGAAGATATACGAACATCACGGAAGATACACGAACATCACGGAAGATACACGAACATCACGGAAGATACACGAACATCACGGAAGATATACGAACATCACGGAAGATACACGAACATCACGGAAGATACACGAACATCACGGAAGATACACGAACATCACGGAAGATGTACGAACATCACGGAAGATGTACGAACATCACGGAAGATACACGAACATCACGGAACATGTACGAACATCACGGAACATGTACGAACATCACGGAAGATACACGAACATCACGGAAGATACACGAACATCACGGAAGATACACGAACATCACGGAACATGTACGAACATCACGGAACATGTACGAACATCACGGAACATGTACGAACATCACGGAAGATGTACGAACATCACGGAAGATGTACGAACATCACGGAAGATGTACGAACATCACGGAAGATATACAAACATCACGGAAGATGTACGAACATCACGGAAGATACACGAACATCACGGAAGATATACGAACATCACGGAATATATATGAAGACTATAACAGCGAGAAAAATATCTCTTTTATTACAAATACTCTTAGTCGAGGTCTCTTCAGTACAATCTTTCTCTTTTTCCCTCCTCTTAATGACTTGCTCACATTGCGCAAGGTCTCCAGTCCTTTATTTTTCATAGTGTTTTAAAATCACCTCTGCTATTAACGTTACTTACCACATTCTTGGCCAACTCAAAAGCGTGTAGTGGGACGGTGTTCAGTAGACATGTGAACTCTTCCCAGCCAGACCTCTCCCACCTGCTCTCTACATACTAATATCTAGCCCCCCCACCTTCTCCTCCCCTTCCATGCCCTTCTCTCCCATGCCCTTCCTTCCCATGCCCTTCCCTCCTATTAACGAGAGTAGAGCTGTATAAAGATCTCCACAGAAGGAGAATGAATACTGCTCTTATGCTTATGATGACTTTCTATTTAATAATATAGTCACGTTCAGCTTTCTCTATTATATTAATTTTGAACGAACGTTCAACACACAAACTGAACAACTATGTTTATTAAACCACATTAATCACCCTCTCTGATCCGCCAATTTTATAGATATTTTTATTAAGAGGTTTGTATAATTATGGTCTGGTCATGATTACTACGTTATGTATTTACATCATCCACCATGTATTTACATCCACCATGTATTTACATCCACCATGTATTTACATCCACCATGTATTTACATCCACCATGTATTTACATCCACCATGTATTTACATCCACCATGTATTTACATCCACCATGTATTTACATCCACCATGTATTTACATCCACCATGTATTTACATCCACCATGTATTTACATCCACGATGCATTTACATCCACGATGCATTTACATCCACGATGCATTTACATCCACGATGCATTTACATCCACGATGCATTTACATCCACGATGCATTTACATCCACGATGTATTTACATCTGCGATGTATTTCTACGATTTATTTACATTCACGATGTATTTACATTCACGATGTATTTACATCCACGATGTATTTACATCATCCACGTTGCATTTACATCCGCGATGTATTTACATCTACGATGCATTTACATCCACGATGCATTTACATCCACGATGTATTTACATCCACGATGTATTTGCATCCACCATGTATTTACATCCACTATGTACTTACATCCACGATGTATTTACATCCACGATGTTTTTACATCATCCACGATGTGTTTACATCATCTACGGTGTGTTTACATCATCAACGATGTATTTTCATCATCCACGATGTATTTGCATCATCCACGATGTGTTTACATCATCCACGATGTGTTTACATCATCCACGATGTGTTTACATCATCCACGATGTATTACATCATCCATTATGTATTAACATTCATGATGTATTAACATCCATGATCTATTAACTCTGCCCGCCAGTCTTGCTTCCCAACATTGTGTTAAGACCGCACTCTGCCCGCCAGTCTTGCTTCCCAACATTGTGTTAAGACCGCGCTCTGCCCGCCAGTCTTGCTTCCCAACATTGTGTTAAGACCGCACTCTGCCCGCCAGTCTTGCTTCCCAACATTGTGTTGAGACCGCACTCTGCCCCCCACTCTTGCTTCCCAACATTGTGTTAAGACCGCACTCTGCCCGCCAGTCTTGCTTCCCAACATTGTGTTAAGACCGCACTCTGCCCGCCAGTCTTGCTTCCCAACATTGTGTTAAGACCGCACTCTGCCCGCCAGTCTTGCTTCCCAACATTGTGTTAAGACCGCGCTCTGCCCGCCAGTCTTGCTTCCCAACATTGTGTTAAGACCGCGCTCTGCCCGCCAGTCTTGCTTCCCAACATTGTGTTAAGACCGCACTCTGCCCGCCAGTCTTGCTTCCCAACATTGTGTTGAGACCGCACTCTGCCCCCCACTCTTGCTTCCCAACATTGTGTTAAGACCGCACTCTGCCCGCCAGTCTTGCTTCCCAACATTGTGTTAAGACCGCACTCTGCCCGCCAGTCTTGCTTCCCAACATTGTGTTAAGACCGCACTCTGCCCGCCAGTCTTGCTTCCCAACATTGTGTTAAGACCGCACTCTGCCCGCCAGTCTTGCTTCCCAACATTGTGTTAAGACCGCACTCTGCCCGCCACTCTTGCTTCCCAACATTGTGTTAAGAAATCAATATATTCAGTTAAAGAGAGAAAGGAAAATGGCAAATGTGATACCTATTTTCAAAACAGGTGACAGGTCCTTAGCTTCGAACTATAGACCAGTAAGCCTAACCTTCATAGTGGGAAAATTTATGGAATCAATAATTACCGAGGCAGTTCGTAGCCACCTTGAAAAGCATAAATTAATCAACGAATCTCAGCATGGTTTTACAAAGGGGTGTTCCTGCCTTAGGAATTTATTAACTTTTTTTCACTACGGTATTGGAGGAGGTAGATCATGGTAATGAATTTGATAGTGTGTATATGGACTTCAGTAAGGCTTTTGACAGGGTCCCACATCAGAGACTATTGAGGAAAATTAAGGCTCATGGAATAGGAGGAGAAATTTTTCCTGGATAGAGGCATGGTTGACAAATAGGCAGCAGAGAGTTTGCATAAATGGGAGAAATCAGAGTGGGGAAGCGTCACGAGCCGTGTTCCACAGGGGTCAGTGTTGGGCCCCCTGTTGTTCACAATCTACATAAACGACATTGATGAGGGCATAAAGAGCGACATAAGCAAGTTTGCCGATGACACCAAAACAGGCCGTCGAATTCATTCTGACGAGGACATTAGAGCACTCCAGGAAGATTTGAATAGGCTGATGCAGTGGTCGGAGAAGTGGCAGATGCAATTTAATATAGACAAATGCAAAGTTCTAAATTTTGGACAGGAAAATAACCATGCCACATACAAACTAAATGTAGATCTCAATATTATGGATTGTGAAAAAGATTTAGGAGTTCTGGTTAGCAGTAATCTGAAACCAAGACAACAGTGCATAAGTGTTCGCAATAAAGCTAACAGAATCCTTGGCTTCATATCAAGAAGCATAAATAATAGGAGTTCTCAGGTTGTTCTTCAACTCTATACATCCTTGGTTAGGCCTCATTTAGATTATGCTGCACAGTTTTGGTCACCGTATTACATAATGGATATTATTGCTCTGGAAAACGTACAAAGGAGGATGACAAAGTTGATCCCATGTATCAAAAATCTTCCCTATGAAGACAGACTGAGGACCCTGAATCTGCACTCTCTAGAAAGGCGTAGAATTAGGGGGGATATGATTGAGGTGTATAAATGGAAGACAGGAATAAATGAAGGGGATGTAAATAACGTGCTGAAAATATCTAGCCTAGACAGGACTAGTAGCAATGGTTTTAAGTTGGAAAAATTCGGATTCAGGAAGGATATAGGAAAGCACTGGTTTGGTAATAGAGTTGTGGATGAGTGGAACAAACTCCCGAGTACAGTTATAGAGGCTAAAACGTTGTGTAGTTTTAAAAATAGGTTAGATAAATACACGAGTGGGTGTGGGTGGGTGTGAGTTGGACCTGATCAGCTTGTGCTACTAGGATAGAACCCGCGATCAGAGAGTCAAAACTCCAGACCGTCGCGTTAGCCACTGTAAAATCTTGCATTTGTGGTCACAGTGGTGCCTATGTGTGATATAGTCCAGCTGGGCTTGTGAGGTCTCTGGGGAGACCTAATTTAACCAATTATATGGTCACACCTTGCCTTGGCAAACGTCTGTAGCCACGCCCACGTCTGAGGTCTTTTGTTCTTGACGGGGTCAGACCTAGGCGTCAGGTCGTACACGTGGTTGTGGAGGATGCTTGGACCACCATAAAAGCCCAAGGAAGAGCTGAGTTGAGAGATTCGAGCGGAGCTGCTGCTGGGGTGCAGAGCTCCTGAGCAGAGACTTCGAGCGGAGCTGCTGCTGGGGTGCAGGGCTAGGGAGAAGGCTGCTGAAGTCTCTGGAGAAGGCTGCTGAAGTCTCTGGAGGAGACTGTTGGAGGCATTGGGCAGAGTACTGGCTTGGCACAGTACTCGTGCTGTGTAGGTCTTGGGACCTGTGGCTTAGTTCTTGTAATGAACTGCCCTCTGAACTATATTGTAAGTTACATTCATTTTGGTCAAGTTGATTGTGTTCCCTGTCTCACTGCTTATGTGCACCACACCATTTATCTAAACCACAATAATGTTCTGTTCCCAAATATATTATTGTACAAAGACTTAATAATAAACTGTGTTTGAGTAGAATAGTAATATTCACTGTCCCCGTTATTTTCTCCATTTATTTATGTTTAGTTAAAGTAGTGTGGAGTGGTGGGTAGAGTAATGAGAGGTGAAGTTGTAGTCACCAGTGACCTCACATTACCTACCTACCTCCGCTAATCATCTCTCCTACCACTTCGCCTGCCTGTCCCCTGCCTACTGACTCCCTCCGCTTACCCCCATATTCCCCTAATCATTACCCCCCTACATGACATATGCTAACCTTCCTATAGTGTAGAAATATACCTGGTTGGACGAATCTTATTGTGCTACTAGGTGAGTTGCCGTGTTCCTTCCTTAAGTGAATGTGACCTGACCTGACTAGGTTGGGGCATTGGCTTAAGCCGGTAGGAGACTTGGACCTGCCTCGCATGGGCCAGTAGGCCTGCTGCAGTGTTCCTTCTTATGTTCTTATACCTCCCTCACTCTCTACACCTCCCTCACCCTTATATCTCCCTCACCCTCTATACCTTGTTCACCCTCTATACCTCCCTCACCCTCTATACCTCCCTCACCCTTATACCTCCGTTACACTCTATACTTCCCTCACCCCTATACCTCCCTCCCTCACACCCCTCGCCCTCATAACTCACGCCCATACTTCAGCCACAAACCTTCATACCATACCACGGGCGGGATTTGAACCCGCGGTCAGAGAGTCTCAAAACTCCAGACCGTCGCGATAAGCCACTGGACCAGCTAGCCACAATAAGATTCATCCAACTAGGTATATTTCTACACCATAGGTGGTGCCTATGCTAACCTTCCTATGGTGTAGAAATATACCTAGTTGGACGAATCTTATTGTGGCTAGCTGGTCCAGCGGCTAACGCGACGGTCTGGAGTTTTGAGACTCTTTGACCGCGGGTTCAAATCCCGCCCGTGGTATGGTTTGTTTGCAATCATGTCATTACGATTTCGTGAGAGAAACCTTCATCCGCAAACCTCTCCCCTACATCTCTCACACCCCCATACCTCCCTCTCCTTCCTCTCCTCCCTAACCCCCACACCGCCCTAACCCCCACACTGCATTAACCCTCCACACCTCCCTCACCTCCAAACCTCTCCTCCTACACCTCTCTCATCCAACACCTTCCTCAGCCCCACATCTTCCTCATCAAACACCTTCATCCCCACACCTCTCTCATCCTTCCCCTCCACACCTCCCTCACCTCCTCACCTCCCTCATCCCAACACCTCCCTCACCCCTATGCCTCTCTCTCACCCTTCACCTCCCTCACCCTTACACTTCCCTCACCCCTATTCCTGCTTCACCCCTACGCCTGTCTCACCCCTACATCTGTCTCACATAACATAAGAACATAAGAAAGGAGGAACACTGCAGCAGGCCTGTTGGCCCATACTAGGCAGGTCCTTTACAATTCATCCCACTAACAAACATCTGACCAACCCAATTTTCAATGCCACCCAAGAAACAAGCTCCGATGTGCAAGTCCCACTCAAATCCAACCCCTCCCACTCATGTACTTATCCAACCTAAATTTGAAACTACCCAAAGTCCTAGCCTCAATAACCCAACTAGGTAGACTGTTCCACTCATCAACTACCCTATTTCCAAACCAATACTTTCCTATGTCCTTTCTAAATCTAAACTTATCTAATTTAAATCCATTACTGCGGGTTCTTTCTTGGAGAGATATCCTCAAGACCTTGTTAATATCCCCTTTATTAATACCTATCTTCCACTTATACATCTCGATCAGGTCTCCCCTCATTCTTCGTCTAACAAGTGAATGTAACTTAAGAGTCTTCAATCTTTCTTCATAAGGAAGATTTCTAATGCTATGTATTAATTTAGTCATCCTACGCTGAATGTTTTCTAACGAATTTATGTCCATTCTGTAATATGGAGACCAGAATTGAGCTGCATAATCTAGGTGAGGCCTTACTAATGATGTATAAAGCTGCAGTATGACCTCTGGACTTCTGTTGCTTACACTTCTTGATATAAATCCCAGTAATCTATTTGCCTTATTACGTACGCTTAGGCATTGCTGTCTTGGTTTAAGGTTGCTGCTTACCATAACCCCAAAGTCCTTTTCGCAACCTGTATGGCTAAGTTCTACATTATTTAACTTATAAGTGCTAGGGTTATGGACACTCCCGAGCTTCAGAACCTTGCATTTATCTACATTGAACTGCATCTGCCACTTTTCTGACCAAGAGTAGAGTTTGTCTAAATCCTCCTGAAGTTCCCTAACATCTACGTTTGAATCAATTATCCTTCCTATCTTCGTGTCATCGGCGAATTTGCTTATATCACTAGTAATTCCTTCATCAAGATCATTGATATATATTATAAACAACAACGGGCCCAAGACTGATCCCTGTGGAACGCCACTTGTTACTGATCCCCACTCGGATTTAACCCCATTTATGGACACTCTCTGCTTCCTGTCTGTGAGCCATGATTCGATCCACGAGAGCACTCTTCCCCCAATGCCATGAGCTGCTACTTTCTTCAACAGTCTTTGGTGCGGAACTCTATCAAATGCCTTACTAAAATCTAGTAAATAATTTCAAATTCTTTATCGTGGTCAACAGCCTCAAAAGCTTTCCTGAAGAAAGTTAATAAATTAGTTAGACAAGACCGGCCTCTTGTGAATCCATGCTGAGTATCATTAATCAAGCTATGCTTATCGAGATGGCTTCTTATAATTTGAGCTATAATTGACTCTAGTAATTTGCCTACAATTGAGGTCAGGCTTATTGGGCGGTAATTTGACGGTAACGACTTGTCCCCTGTTTTAAAAATAGGAATTACATTAGCCATCTTCCACATATCAGACACTACACCTGTTTGAAGAGATAAATTAAAAATATTAGTTAATGGTTCACAGACTTCCATTTTGCATTCCTTTAGAACCCTTGAAAAAACCTCATCAGGACCCGGTGACTTATTTTGCTTCAGTTGGTCTATCTGCTTCACAACCATTTCACTAGTGACTGTGATGTTACATAATTTATCTTCTTCTGGCCCACTATAAAAATTAATTACCGGAATATTATTAGTGTCTTCCTGTGTAAAAACCGTGAGAAAATAATTATTTAAAATCGAGCACATTTCATTCTCTTTGTCAGTAAGATGCCCATAGTTATTTTTAAGGGGACCTATCTTATCTCTGACTTTTGTTCTATATACCTGGAAAAAACTTTTTGGGTTAGTTTTAGAATCCCTAGCAACTTTAATTTCATAGTCCCTTTTAGCTTTTCTTATCCCCTTTTTAATGTCCCTCTTAATGTCAATATACTGATTCATAAGATGACCCTCGCCTCTTTTGATACGCCTATAAATTCCTTTCTTATGCCCTAGTAGATATTTCAGCCTATTATTCATCCATTTTGGGTCATTTCTATTTGATCTAATTTCTTTATAAGGGATAAACGTTCTTTGAGCAGCATGTATTGTGTTCAGAAAATTGTCATATTGATAGCTCTCTTCGTTACCCCAGTCAACAGATGATAAGTGTTCTCTAAGCCCATCGTAATCTGCTAAGCGAAAATCTGGGACTGTTACTGAGTTATCCCTACTATCATACTTCCATTCAATTCTAAATGTAATTGATTTGTGGTCGCTAGCACCCAGTTCCTCTGAAACTTCTAAATTATTAACAAGGGATTCATTGTTTGCCAGAACTAAGTCAAGCAGATTATTACCCCTTGTAGGTTCTGTCACAGACTGCTTCAAAAAACAATCCTGAACTACTTCTTAGAAGTCGTATGATTCTAAATTCCCAGTCAAGAAATTCCAATCAATATGACTAAAGTTAAAGTCTCCTAGAGTTACTACATTATCGTGCCTTGTGGCATTAACAATTTCCTCCCATAGTAGTCTCCCCTTGTCCCTATCTAAATTTGGGGGACGGTATATCACACCTAAAGTTAATTTTTCATGCCCCTCTGAAAATTCTATCCAAACAGACTCTGTGTGTTACTTCAGACTTAATACCCGTTTTTATGCAACAGTTCAAGCGATCTCGGACATACAATGCCACCCCACCCCCCTTCCTGATACTTCTATCTACTTGGAACAATTTAAAACCCTGAATGTGACATTCTGCAGGCATGTCCCGACTTTTTTAATTAAACCACGTCTCAGTAATGGCAAATACATCTATGTTACCTGCACTAGCAACTAGTCTCAACTCGTCCATCTTATTCCTAGCACTGCGACTATTTGTGTAATAAATACTTAACGTCCCTCCTCTCTCTTTACCCTTCCTGCTCCTTTCTGTTATTCCACTAAACCTATTACTGTCCTTGTCAATTAGTGCCACTGGCTTTCCAATATCCACCTCATTTTGCCTATTACTAGTTCTCCTAGTACTCATATTACTACCCTGAGACTTCACAGTTTTCCCGCAAAAACCCATACCACTAACTATTCCTAGTTTAAAGACCTAACAGCTCCCTCCACTGCGTTGGCCAGTGCTCCCACCCCACACCTAGATAAGTGAACCCCATCCCTGGCATACATGTCATTTCTGCCATAGAAGAGGTCCCAGTTGTCAATGAATGTTACTGCATTTTCATTACAGTATTTGTCCAGCCAGCAATTGACACCAATTGCTCTGGACAACCATTCATTTCCAACTCCTCTCCTTGGCAAAATGCCACATATGACAGGTTTCCCACCCTTCCTCCTAATTATCTCTATTGCTGACCTATACCTGCTAATCAGGTCCTCACTCCTACATCTGCCAACATCGTTGCCTCCATCACTGAGACAGATAATAGGATTGCTCCTATTACCTCTCATGATGTCATCCAGACGGCTAACAATATCCTTCATCCCAGCCCCAGGAAAACACACTCTCTGCCTCCTACTCCTGTCCTTCAAGCAGAATGCCCTATCCATGTACCTAATCTGGCTATCCCCAACAACAACAATGTTTTTACCTTCCTTGGCGTCGTCCGTCGTGATGCTCTGAGTAGTCGACTCACATTCGCCAGGTAGCATTACACCACTTGTAGAATTCGTCAAGACGTTCTCGATGGTCTTCGTTGGGGTTTCTAGGGATGTCTCACTCACGTCTGCCAATGCTTCTTTGGTGCTCGTTGTGGCATTCCCAGTAGAACACTCACATTCGTTGGGTAGCACCGAGAATGGGTTGGAAGTTTCCACAGTAGTCTTCTGGTTTCTCGTTGTTTCTGCCTCTCCAACCGTTTTCTTGATCTTCAGCTTGGTTCCATGTTGCCCGGCCACTGACCAAGCTCCCCTCTTAACCTGGGGACTCACAGCAGGAGGATTACTACGAATCCTCTTGTTCTCCTCCGTTAATCGCCGTATCTCCATCTTAGCAACTCTGAGCTCTTCTCTCAGCTGCTGGTAAAGTTGCTCAAGAGAGGGCATCCTGGTTCAGATTCACAGAGAGCACATAAACAGGTCTTCACAGAGCTAAGTACACGTCACCACTGAGCTAAGTACACGTCACCACTGAGCTAAGTACACGTTACCACTGAGCTAAGTACACGTTACCACTGAGCTAAGTACACATCACCACTGAGCTAAGTACATGTCACCACTGAGCTAAGTACACGTCACCACTGAGCTAAGTACACGTCACCACTCATACCCTACATCTGTCTCACCCTTACACCTGCCTCACCCTTACACCTGCCTCACCCCTACACCTGCCTCACCCCTACACCTGCCTCACCCCTACACCTGCCTCACCCCTACACCTGCCTCACCCCTACACCTGCCTCATCCCTACACCTGCCTCACCCCTACACCTGCCTCACCCCTACACCTGCCTCACCCCTACACTTCCCTCACCTCACTCCTCTCTCAACCCTATACCTCCCCCATCCCCATACCTTCATCCTCAGCATGTCCCTAACTTCCACACCTCCCTCATCCCTCACTTCTCCCTCACCCCCGTGCCTCCCTCACTCCCACACATCCCTCACTTTCAAAGATCACAATAATGTTTCTCTAACACTGCTAGGAAAATGACAGGATGAATGATGAGAACCTTCAAAACTAGGGATACCAAGCCAGTGAAGATTCTCTTTAAATCCCTTGTTCTCTCTAGGCTGGAGTACGGAAGTACACTAATGGTCTCTTAAGGGAGGCGAAACTGCAGATCTAGAAAATATTCAGAGAATTTTCACTGCACGTTTAAGTACGATAAAACACCTATATTACTGGGAACAGATACATATAATTTACACTTGGAAAATCCTAGAAGGATTAATCTCAAATCTACACACGGAAATCACTCCCTACGAAAACAAAAGACTCGGCAAGTGATGCAACATTCCCCTAATGAAAAGCGCCATAAGTACACAAAGAGATAACAAAATAAGTGTCAGAGGTCCAAGTCTATTCAACTGCTCCCCAGAATGAAGGCGATTACCAGTAGACTCCTGGCTATCTTCAAGGAGGAGCTGGACGGACGCTTAAGTCAGTACCTGACCAGCTCGGCTGTGGTTCATACGTTGGACTGTGCGCGGTCAGCAGTAACAGCCTGGTTGATCAGGCTATGATCCACCGCGAGGCCTAGTCATAGACCGGGCCGCGGGGGCGTTAACCCCCGAAACACCCTCCAGGTAGACTCCCTCACTCTTACACATTCCTTGAATATACATCTCCCTCGATCCCACACTTCCCTCACTCCCACTCTTTCACCCCCACTCCCTCACCTCCACTCCCTCACCTCCACTCCCTCACCTCCACTCCCTCACCTCCACTCCCTCACCTCCACTCCTCTCTCACCCCCACACTTTCCTCATCCTTACACTTTTATCCCCACATCTCCCTCTACCCCTTCACCTCCCTCACATCTACATCTTCACACCTCCCTCTCCCCCTCACTTTCCTCACCCCCACACTTCTCTCGCTCCCACACCTCTCACCCCCCACACCTCCCTGACCATTCAGAGAAAGCTGCCCCCCCACACTCCAGGTCTGGTGGGGGGAGAGATGGTGGGGTAATTTTTGGGGTTAATTATCCAGAGGTTTATCACGCTCTGCTGCCCTGACCACTGCCCGCAGCATCACCTGGGGAGGGGAGGTGGGGTGACGGAGCTGCAAGAGGAGGGCGTGGTATGGGAGACAAAGAAAGCAGAGAAGAGGGAATAGGGAGAAAAAGAAAGCAGATGAGGAGTTGTGGTGGGGAGATAAAGAAGAGGGGTATTGATGGGGGGGCTAAACAGAGATCGGCGGGTGGTGGGGAGACAAAGCAGAAGAGAAGTGGTAGTGGTGGTGGAGAGACAAGGTAGAGGAGGAGTGGTAGTGGGGAGACAAAGCAGAGGAGTGGTGGAGAGACAAAGCAGAGGAGTTGTAAGGAACAAAGATGAGTGGGTGTATTAGTGGGCAGACAGAACAGAGGAGGAGTGGTAGTGAGCAGACAAAGCAAAGTAGGGGTGGCAGTGAGCAGACAAAGCATGGTGGTGGGGAGACAAAGCAGACGAGTGGTAGTGGTGGGGACACAAGGCAGAGGAGTGGTGGTGGTGGGGACACATGGCAGAGGAGGAATGGTGGGGATACAATGCACAGGTTTGGTGGTGGGATGGTGGTGGTAGTGATGGGGAGACAAGGCAGAGGAGTGGTGGTGGTGGGGTGACAAGGAAGAGAAGTGGTGGTGGTGGGGTGACAAGGAAGAGAAGTGGTGGTGGGGAGACAAGGCAGAAGCGGGGTGATGGTAATGGTGGGGAGACAAGGCAGAGGAGGGGTGATGGTGGTCGTGGGGAGACAAGACAGAAGAGGGGTGGTGGTGGTCGTGGGGAGACAAGACAGAAGAGGGGTGGTGGTGATGGGGAGACAAAGCGGAGGAGTGGTGGTGGTGGGGAGACAAGGCAGAGGAGTGGGAGTGGTTGTGGTGGGGAGACAAGGCAGAGGAGTGGTGGTGGTGGGGAGACAAGGCAGAGGAGTGGTGGTGGTGGGGAGACAAGCAGAGGAGGGGCGATGGTGGTGTTGGGGAGAAAAGACAGAGGGGTGGAGGTGGTGGGGAGACGAGGCAGAGGAGGGGTGATGTTGGTAGTGGAGAGACAAGGCAGAGGAGGGGTGATAGTGGTGATGGGGAGGCAAGACAGAGGAGTGGTGGTGGCGGCGAGACAAGGCAGAAGAGGAGTGGTGGTGGTGGGGAGACAGAGCAGAGGAGTGGTGGTGGTGGTGGGGAGACAAAGCAGAGGATTGATGGTGGGGAGACAAGGGAGAGGAGTGGAGGTGGTGGGGAGACGAGGCAGAGGAGTGGAGGTGGTGGGGAGACAAGGCAGAGGAGGAGTGGTGGTGGTGGTGGGGAGACAAGGCAGAGGAGTGGTAGTGGTGGTGGGGAGAGAAGGCAGAGGTGTGGTGGTGGGGAGACAAGGCAGAGGAGTGGTGGTGGTGGGGAGACTAGGCAGAGGAGTGGAGGTGGTGGGGAGACGAGGCAGAGGAGTGGAGGTGGTGGGGAGACGAGGCAGAGGAGTGGAGGTGGTGGGGAGACAAGGCAGAGGAGGAGTGGTGGTGAGACAAGGCAGAGGAGGAGTGGTAGTGGTGGTGGAGAGAGAAGGCAGAGGTGTGGTGGTGGGGAGACAAGGCAGAGGAGTGGTAGTGGTGGGGAGACAAGGCAGAGAAGTGGCGGTGGTGGTGGAGAGACAAGACAGAGGAAGGGTAATGGTGGTAATGGTGTGGAGACAAGGCAGAGGAGGGGTGATGGTGTTGTTTGGGAGACAAGACAGAGGTGGTGTTGTGGTTGGCAAACAAGGCAGAGGAGTGGAGGTGATGGGGAGACAAGGCAGAGGAGTGGAGGTGGTGGGGAAACAAGGCAGAAGAGTGGTGGTGGTGGGGAGACTAGGCAGAGGAGTGGTGATGGTTGGGAGACAAGACAGAGGAGTGGTGGTGGTGGGGAGACTAGGCAGAGTAGTGGTGGTAGTTGGGAGACACGGCAGAGGAGTGGAGGTGGTGGTGGGGAAACAAGGCAGAAGAGTGGTGGTGGTTGGGAAACAAGAGAGGAGTGGTGGTGGTTGGGAGACAAGACAGAGGGGGTGTGGTGGTGGGATGGCATGGCAGAGGAGTGGAAGGGGTGGGGAGACACGGCAGAGGGGGTGTGGTGGTGGGGAGACATGGCAGAGGAATGGAGGGGGTGGGGTGACAAGGCAGAGGAGTGGTGGTGGGTAGACAAGGCGGAGGAGGGGTGTTGGTGGTGGTGAGACAAGGCAGAGGAGTGAAGGTGGAGGGGAGACAAGGCAGAAGATTGGCAGTGTTGGTAAGACAAGGCAGAGGAGTGGTGGTAGTGGGGAGACAGGGCAGAGGAGTGAAGGTGGTGGGGAGACAAGGCAGAGGATTGGTAGTGGTGGGAAGACAAGGCAGAGGAGTGGTGGTAGTGGGGAGACAGGGCAGAAGAGTGGAGGTGGTGGGGAAACTTCTCAGAGGAGTGATGGTGGTGGGGAGACAAGGCAGAGAAGTGGTGGTGGTGGGGAGACAAGGCAGAGAAGTGGAGGTGGTGGGGAAACTTGGCAGAGGAGTGGTGGTAGTGGGGCGACAAGGCAAAGGAGTGGTGGTGGTGGGGAGAGACACTTAAGTACGTTTAGAATAAACAAGTGTTGCTAAGAGTACACTGTGTCAACTCCAGTGGTTGAAGACTGTTGAACCTACTACCAGAGCACACTGTGTCAACTCCAGTGGTTGAAGACTGTTGAACCTACTACCAGAGTACACTGTGTCAACTCCAGTGGTTGAAGACTGTTGAACCTACTACCAGAGTACACTGTGTCAACATCAGTAGTTGAAGACTGTTGAACCTACTACCAGAGTACACTGTGTCAACACCAGTGGTTCAAGATTGTTGAACCTGCTACCAGAGTACACTGTCACCATCAGTGGTTCAAGACTGTTGAACCTGCTACCAGAGTACACTGTCACCATCAGTGGTTCAAGTCTGTTGAACCTGCTACCAGAGTTCACTGTGTCAACATCAGTGGTTCAAGACTGTTGAACCTGCTACCAGAGTTCACTGTGTCAACATCAGTGGTTCAAGACTGTTGAACCTGCTACCAGAGTTCACTGTGTCAACATCAGTGGTTCAAGACTGTTGAACCTGCTACCAGAGTTCACTGTGTCAACATCAGTGGTTCAAGACTGTTGAACCTGCTACCAGAGTTCACTGTGTCAACATCAGTGGTTCAAGACTGTTGAACCTGCTACCAGAGTTCACTGTGTCAACATCAGTGGTTCAAGACTGTTGAACCTGCTACCAGAGTACACATTATCTACATCAGTGGTTCAAGACTGTTGAACCTGCTACCAGAGTACACAGTATCTACATCAGTGGTTCAAGACTGTTGAACCTGCTACCAGAGTACACAGTATCTACATCAGTGGTTCAAGACTGTTGAACCTGCTACCAGAGTTCAGTGTGTTTACATCAGTGTTTCAAGACAGTTGAACCTGCTACCAGAGTTCACTGTGTCAACATCAGTGGTTCAAGACTGTTGAACCTGCTACCAGAGTTCACTGTGTCAACATCAGTGGTTCAAGACTGTTGAACCTACTACCAGAGTTCACTGTGTCAACATCAGTGGTTCAAGACTGTTGAACCTGCTACCAGAGTTCAGTGTCTACATCAGTGGTTCAGCATACAATCAGCAGATATCAGAATTTTTTCTGGAAGAGAGGTATAAAATTTTAAGAGGAGACCGGAGAAGTACCATGTCAGATGAGCCTGGCTGTGTTGTCCTGCGGGTGTAGGCAACTAGAGGCTGATTTCACAGACTTTTAGTATAAATGTGAGAGCAGGTCTCCGATAATGTTATAGGCATTAGGCAATTACTGGGAGAAATGTAGCCTTAAGCTGGGTTGCTTCAGTCTTCCTGGAAGCCACTCACATGGCATTTAAGGGAAGATATAATAAGCCTTAATATCTAAATCTATGCTTTATGCTGAGTACGACCTCTTGTCAACCTGTCTTTGTTTCTGTCTACTAGCTGAAGTTAAGGTATAATAGGAGAACTGTCTCTCTCGAAAACTGTGGCGGGTATGTACAAACTGTGTCACTGTGATTATTGATACCCTCCCTGCTACGCTGGGTCATGCGATGGTTGTGGTATCATGCCCCAGGGGCAGGAGCATCTCCGGGAGGTGTGTCACTCTCCCCACAATGTGTTGGCCACACTTACATCCCTGTCTCACTGTTAATATTAATAGTTGGGATATTTTCTCTTCTATATTTCCTGTGACTTGATTTCCAGTGACCTGTAGCGACTTATTAATATAGTTAGTGAAATGGAAATACTTAATTTTGGATGTATTTAAGTTGTTTTATGATTTCTTTAACCTGAGCACAAAATTGTTAATGGTGAATTAGGATGTTATGGTTGTGTTGACCTGCGAGAGACTGCCACCAGCAACCTGTCTAACCACAGTTAACAAGGAAGTCTTCCCACATTACACACCTGACATCGCCAGGCACAAGTATCAAAACTATCAATCAATCAACAGATAATTTAAAGCCGCGTATTTTCAATCAGGTTTTATTCAAGATTGAATTATGTCCTCAGTGTTACAATGATCACTATCATCCTCAGTGTTACAGTGGTCACTATCATCCTCAGTGTTACAGTGGTCACTATCATCCTCAGTGTCAGTGGTCACTATCATTCTCAGTGTTACAGTGATGACTATCATCCTCAGTGTTACAGTAGTTACTCTCATCCTCAGTGTTACAATGATCACATCCTCAGTGTTACAGTGGTCACAATCATCCTCAGTGTTACAGTGGTCACTATCATCCTCAGTGTCAGTGGTCACTATCATTCTCAGTGTCAGTGGTCACTATCATTCTCAGTGTTACAGTGATGACTATCATCCTCAGTGTTACAGTGGTCACAGTCATCCTCAGTGTTACAATGGTCACTATCATCCTCAGTGTTACAGTGATCACTATCATCCTCATTGTTACAGTGATCACTCTCCGCAGTGTTACAGTGGTCACTATCATCCTCAGTGTTAGTGATCACAATCATCCTCAGTGTTAGTGATCACTATCCTCAGTGTTACAGTGGTCATTATCATCCTCAATGTTGCAATGATCACTATCATCCTCAGTGTTGCAGTGATCACTATCACCCTCACTTTTACAGTGATCACTATCATCTTCAGTGTTACAGTGGTCACTATTATCCTCAGTATTACAGTGGTCACTATCATCCTCAGTGTTAGTGAACACTATCATCCTCAGTGTTACAGTGATCACTGTCATCCTCAGTGTTACAATGATCACATCCTCAGTGTTACAGTGATCACTATCATCCTCAGTGTTACAATAGTTACTATCATCCTCAGTGTTACAATGATCACATCCTCAGTGTTACAGTGGTCACTATCATCCTCAGTGTTACAGTGGTCACAATCATCCTCAGTGTTACAGTGGTCACTATCATCCTCAGTGTTAGTGATCGCTATCATCCTCAGTGTTACAGTGGTCACAGTCATCCTCAGTGTTACAGTGATCACTGTCATCCTCAGTGTTACAATGATCACATCCTCAGTGTTAGTCATCACTATCATCCTCAGAGTTGCAGTGGTCATTATCATCCTCAGTGTTACAGTGGTCACTAACATACTCAGTGTTACATTGATCACTATCATCCTCAGTGGTGCAATGGTCACTGTCATCCTCAGTGTTACAGTGATCACTATCATTCTCAGTGTAACAGTGGTCACTATAATCCTCACTGTTACAGTGATTGCTATCATCTTCAGTGTTTGTGGTCACTATCATCCTCAGTGTTACAGTGATCACTATCATCCTCAGTGTTACAGTGATCACTATCATCCTCAGTGTTACAGTGATCACCATCATTCTCAGTGTTACAGTGATCACTTTCATCCTCAGTGTAACAGTGGTCACTATAATCCTCACTGTTACAGTGATTGCTATCATCTTCAGTGTTTGTGGTCACTATCATCCTCAGTGTTACAGTGATCACTATCATCCTCAGTGTTAGTGGTCACTATCATCCTCAGTGTTACAGTGATCACTGTCATCCTCAGTGTTAGTGATGACTGTCATCCTCAGTGTTACAGTGATCACTGTCATCTTCAGTGTTATAGTGATCACTATCATCCTCAGTGTTACAATGGTCACTATCATCCTCAGTGTTAGTGGTCACTGTCATCCTCGGTGTTAAATTGGTCACTATCATCCTCTGTTAAATTGGTTACTATCATCCTCAGTTTTACAGTGATCACTGTCATCATCGGTGTTAAATTGGTCACTATCATCCTCAGTGCTACAGTGGTCACTATTATCCTCAGTGTTACAGTGGTCACTATTGTCCTCAGTGTTACAGTGGTCACTATCATCCTGAGTATTACTGTGGTCACTGTCATCCTCAGTGTTACAGTGGTCACTATTATTCTCAGTGTTACAGTGGTCACTATCATCCTCAGTGTTACAGTGGTCACTCTTATCCTCAGTGTTACAGTGGTCACTATCATCCTCAGTGTTACAGTGATCACTATCATCCTCAGTGTTACAGTGATCACTATCATCCTCAGTGTTACTTTGGTCACTGTCATCCTCAGTGTTACTGTGGTCACTGTCATCCTCAGTGTTACTGTGGTCACTGTCATCCTCAGTGTTACAGTAGTATCATCCTGAGTGTTACAGTGGTCACTATCCTCCTGAGTGTTACTGTGGTCACTATCATCCTGAGTGTTACTGTGGTCACTATCATCCTGAGTGTTACTGTGGTCACTATGATCCTGAGTGTTACAGTGGTCACTATGATCCTGAGTGTTACAGTGGTCACTATGATCCTGAGTGTTACAGTGGTCACTATGATCCTGAGTGTTACAGTGGTCACTATGATCCTGAGTGTTGCAGTGGTCACTATGATCCTGAGTGTTGCAGTGGTCACTATGATCCTGAGTGTTGCAGTGGTCACTATGATCCTGAGTGTTGCAGTGGTCACTATGATCCTGAGTGTTGCAGTGGTCACTATGATCCTGAGTGTTGCAGTGGTCACTATGATCCAGAGTGTTGCAGTGGTCACTATGATCCAGAGTGTTGCAGTGGTCACTATGATCCAGAGTGTTGCAGTGGTCACTATGATCCAGAGTGTTGCAGTGGTCACTATGATCCAGAGTGTTGCAGTGGTCACTATGATCCAGAGTGTTGCAGTGGTCACTATGATCCAGAGTGTTGCAGTGGTCACTATGATCCAGAGTGTTGCAGTGGTCACTATGATCCAGAGTGTTGCAGTGGTCACTATGATCCAGAGTGTTGCAGTGGTCACTATGATCCAGAGTGTTGCAGTGGTCACTATGATCCAGAGTGTTGCAGTGGTCACTATGATCCAGAGTGTTGCAGTGGTCACTATGATCCAGAGTGTTGCAGTGGTCACTATGATCCAGAGTGTTGCAGTGGTCACTATGATCCAGAGTGTTGCAGTGGTCACTATGATCCAGAGTGTTGCAGTGGTCACTATGATCCAGAGTGTTGCAGTGGTCACTATGATCCAGAGTGTTGCAGTGGTCACTATGATCCAGAGTGTTGCAGTGGTCACTATGATCCAGAGTGTTGCAGTGGTCACTATGATCCAGAGTGTTGCAGTGGTCACTATGATCCAGAGTGTTGCAGTGGTCACTATGATCCAGAGTGTTGCAGTGGTCACTATGATCCAGAGTGTTGCAGTGGTCACTATGATCCAGAGTGTTGCAGTGGTCACTATGATCCAGAGTGTTGCAGTGGTCACTATGATCCAGAGTGTTGCAGTGGTCACTATGATCCAGAGTGTTGCAGTGGTCACTATGATCCAGAGTGTTGCAGTGGTCACTATGATCCAGAGTGTTGCAGTGGTCACTATGATCCAGAGTGTTGCAGTGGTCACTATGATCCAGAGTGTTGCAGTGGTCACTATGATCCAGAGTGTTGCAGTGGTCACTATGATCCAGAGTGTTGCAGTGGTCACTATGATCCAGAGTGTTGCAGTGGTCACTATGATCCAGAGTGTTGCAGTGGTCACTATGATCCAGAGTGTTGCAGTGGTCACTATGATCCAGAGTGTTGCAGTGGTCACTATGATCCAGAGTGTTGCAGTGGTCACTATGATCCAGAGTGTTGCAGTGGTCACTATGATCCAGAGTGTTGCAGTGGTCACTATGATCCAGAGTGTTGCAGTGGTCACTATGATCCAGAGTGTTGCAGTGGTCACTATGATCCAGAGTGTTGCAGTGGTCACTATGATCCAGAGTGTTGCAGTGGTCACTATGATCCAGAGTGTTGCAGTGGTCACTATGATCCAGAGTGTTGCAGTGGTCACTATGATCCAGAGTGTTGCAGTGGTCACTATGATCCAGAGTGTTGCAGTGGTCACTATGATCCAGAGTGTTGCAGTGGTCACTATGATCCAGAGTGTTGCAGTGGTCACTATGATCCAGAGTGTTGCAGTGGTCACTATGATCCAGAGTGTTGCAGTGGTCACTATGATCCAGAGTGTTGCAGTGGTCACTATGATCCAGAGTGTTGCAGTGGTCACTATGATCCAGAGTGTTGCAGTGGTCACTATGATCCAGAGTGTTGCAGTGGTCACTATGATCCAGAGTGTTGCAGTGGTCACTATGATCCAGAGTGTTGCAGTGGTCACTATGATCCAGAGTGTTGCAGTGGTCACTATGATCCAGAGTGTTGCAGTGGTCACTATGATCCAGAGTGTTGCAGTGGTCACTATGATCCAGAGTGTTGCAGTGGTCACTATGATCCAGAGTGTTGCAGTGGTCACTATGATCCAGAGTGTTGCAGTGGTCACTATGATCCAGAGTGTTGCAGTGGTCACTATGATCCAGAGTGTTGCAGTGGTCACTATGATCCAGAGTGTTGCAGTGGTCACTATGATCCAGAGTGTTGCAGTGGTCACTATGATCCAGAGTGTTGCAGTGGTCACTATGATCCAGAGTGTTGCAGTGGTCACTATGATCCAGAGTGTTGCAGTGGTCACTATGATCCAGAGTGTTGCAGTGGTCACTATGATCCAGAGTGTTGCAGTGGTCACTATGATCCAGAGTGTTGCAGTGGTCACTATGATCCAGAGTGTTGCAGTGGTCACTATGATCCAGAGTGTTGCAGTGGTCACTATGATCCAGAGTGTTGCAGTGGTCACTATGATCCAGAGTGTTGCAGTGGTCACTATGATCCAGAGTGTTGCAGTGGTGACTATGATCCAGAGTGTTGCAGTGGTGACTATGATCCAGAGTGTTGCAGTGGTGACTATGATCCAGAGTGTTGCAGTGGTGACTATGATCCAGAGTGTTGCAGTGGTGACTATGATCCAGAGTGTTGCAGTGGTGACTATGATCCAGAGTGTTGCAGTGGTGACTATGATCCAGAGTGTTGCAGTGGTGACTATGATCCAGAGTGTTGCAGTGGTCACTATGATCCAGAGTGTTGCAGTGGTCACTATGATCCAGAGTGTTGCAGTGGTCACTATGATCCAGAGTGTTGCAGTGGTCACTATGATCCAGAGTGTTGCAGTGGTCACTATGATCCAGAGTGTTGCAGTGGTCACTATGATCCAGAGTGTTGCAGTGGTCACTATGATCCAGAGTGTTGCAGTGGTCACTATGATCCAGAGTGTTGCAGTGGTCACTATGATCCAGAGTGTTGCAGTGGTCACTATGATCCAGAGTGTTGCAGTGGTCACTATGATCCAGAGTGTTGCAGTGGTCACTATGATCCAGAGTGTTGCAGTGGTCACTATGATCCAGAGTGTTGCAGTGGTCACTATGATCCAGAGTGTTGCAGTGGTCACTATGATCCAGAGTGTTGCAGTGGTCACTATGATCCAGAGTGTTGCAGTGGTCACTATGATCCAGAGTGTTGCAGTGGTCACTATGATCCAGAGTGTTGCAGTGGTCACTATGATCCAGAGTGTTGCAGTGGTCACTATGATCCAGAGTGTTGCAGTGGTTCACTATGATCCAGAGTGTTGCAGTGGTCACTATGATCCAGAGTGTTGCAGTGGTCACTATGATCCAGAGTGTTGCAGTGGTCACTATGATCCAGAGTGTTGCAGTGGTCACTATGATCCAGAGTGTTGCAGTGGTCACTATGATCCAGAGTGTTGCAGTGGTCACTATGATCCAGAGTGTTGCAGTGGTCACTATGATCCAGAGTGTTGCAGTGGTCACTATGATCCAGAGTGTTGCAGTGGTCACTATGATCCAGAGTGTTGCAGTGGTCACTATGATCCAGAGTGTTGCAGTGGTCACTATGATCCAGAGTGTTGCAGTGGTCACTATGATCCAGAGTGTTGCAGTGGTCACTATGATCCAGAGTGTTGCAGTGGTCACTATGATCCAGAGTGTTGCAGTGGTCACTATGATCCAGAGTGTTGCAGTGGTCACTATGATCCAGAGTGTTGCAGTGGTCACTATGATCCAGAGTGTTGCAGTGGTCACTATGATCCAGAGTGTTGCAGTGGTCACTATGATCCAGAGTGTTGCAGTGGTCACTAGGACCCAGAGTGTTGCAGAGGTCACTATGATCCAGAGTGTTGCAGTGGTCACTATGATCCAGAGTGTTGCAGTGGTCACTATGATCCAGAGTGTTGCAGTGGTCACTATGATCCCAGAGTGTTGCAGTGGTCACTATGATCCAGAGTGTTGCAGTGGTCACTATGATCCAGAGTGTTGCAGTGGTCACTATGATCCAGAGTGTTGCAGTGGTCACTATGATCCAGAGTGTTGCAGTGGTCACTATGATCCAGAGTGTTGCAGTGGTCACTATGATCCAGAGTGTTGCAGTGGTCACTATGATCCAGAGTGTTGCAGTGGTCACTATGATCCAGAGTGTTGCAGTGGTCACTATGATCCAGAGTGTTGCAGTGGTCACTATGATCCAGAGTGTTGCAGTGGTCACTATGATCCAGAGTGTTGCAGTGGTCACTATGATCCAGAGTGTTGCAGTGGTCACTATGATCCAGAGTGTTGCAGTGGTCACTATGATCCAGAGTGTTGCAGTGGTCACTATGATCCAGAGTGTTGCAGTGGTCACTATGATCCAGAGTGTTGCAGTGGTCACTATGATCCAGAGTGTTGCAGTGGTCACTATGATCCAGAGTGTTGCAGTGGTCACTATGATCCAGAGTGTTGCAGTGGTCACTATGATCCAGAGTGTTGCAGTGGTCACTATGATCCAGAGTGTTGCAGTGGTCACTATGATCCAGAGTGTTGCAGTGGTCACTATGATCCAGAGTGTTGCAGTGGTCACTATGATCCAGAGTGTTGCAGTGCAGTGGTCACTATGATCCAGAGTGTTGCAGTGGTCACTATGATCCAGAGTGTTGCAGTGGTCACTATGATCCAGAGTGTTGCAGTGGTCACTATGATCCAGAGTGTTGCAGTGGTCACTATGATCCAGAGTGTTGCAGTGGTCACTATGATCCAGAGTGTTGCAGTGGTCACTATGATCCAGAGTGTTGCAGTGGTCACTATGATCCAGAGTGTTGCAGTGGTCACTATGATCCAGAGTGTTGCAGTGGTCACTATGATCCAGAGTGTTGCAGTGGTCACTATGATCCAGAGTGTTGCAGTGGTCACTATGATCCAGAGTGTTGCAGTGGTCACTATGATCCAGAGTGTTGCAGTGGTCACTATGATCCAGAGTGTTGCAGTGGTCACTATGATCCAGAGTGTTGCAGTGGTCACTATGATCCAGAGTGTTGCAGTGGTCACTATGATCCAGAGTGTTGCAGTGGTCACTATGATCCAGAGTGTTGCAGTGGTCACTATGATCCAGAGTGTTGCAGTGGTCACTATGATCCAGAGTGTTGCAGTGGTCACTATGATCCAGAGTGTTGCAGTGGTCACTATGATCCAGAGTGTTGCAGTGGTCACTATGATCCAGAGTGTTGCAGTGGTCACTATGATCCAGAGTGTTGCAGTGGTCACTATGATCCAGAGTGTTGCAGTGGTCACTATGATCCAGAGTGTTGCAGTGGTCACTATGATCCAGAGTGTTGCAGTGGTCACTATGATCCAGAGTGTTGCAGTGGTCACTATGATCCAGAGTGTTGCAGTGGTCACTATGATCCAGAGTGTTGCAGTGGTCACTATGATCCAGAGTGTTGCAGTGGTCACTATGATCCAGAGTGTTGCAGTGGTCACTATGATCCAGAGTGTTGCAGTGGTCACTATGATCCAGAGTGTTGCAGTGGTCACTATGATCCAGAGTGTTGCAGTGGTCACTATGATCCAGAGTGTTGCAGTGGTCACTATGATCCAGAGTGTTGCAGTGGTCACTATGATCCAGAGTGTTGCAGTGGTCACTATGATCCAGAGTGTTGCAGTGGTCACTATGATCCAGAGTGTTGCAGTGGTCACTATGATCCAGAGTGTTGCAGTGGTCACTATGATCCAGAGTGTTGCAGTGGTCACTATGATCCAGAGTGTTGCAGTGGTCACTATGATCCAGAGTGTTGCAGTGGTCACTATGATCCAGAGTGTTGCAGTGGTCACTATGATCCAGAGTGTTGCAGTGGTCACTATGATCCAGAGTGTTGCAGTGGTCACTATGATCCAGAGTGTTGCAGTGGTCACTATGATCCAGAGTGTTGCAGTGGTCACTATGATCCAGAGTGTTGCAGTGGTCACTATGATCCAGAGTGTTGCAGTGGTCACTATGATGGTCACTATGATCCAGAGTGTTGCAGTGGTCACTATGATCCAGAGTGTTGCAGTGGTCACTATGATCCAGAGTGTTGCAGTGGTCACTATGATCCAGAGTGTTGCAGTGGTCACTATGATCCAGAGTGTTGCAGTGGTCACTATGATCCAGAGTGTTGCAGTGGTCACTATGATCCAGAGTGTTGCAGTGGTCACTATGATCCAGAGTGTTGCAGTGGTCACTATGATCCAGAGTGTTGCAGTGGTCACTATGATCCAGAGTGTTGCAGTGGTCACTATGATCCAGAGTGTTGCAGTGGTCACTATGATCCAGAGTGTTGCAGTGGTCACTATGATCCAGAGTGTTGCAGTGGTCACTATGATCCAGAGTGTTGCAGTGGTCACTATGATCCAGAGTGTTGCAGTGGTCACTATGCTCCAGAGTGTTGCAGTGGTCACTATGCTCCAGAGTGTTGCAGTGGTCACTATGCTCCAGAGTGTTGCAGTGGTCACTATGCTCCAGAGTGTTGCAGTGGTCACTATGCTCCAGAGTGTTGCAGTGGTCACTATGCTCCAGAGTGTTGCAGTGGTCACTATGCTCCAGAGTGTTGCAGTGGTCACTATGCTCCAGAGTGTTGCAGTGGTCACTATGCTCCAGAGTGTTGCAGTGGTCACTATGCTCCAGAGTGTTGCAGTGGTCACTATGCTCCAGAGTGTTGCAGTGGTCACTATGCTCCAGAGTGTTGCAGTGGTCACTATGCTCCAGAGTGTTGCAGTGGTCACTATGCTCCAGAGTGTTGCAGTGGTCACTATGCTCCAGAGTGTTGCAGTGGTCACTATGCTCCAGAGTGTTGCAGTGGTCACTATGCTCCAGAGTGTTGCAGTGGTCACTATGCTCCAGAGTGTTGCAGTGGTCACTATGCTCCAGAGTGTTGCAGTGGTCACTATGCTCCAGAGTGTTGCAGTGGTCACTATGCTCCAGAGTGTTGCAGTGGTCACTATGCTCCAGAGTGTTGCAGTGGTCACTATGCTCCAGAGTGTTGCAGTGGTCACTATGCTCCAGAGTGTTGCAGTGGTCACTATGCTCCAGAGTGTTGCAGTGGTCACTATGCTCCAGAGTGTTGCAGTGGTCACTATGCTCCAGAGTGTTGCAGTGGTCACTATGCTCCAGAGTGTTGCAGTGGTCACTATGCTCCAGAGTGTTGCAGTGGTCACTATGCTCCAGAGTGTTGCAGTGGTCACTATGCTCCAGAGTGTTGCAGTGGTCACTATGCTCCAGAGTGTTGCAGTGGTCACTATGCTCCAGAGTGTTGCAGTGGTCACTATGCTCCAGAGTGTTGCAGTGGTCACTATGCTCCAGAGTGTTGCAGTGGTCACTATGCTCCAGAGTGTTGCAGTGGTCACTATGCTCCAGAGTGTTGCAGTGGTCACTATGCTCCAGAGTGTTGCAGTGGTCACTATGCTCCAGAGTGTTGCAGTGGTCACTATGCTCCAGAGTGTTGCAGTGGTCACTATGCTCCAGAGTGTTGCAGTGGTCACTATGCTCCAGAGTGTTGCAGTGGTCACTATGCTCCAGAGTGTTGCAGTGGTCACTATGCTCCAGAGTGTTGCAGTGGTCACTATGCTCCAGAGTGTTGCAGTGGTCACTATGCTCCAGAGTGTTGCAGTGGTCACTATGCTCCAGAGTGTTGCAGTGGTCACTATGCTCCAGAGTGTTGCAGTGGTCACTATGCTCCAGAGTGTTGCAGTGGTCACTATGCTCCAGAGTGTTGCAGTGGTCACTATGCTCCAGAGTGTTGCAGTGGTCACTATGCTCCAGAGTGTTGCAGTGGTCACTATGCTCCAGAGTGTTGCAGTGGTCACTATGCTCCAGAGTGTTGCAGTGGTCACTATGCTCCAGAGTGTTGCAGTGGTCACTATGCTCCAGAGTGTTGCAGTGGTCACTATGCTCCAGAGTGTTGCAGTGGTCACTATGCTCCAGAGTGTTGCAGTGGTCACTATGCTCCAGAGTGTTGCAGTGGTCACTATGCTCCAGAGTGTTGCAGTGGTCACTATGCTCCAGAGTGTTGCAGTGGTCACTATGCTCCAGAGTGTTGCAGTGGTCACTATGCTCCAGAGTGTTGCAGTGGTCACTATGCTCCAGAGTGTTGCAGTGGTCACTATGCTCCAGAGTGTTGCAGTGGTCACTATGCTCCAGAGTGTTGCAGTGGTCACTATGCTCCAGAGTGTTGCAGTGGTCACTATGCTCCAGAGTGTTGCAGTGGTCACTATGCTCCAGAGTGTTGCAGTGGTCACTATGCTCCAGAGTGTTGCAGTGGTCACTATGCTCCAGAGTGTTGCAGTGGTCACTATGCTCCAGAGTGTTGCAGTGGTCACTATGCTCCAGAGTGTTGCAGTGGTCACTATGCTCCAGAGTGTTGCAGTGGTCACTATGCTCCAGAGTGTTGCAGTGGTCACTATGCTCCAGAGTGTTGCAGTGGTCACTATGCTCCAGAGTGTTGCAGTGGTCACTATGCTCCAGAGTGTTGCAGTGGTCACTATGCTCCAGAGTGTTGCAGTGGTCACTATGCTCCAGAGTGTTGCAGTGGTCACTATGCTCCAGAGTGTTGCAGTGGTCACTATGCTCCAGAGTGTTGCAGTGGTCACTATGCTCCAGAGTGTTGCAGTGGTCACTATGCTCCAGAGTGTTGCAGTGGTCACTATGCTCCAGAGTGTTGCAGTGGTCACTATGCTCCAGAGTGTTGCAGTGGTCACTATGCTCCAGAGTGTTGCAGTGGTCACTATGCTCCAGAGTGTTGCAGTGGTCACTATGCTCCAGAGTGTTGCAGTGGTCACTATGCTCCAGAGTGTTGCAGTGGTCACTATGCTCCAGAGTGTTGCAGTGGTCACTATGCTCCAGAGTGTTGCAGTGGTCACTATGCTCCAGAGTGTTGCAGTGGTCACTATGCTCCAGAGTGTTGCAGTGGTCACTATGCTCCAGAGTGTTGCAGTGGTCACTATGCTCCAGAGTGTTGCAGTGGTCACTATGCTCCAGAGTGTTGCAGTGGTCACTATGCTCCAGAGTGTTGCAGTGGTCACTATGCTCCAGAGTGTTGCAGTGGTCACTATGCTCCAGAGTGTTGCAGTGGTCACTATGCTCCAGAGTGTTGCAGTGGTCACTATGCTCCAGAGTGTTGCAGTGGTCACTATGCTCCAGAGTGTTGCAGTGGTCACTATGCTCCAGAGTGTTGCAGTGGTCACTATGCTCCAGAGTGTTGCAGTGGTCACTATGCTCCAGAGTGTTGCAGTGGTCACTATGCTCCAGAGTGTTGCAGTGGTCACTATGCTCCAGAGTGTTGCAGTGGTCACTATGATCCAGAGTGTTGCAGTGGTCACTATGATCCAGAGTGTTGCAGTGGTCACTATGATCCAGAGTGTTGCAGTGGTCACTATGATCCAGAGTGTTGCAGTGGTCACTATGATCCAGAGTGTTGCAGTGGTCACTATGATCCAGAGTGTTGCAGTGGTCACTATGATCCAGAGTGTTGCAGTGGTCACTATGATCCAGAGTGTTGCAGTGGTCACTATGATCCAGAGTGTTGCAGTGGTCACTATGATCCAGAGTGTTGCAGTGGTCACTATGATCCAGAGTGTTGCAGTGGTCACTATGATCCAGAGTGTTGCAGTGGTCACTATGATCCAGAGTGTTGCAGTGGTCACTATGATCCAGAGTGTTGCAGTGGTCACTATGATCCAGAGTGTTGCAGTGGTCACTATGATCCAGAGTGTTGCAGTGGTCACTATGATCCAGAGTGTTGCAGTGGTCACTATGATCCAGAGTGTTGCAGTGGTCACTATGATCCAGAGTGTTGCAGTGGTCACTATGATCCAGAGTGTTGCAGTGGTCACTATGATCCAGAGTGTTGCAGTGGTCACTATGATCCAGAGTGTTGCAGTGGTCACTATGATCCAGAGTGTTGCAGTGGTCACTATGATCCAGAGTGTTGCAGTGGTCACTATGATCCAGAGTGTTGCAGTGGTCACTATGATCCAGAGTGTTGCAGTGGTCACTATGATCCAGAGTGTTGCAGTGGTCACTATGATCCAGAGTGTTGCAGTGGTCACTATGATCCAGAGTGTTGCAGTGGTCACTATGATCCAGAGTGTTGCAGTGGTCACTATGATCCAGAGTGTTGCAGTGGTCACTATGATCCAGAGTGTTGCAGTGGTCACTATGATCCAGAGTGTTGCAGTGGTCACTATGATCCAGAGTGTTGCAGTGGTCACTATGATCCAGAGTGTTGCAGTGGTCACTATGATCCAGAGTGTTGCAGTGGTCACTATGATCCAGAGTGTTGCAGTGGTCACTATGATCCAGAGTGTTGCAGTGGTCACTATGATCCAGAGTGTTGCAGTGGTCACTATGATCCAGAGTGTTGCAGTGGTCACTATGATCCAGAGTGTTGCAGTGGTCACTATGATCCAGAGTGTTGCAGTGGTCACTATGATCCAGAGTGTTGCAGTGGTCACTATGATCCAGAGTGTTGCAGTGGTCACTATGATCCAGAGTGTTGCAGTGGTCACTATGATCCAGAGTGTTGCAGTGGTCACTATGATCCTGAGTGTTGCAGTGGTCACTATGATCCTGAGTGTTGCAGTGGTCACTATGATCCTGAGTGTTGCAGTGGTCACTATGATCCTGAGTGTTGCAGTGGTCACTATGATCCTGAGTGTTGCAGTGGTCACTATGATCCTGAGTGTTGCAGTGGTCACTATCATCCTGAGTGTTGCAGTGGTCATTATCATCCTCAGTGTTACAGTGGTCACTTGGTAAGTGTACCTTCTGATCAGTTTGATATAGGCAGTTTCCACAATTCATCTCCGGTGATAATATTAGAAAACCTCTTCTGACTTGCTTCAGAATTTCGACACTTTCATATATCCAACTTAGAGAAGTTTGGTATTGTTAATGGAGACTCTGGGTGCTACTTTTAATCTTGAAATTGTATAGTTATCTTTTGCGTTAACCAGATTATGCTTTATTAAGGGGTTGCCTCGATGATAGTGAGGGACTTTTGATCCAAGGAGCTGGTCTTCTTCTCCCCTTCCTTGGATCAAACCTCACTGCTTCTCATTCCACAAACTCTATGTAATCCCCACAGGTTTAGTGCTTTCACATGATTAGAATATATTTATTCTGAATGGCATTTATCTTTCAGACTGGATGGAACGTATTTTGTGCTTTCGCTGTGTATGTTCAAATTTAATTTTATTTGTGCAGTAGCTGGATAATGCATCTTGTGATTAGCTTCAAACTTTTAGAGTTTTTTTTTCAATGGAAGCTTTCATCTTGATTTCATGTTGCTTAAGTTTTATTGTTCCAGATTTTTATTTAAATTGGTTTTTATTAACGAACTGGAAGACGTGTCTTCCGATCATAAATTTATTAGTGTTGGACTTGAGTGTGTTATCTGAGGCTAAATCAACATGTACTTGCATGTGCCTATAACATCTTTGTGTCCTCAAGGCCATGGTGGAAAAATGATGCATCCAAAGCTTAAAACTGAACTGCCGTATCTCTCCACTCTCCGCCTCAGCTACCTCTTCCACCTTTTGCGTCACACTACCTGCCGTTTCCTTTACTAAAGAAATCACTAAGACCATATCGGCAATTATCTACTCTCTCTATTATCCTGCATTTTCATTTGCTCATCTACTTATTATCGTAGACCATAGCCAGCACCTACCTTCTTGCCGCTGCTGTATTACTGGTCACTGGTAATGGTATTATTACAGTGTAATATCTTATGGCAGAGAGAGGCTCGAGGAAAGCTCCAAATGTTGCTCTTCTAGTTATCTCCTGTACGTGTATACAAGAACCTAAATTACGTTACACAGTTGGACTTCGTGTCTTTAGTTATTTTGTGCTACAATGTCCCCCTCATTCCTTCCCTCCAATCCTGAGAGGAAGTCGGTGCTTCACGATTTTACCTCTCGCATTGAAGAACCATATGACGTGCCCTTCACACACTATGCACTCACATCAACACTGCTTGTCAGCTGACAGTAGCTGGGACTGAAGACGTCCATCTCCACATACTTCAACACTTAGGCTACGATGCTCGTCGTCCTCTTGCATCTTTTCAATCTTATTTGATCCCAAAACGTTCTCCATCTTCATTGGAAAATTACCATAGCACCTCTCATTACAGACTCATCGCTCTTACTAGTGCCAGGTTGTAAGTTGTTGAAATGCTTGGTCAACAAATGTTTAATATCGTACTTAGAAACCTGAAATTCTCTCCCCTCACGAGTTTGGTTTTCGTAAGGGATGTTTTAACATCAATCCCTTAATCCAGATAGATGCTTAAATTCGCAGTGCCTTCACTAATAATCAGTCCGTTATTGCATTGGTTTTCAATCTTAGAAAAGCTTATGACGCTGTGTAACATCTTTGCCCAAGCCATTCCTTGGACCTCCTTAACACAGTTAGATCAGCTAAGCTGCTGTGATTACACTGGCACGGTAAGTTGGACTAAGTTGCTGCTATCACACTAACACAGTAAGACAGGCTAAGTTGCTGTGATCACACTAACACAGTAAGACAGGCTAAGTTGATGTGATCACACTAACACAGCAAGACAGGCTAAGTAGATGTGATCACACTAACACAGTAAGACAGGCTATTTTGCTGTGATCACACTAGCACAGCAAGACAGGCTAAGTTGCTGCTATCACACTAACACAGTAAGACAGGCTAAGTTGCTGCTATCACACTAACACAGTAAGACAGGCTAAGTTGCTGTGATCACACTAACCCAGTAAGACAGGCTAAGCTGCTGTGATCACACTAACCCAGTAAGACAGGCTAAACTGCTGTGATCACACTAACACAGTAAGACAGGCTATGTTGCTGTTTATCTCAGGTTTAGTCTTGTGTGGGTTAGCGTGACGTAGAAAGCGCCCTTCAACACACGCATGAGCACCCTAATATACACCGGATTTATGCTCCACTTGTTTCTCAATATGTGTGGGTGTACTCACCTATTTTGTGTTCACCTATTTGTTGTTGCAGGGGTCGATTCACAGCTCCTAGCCCCCGCCTCTTCGCTAGTCGCTACTAAGTCTACTCTCTCACTGCTCCATGAGGTTTATCGTACCTCTTCTTAAAGCTGTGTATGGATCCTGCCTCCACTGCATCACTCCCCAGACTGTTCCACTTCCTAACAACTGCATGACCGAAGAAATACTGCCTAACATTCCTGTGACTCAGCTGAGTCTTCAACTTCCAGTTGTGACAATGTTGCTGTGGCCCATCTCTGATACATCGTGTCCTTATCCACCTTGTCAATTCCTGTCAGTATTTAAATGTCGTTACCATGTCCCCTCTGTCCCTCCTGTCCTCTAGTGCTGTCAGGTCGATTTTCCTTAACTTCTCCTAGCAGGACATACCCCTTATCTCCGGGACTAATCTTGTTGGAAACATTTACACTTTCTCTAATTTCTTGATGTGGGTTCCATACTGATGCTGCATACTCCAGTGTTGGCATTATGTACACGGTGTACAGAGTCTTGAACAATTTCTAACTGAGGTGCCGAAACGACATTTTTAAGTTTGCCAGGCGCCCATATGCTGCAGCAGTTATTTGGCTGATGTGCACCTCAGGAGATGTGCTCAGTATTATATTCATCCCCAGATCCTTTTCCTTGTGTGAGGTTTGCAGTCTTGAACCCTCTAGCCTGCACTCTGCTTTTTTTTTTTTTTTTGCCCTTTCCCAATCTTCATGGTGGGTTGAACTCCAGTAGCCAGTTGCTGGGCCAGGCTTGCAGCATATCCAGATCCCTTTGTAATCCTGCCTGATCCTCATCGGACTGAATTGTCCTCATCATGTCATTCACATATATCCGGTCCTAGGACTGACCCCTGTGGAACCCCGTTCGGCACAGGCGGCATCTACTCTGACACCTCGTTACCTACCATGACTCGTTGTTGCCTCTCTGTCAGGTATTCTCTGACCCATTGCAGTGCCTCTCCTGTTATACCTGCATGATCCTCTAGATTTTGCACTAATCTTTTGTATGTAACCATGTTAAAAGCCTTCATACATTCCAAGAAAATGCAGTCTACCCACCACCACTCTCTCTCTTGTCTTACTGCCGTCACCTTGTGAAACTCCAGTAGGTTTGTGACACAGGATTTCCCTTCCCGTGCTGGTTGTCATGTATAAACTCATCCCTTTCTAGGTGCTCCACCACTCTTCTGATGATCTCCATGACTCTGCATACTGTATATGTCAGTGACACTGGTCTGTAGTTTAATGCTGCATGTCCGTCTCCTTTCTTAAAAACTGGGACTTCATTTGCTGTCTTCCACACCTCAGGTGCCCTGTTTAGATAGATGTGTTGAAGATTGTTGTTAGTGGCACACACAGCATCTCTGCTCCCTCTCTGAGTACTGCACACTTAAGTACAATAAAGCACCTTAATTACTAGGAACGGTTGAAATCCCTTGACCTGTACTCCTTGGAATGTAGGCGAGAAAGATACATGATAATGTACCCTTGGAAAGTCCTAGAGGAATTAGTCTAAAATCTGCACACGGAAGTTACTCTTTACGAATGCAAGACTTGGCTGGCACTGCAACATCCTTTTAATGAAAAGCATGAATACGCTAAGAGCAGTGGTGGGCACAGTTCCGCTAATCCATTAACCGCTAATTAGCAGAACTAACTTTTTGTTTAGTGGATTAGTGTTTCTGCTAACTTCAGAAACCGTTAGTGGACCAGTTAGCTTCCGCTAAATGAAGTTCTGCTAACTTTGAGTCCTCCAGAAAGAAAAATTCATATGTTGTTGGTAGTTGGAAAGCAATGCCTTTTCACCGGCGCACGTGTTTGTTCCTGTCTGTTGTGGGTGCTTCTCCAACAGTCAGACACACTATTGTTATAGTCTTACAGTGTCAGTGATCACCGAGGTGCATTGTCACTTACTGTTATGAACAGGGGAAACGTTTCTCTTCCACCTGAGGGTGTTGTTGAGGAGTCTGCAGCGGCTGTGGTTGAAGCAGAGGCCGCTCAGGCTGAGGGCCAGGAGTCGCAGAGCCCGTGGCCCAACCTGAATGATTATATTGTCCCCAAGTCAAGGGATACGAAGAACGCCAAGAGCTATGTATGGATCCTGCCTACACTGCATCACTCCCCAGACTCTTCCAATTCCTGACAACTCTATGGCCGAAGAAATACTGCCTAACATTCCTGTGAGTCTTCATTTTCCAGTTGTGACCCTTGTTGCTGTGTGCCATCTCTGAAACATCGTGTCCCTATCCACCTTGTCAATTCCTGTGCATCGTGTGACAGCCCAAGAAGACAATCATCAAGGGACAGGCGGCAAGCCTCTACAACTTGAAGTTGCATGTTAAGAGGAAACACCCAGCGCATGCCATCAAGTTTTAGGAGAGAATTAAGGCCGGATCTTCCCATGGAAAATGCGGCCAATTTTCTTGTAGCAGCACACTAGCGGGAGCAGCCAGTCGTCACAGCCGCCTGCAAAGAGAGCACACCAGACCATTGGCAAAGCGTTTGTTGCTGCTGGCACTAGCGTCCGCCAGTCTGTGGTGGACACAAAGATTGTGGACCTATTCGTCTGCAACATGCTACCTCTGCATGTAGTGGAATCCCCCACCTTCGTCAGCTTGATCAAGACTCTGAACCCCAGCAAGACGTCGATGTCCTGCTGTACCCTGGGCAGGAAGATTTTGGTCAGCCATAAACAGCTGGAGGAGCATCTTACAAGATATTTATGAGTTATAAGCACTTATTAGAATACTCATATAGTTTTTTTTTTATTTTTTTTATTAACACATCGGCCGATTCTCACCAAGGCAGGGTGGCCAGAAAAAAACTTTCATCATCATTCACTCCATCACTGTCTTGCCATAGGGGTGCTTTACACAGTTTCTAAAACTGCAACATTAACACCTCTCCTTCAGAGTGCAGACACTGTACTTCTCATCTCCAGGACTCAAGTCCAGCCTGCCGGTTTCCCTGAATCCCTTCATATATGTTACTTTGCTCACACTCCAACAGCACATCAAATATTAGAAACCATTTGTCTCCGTTCATTCCTATCAAATACGCTCACGCATGCTTGCCGGAAGTCCAATCCCCTCGTACACAAAACCTTTACCCCCTCCCTCCAACCTTTCCTAGGCCGACCCCTACCCCGCCTTCCTTCAACTACAGACTGATACACTCTTGAAGTCATTCTGTTTCGCTCCATTCTCTCTACATGCCGGAACCACCTCAACAACCCTTCCTCAGCCCTCTGGACAACAGTTTTGGTAATCCCCCACCTCCTCCTAACTTCCAAACTACGAATTCTCTGCATTACATTCACACCACACATTGCCCTCAGACATGACATCTCCACTGCCTCCAGCCTTCTCCTCGCTGCAACATTCATCACCCACGCTTCACACCCATATAAGAGCGTTGGTAAAACTATACTCTCATACATTCCCCTCTTTGCTTCCAAGGACAAAGTTCTTTGTCTCCACAGACTCCTAAGTGCATCGCTCACCCTTTCCCCCTCATCAATTGTATGATTCACCTCATCTTTCACAGACCCATCCGCTGACACGTCCACTCCCAAATATCTGAATGCATTCACCTCCTCCATACTCTCTCCCTCCAATCTGATATTCAATCTTTCATCACCTAATCTTTTTGTTTTCCTCATAACCTTACTCTTTCCTATATTCACATTTAATTTTCTTCTTTTACATACCCTACCAAATTCATCTACCAACCTCTGCAATTTCTCTTCAGAATTCTCAAGAGCACAGTGTCATCAGCAAAAAGAAACTGTGACATCTCCCACTTTGTGTTTGATTCTTTATCTTTTAACGCCACACCTCTTGCCAAGACCCTCGCATTCACTTCTCTTACAACCCCATCTATAAATATATTGAACAACCACGGTGACATCACACATCCTTGTCTAAGACCTGGAAATAAATGGTATAAAATACCGACACAATGGAAATATAAACACACATGCAGTATAACGTGATTCTTTATTGGCAACGTTTCGCCCACACAGTGGGCTTTATCATGTCACAAACAGATCTTGTAGATGAATGGTTCAGAGAACCGACATGTTGATAAATTAGACACATGTGCAACTCTTGGGACTGATGAAGCCACTGTGTGGCGAAACGTTTCCTCAATAAAGATACCCAAGAGTTGCACATGTGTCTAATTTATCAACAAACAGATCTACCTGGGTGGAAAGTACGTGAGCATAAGATGAGGTCAGGTTGAGAGTGCTGAGTCAGGTGGAGAATGCTACATAAGAACATAAGAACATAAGAACGAAGGAACACTGCAGAAGGCCTACTGGCCCATGCGAGGCAGGTCCAATGTTCAGCTATGTTATAGAAGCCGTTGTTCTGGTTGAAGTTGCTGGACATCGAGATAAGTGATGATTCTAGGATTCTTCGGTATTGAGTGTTGTCTTCTCTGGCGATAAGTCTCGCCAGACAAACAGAAGGTACTCACGAACCTTCCACCCAGGTAGATCTGTTTGTGACTTGATAAAGCCCACTGTGTGAGCGATACGTTGTCATTAAAGGATCACATTATACTGCATGTGTGTTTATATCTCCATTGTCTAAGTTCTACTTATGCTGGGAAATAATCTCCCTCTTTCCTACATACTCTAACCTGAGCCTCACTATCCTCGTAAAAAACTCTTCACTGCTTTCAGTAACCTACCTCCTATACCATACACCTGCAACATCTGCCACATTGCCCCCCATCTACCCTGTCATACGCCTTTTCTAAATTCATAAATGCCACAAAAACCTTTTTAGTCTTATCTAAATACTGTTGCCCTCTGTGTTTCACTGTAAACACTTGGTCTACACCCCCCTCCCTTTCCTAAAGCCTCCTTGTTCATCTGCTATTCTACTCTCTGTCTTACTCTTAACTCTTTCAACAATAACTCTGTCATACACTTTACCAGGTATACTCAACAGTCTTATCCCCCTATAATTTTTTGCACTCCCTTTTATCCCTTTTGTCTTTATACAAAGGAACTATGCATGCTCTCTGCCAATCCTTAAGTACCTTACCCTCTTCCATACATTTATTAAATAATAGCACCAGCCACTGCAAAACTATATCCCCACCTGCTTTTAACATTTCTGTCTTTATCCCATTAATCCCAGTTGCCTTACCCCCTTTCATTTTACCCACTGCCTCACGAACTTCCCCCACACTCACAACTGGCTCTTCCTCACTCCTGCAAGATGTTATTCCTCCTTGCCCTATTCACGGAATCACAGCTTCCCTGTTTTCATCAACATTTAACAGTTCCAAAAAATATTCCCTCCATCTTCCCGATACCTCTAGCTCTCCATTCAGTAACTCTCCTCTCCTATTTTTAACTGACAAATCCATTTGTTCTCTAGGCTTCCTCAACTTATTAACCTCATTCCAAAACTTTTTCTTATTTTCAACAGAATTTAATGATAACATCTCACCCACTCTCTCATTTGCTCTCTTTTTACATTGCTTCACCACACTCTTAACCTCTCTCTTTCTCCATATACTCTTCCCTCCTTGCATCACTTCTACTTTGGAAAAACCTCTCATATGCTAACTTTTTCTCCCTTACTACTCTCTTTACACCATCATTCCTCCAGTCTCTCTTTTTCCGTCCCGCACCCACTTTGCTGTAACCACAAACTTCTGCTGAACACTAACACTATATTCTTAAACTTACCCCATACTTCTTTTACCCCACTGCCTGTGTTCTCACTAGCCCATCTGTCCTCCAACAGTTGTTTATATCTTACCCTAACTGCCTCTTCCTTTATCTTTCTCTTACTTGCTGCTTCCATTTTCCTTGTATCCCATCTACCTTTTACTCTCACTGTAGCTGCAACTAAAAAGTGATTTGATATATATGTGGCTCCTCTATAAACATGCACATCCTGAAGTCTACCCAACAGTCTTTTATCTACCAATACGTAGTTCAACAAACTTCTGTCATTATGCCCTAATCATATCTTGTATACTTATTTATCCTCTTTTTCTTAAAATATATATTACCTATACTGAACCCCTTTCTATACAATAATCAAAGGGCTCCCATCATCATTTACACCCGGCACTTCAAACTTACCTACCACACTCTCTCTAAATGTTTCTCCTACTTTAGCATTTAGGTCTCCTACCACAATTACTCTCTCACCTGGTTCAAAGGTTCCTATACATTCACTTAACATCTCCCAAAATCTCTCTCTCTCCTCTACACTCCTCTCTTCTCCAGGTGCATACACTTATTATGACCCACTTTTCGCATCCAACCCTTATTTTATTCCATATAATCCTTGATTTTACACATTTATATTCCCTCTCCTTCCATAACTGATCCTTCAACATTATTGTCACCCCTTCCTTAGCTCTAACTCTCTCAGATACTCCTGACTTAATCCCATTTTTTTCTCTCCACCAAAACTCCCCTACCCCTTTCAGGTTTGTTTTGCTTAGGGCCAGGACATCCAACTTCTTTTCATTCAAAACATCAGCAATCATATCTTGTCATCCGCACTACATTCAAGCATCCCAGTTTTATGAAGTTTTTCTTCTTCTCTTCTATAGTAAATGTCTACAGGAGAAGGGGTTACTAGCCCATCGCTCCCGGCATTTTAGTCGCCTCATACGACACGCATGGCTTACGGAGGAAAGATTCTTTTCCACTTCCCCATGGACAATAGAGGAAATAAAGAAAAACAAGAGTTATTTAGAAAAAAGAAGAAAAGAAAATCTAGATATGTGTATATATATATATGCATGTGCATGCCTGTGTAGTGTGACCTAAGTGTAAGTAGAAGTAGTAAGATATACCTGTTATCCAGCGTTTTTATGAGAGAATTTTTTTTTTATTTTCTTAATTTCGTGGTTATTGCAAGTTATGACAGTTTAGAAGTACAGTAACTTTCCCAGTGTTGTAAAGTAATGAAGTTAAACTCCCTGAGTACTGTACTTGAGTAACTTTTCTCGGTGTTTACCTTTCAAAAATTACTGATGTAATGAGTAACATATCGTTATCAGATTGTAGTGAAGTAAAAGTGATAATGGACTTCAGTATTTAAAGTGAAAATAGTGAGCAATTTCAGTACTTTTTAAAAAGTAAATACCGAAAAAAGTTACTTAAGTACAGAATTCAATTAGTTTTACTTTGTTTCTTTACAACACTTGTACTTATACATAAGTATAAGTCTTAAAAGTAAAAGACCAAAACAAGTAAAAAATCTGAATTTATGTGAAAAAGTTAGCGTTTAGCATTAGCAGAGCTAATTTTTGAGTTAGTGGATTAGCGGTTAGCAATGCTAACTTTTCGGTTAGCTGTGCCCATCACTGGCTAAGAGACAACACAATAAGTGTCAGGGGCCCAAGATTGTTCAACTGCACCTCCTAGTATACATAAGGGGGGATTACCAATAAACCCCTGGCTGTCTTCAAGAAGAAGGTGGAGAGGCACCTAAAGTCAGTTTCCGACAAACCTGGCTGTGGTTGTGTGCTGCCGGCAGTAACAGCTTAGGTGACACCTCAGTCTTATGATCCTTTTACTGTTCTATTATTTTTACATGTCCTTGATAATGGAGAAATCAGGAAAGTGCTTGGAATTTCACTATTTTTTCACAGTGGTTGTTTTGTATATTGTGATATCACCTATTTACTGTGATCTTGTTACTTACACACACACACACACACACACACACACACACACACACACACACACACACACACACACACACACACACACACACACACTTTAACTCGACCACTGCAACCACAATTAAGTGAGTATACACTTACACAAATTTTCTGAGTATAGGGGGGTTTGCAAGAGGAAGAAACTAGCCAGTCAAAGTGATTTTTCAAGGCAAAATCGGCTCGAAACAGGAGCCTGTCAGAGGGTGTACCTCGACTGCAATAGAACACAAGAAGAAAGGCAGCAAATGAAAGAGAGGGTACAAAGATGCAAGGTGGAAAGAGAGGCAAAGACAGAGATGGGCAGGAGAACCCAGACTCAGGGATAAGAGCAAATACAACTTCCTTCACAACCAGCTGCAGAAGGCCCTCATCCCCAACAACCCCAATATAGCTAAACAGTCTAACCCAAAACCCACACACCGTTCCCACTGCCCCCACCCCTCTCATCACAAGCTCCACCTTCACAGGAACCTTCCATACTTCCTCATCAGGTCCCCCCCCCCTTCCCCAACCCCAACTTACCCACCAGACCACAGTTTTAGAAAAAAATCTGAAGGTTGAGAGAAGTCAAACTACAAAAGGGGGACTACACAGGCATGAGGAACTTCCTGCAAGAGGTTTAGTGGGAAAGAGAATTGGTAGGAAAATCAGTAAACAAAATGATGGGATATGTGACAACAAAATGCAAGGAGGCAGAGGAGAGGTTTGTTACCAAGGGCAACAGAAATAGTGGGAAGACCAGAATGATCCCTTGGTTCACCCAAAAGTGTAGGGAAGCAAAAACTAAGTGCCCTAGAGAATGGAAAAAATACAGAAGACAAAGGACCCAGGAAAATAAAGAGATTAGTTGAAGAGCCACCAAAGAATATGCTGCACATATAAGGAGGGAGGCTCAGCGACAATATGAAAAAGACATAGCATCAACTGTCAAATCTGACCCGAATCTATTGTATAGCCACATCAGGAGGAAAAGAACATTCATGGACCAAGTAATCAGGCTGAGGACAGAAGGTTTGGAGTTCACAAGAAACAACCAAGAAGTATGTAAGGAACTCAACATGAGATTTAAGGAAGTATTTACAGCGGAAACAGAAATGACTCTGGGAAGTCAGAATAGGGGGGTACACCAACAAGGGATACACCAACAAGTGCTGGATGAAGTACACACAACCATGGAGGACTTGAAGCTGCTATGTGATCTTGAAACCTCACAGGCAGTGGGACTGGACATCTCTCCATGGGTCCTTAGAGAGAGAGCAGAGATCCGGTGTGTGCCACTAACAAAGATCTTCAACACATCCATTGAAACTGGGCAACTCCCTGAGGTATGGAAGATGGTAAATGTAGTCCCAATTTTTAAAAAAGGAAACAGACATGAGGCATTAAACTACAGACCTGTGTCAATAACGTGTATAGTATGCAGAGTCTTGGAGAAGATTATCAGGAAGAGGGGAGTGGTGGAGCACCTAGAAAGGAACAAGCTTATAAACAACAACCAGTACGGTTACATGGAAGGCAAATCCTGTGTTACAAACCTACTGGATGTGCAAGAAAGGTATAAAATACCGACAATATGAAAGTTAAGACACATGTGCAACATCTGGATATCTTTATTGTAGACGTTTCGCCATCCAGTGGCTTTATCAATACAGATTCTGGGACATAATTAGAAGACAGTAGAACTATATACAAAAGATGAGGTAATCAGTCCCTCAGCCTTGGAGTTAGTGTTCACAGCATCTCCTCCACCACGATGCTGTGAACACTAACTCCATGGCTGAGGGACTGATTACCTCATCTTTTGTATATAGTTCTACTGTCTTCTAATTATGTCCCAGAATCTGTATTGATAAAGCCACTGGATGGCGAAACGTCTACAATAAAGATATCCAGATGTTGCACATGTGTCTTAACTTTCAAACCTACTGGAGTTTTATGACAAGGTAAAGGAAGTAAAACATGAGAGACGGGTGGGTAGATTGCATTTTCTTGGACTGCAAGAATGCCTTCGACACAGATCCTCACAAGAGATTAGTGCAAAAGCTAGAGTATCAGGCACGCATAACAGGAACTGCACTGCAGTAGATCAGAGAATACCTGACAGGGAGGCAACAGCGAGTCATAGTACGTGACGAGGTGTCAGAGTGGGCGCCTGTGACGAGTGGGGTTCCACAGGGGTCAATCCTAGGACCAATGCTGTTTTTGGTGTATGAGAATGAGTTGACGGAAAGGATAGACTCAGAGGTGTCCCTGTTTGCCGATGATGTAAAGTTAATGAGGAGAATTAAATCGGACGAGGATCAGGCAGGACTACATGAAGACCTGTACAGCCTGGTCCATCAACTGGCTCCTCGAATTTAACCCTGCAAAAGGCAAATTCAAGAAGATCGGGGAAGGGCAACCAAAACTGCAGACAGAGTAAAGGCTGGGTGACCAAAGACTGCAAACCTCACTCAAGGAAGAGGATCTTGGGATGAGTATAATACCGAGCACATCTGAGATGCACATCAACCAGTTAACTGCTGCAGCATATGGGCGCCTGGCAAACCTAAGAATATTGTTCCAATACCTCAGTAAGGAATCTTTCAAGACTCTGTACACTGTCTACGTCAGTTCCATACTGGAGTATGCAGCACCAGTTTGAAACCCATACCTGGTCAAGCACGTCAAGAAATTAGAGAAATTGCAATGGTTTGCAACAAGACTAGTCCCAGAGCCAAGGGGAATGTCTTACGAAGAAAGGTTGAGGGAAATCAGCCTGACGACACTGGAGGACAGGAAGGTTAGGGGAGACATGATAACGACATGTAAAATGTGAGGAATTGACAAGGTGGACATAGAATGTTCCAGAGATGGGACGCAGATACAAGGGATCACAATTGGAAGTTGAAGGTTCATATGAGTCAAAGGGATGTTAGGAAGTATTTCTTCACTCATAGAGTTGTCAGGAAGTGGAATAGTCTGTAAAGTGACGCAGTGGAGGCAGGAACCATACTTACCGTTAAGACAAGGTTTGATAGAGCTCGTGGAGCAGGGGGACAGAAGACCTGTGAAAAGCAGGGGCGCCGTGAGTATGCTAAGAGGCAACACAAGTATCAGGGGCCCATGACTGGTCAGCTGCACCTCCCAACATACATAAGGGAAGGATTACCAATAGAGTTCTTGCTAATTGACCAGTTTACCTATTCGGCACGACATATATATATATATATACATATATCTATATATATATATATATATATATATATATATATATATATATATATATATATATATATATATATATATATATATATATCTATATATATATATGTGTGTGTGTATGTAATCAAGTGACAACACTATGTACAGCCGGTGATCAAACCCGTGAATTTTAACCAGCCTTCTGAGCCGCTAGGTAAAATCTTTATGCCTTAGTCCACTAAGCCATCATGCCACCAACATCAGGTGCCAAGCAACTACACTGGCCATGCCACTTCTGACAAGAACATATTTGTGGCTGTGGATAGCTGCAGGAATTAATTTCGGCTACCAGTCGCATGAACAGTACACATATTAATGTATCCACGAAACAAGTGGTTTTGAAGCAAATAGCAATACTAGCCAGGGATCGAACCCAAGATATTTAACCATTCTCCCGAGACAAAGGTGAATAAAACTCCAGGAGGAAAGGGTGAATAACCTTCTGTATGAATTACTAAAATGACAAAGAATCACATTTTTAAAGTTGTGTTGCTTTAAAGTTTGAAGTGTAGTACAGATGTTGATAAAGAATTGACTGTTAATGTTATAAATGAAAAGACGGTGTACGTCGTAGCACTAAACAAAATGAAGCTAAAAGAGGGTGGGAGAAGTTAAGTGGGGAGTAAATGAGGTTAAACTGGGAGAATCTGATGGAACTAGAACTGAAGAAGGAATAGTCGTAATAAATGATCTGCTACGTAAAGAAATGAAGGGGTTTAAGTGTCTAAATAATGAGTTATATTGTATAGAATAAAGATGTGATGTGAGAAGGGGGTTATAGTAAGTAATGATGTACCTGAGGTGAGAGGTGTGTAGAGGAGAGATATTTTGGGAGGTGTTAAGTGAGCGTCTAGTGAGTTGTAAACCAGAACCAAGGTAGCGTCCTTGATGGAGAGGAAGCAAGACCACGTGTGAAGGGGAAGCAAGACCAAGTGTGAAGGGGAAGCAAGACCACGTGTGAAGGGGAAGCAAGACCACGTTTAAAGAGGAAACAAGACCACGTGTGAAGAAGCAAGACCAAATGTGAAGGGAAGCAAGACCACGTGTGAAGGGAAGCAAGACCACGTGTGAAGAGGAAACAAGACCACGTGTGAAGAGGAAACAAGACCACGTATGAAGAGGAAGCAAGACCACGTGTGAAGAGGAAACAAGACCACGTGTGAAGAGGAAGCAAGACCACGTGAGAAGAGGAAACAAGACCACGTGTGAAGAGGAAAAAAGACCACGTGTGAAGAGGAAACAAGACCACGTGTGAAGAGGAAGCAAGACCACGTGTGAAGAGGAAACAAGACCACGTGTGAAGAGGAAGCAAGACCACGTGTGAAGAGGAAGCAAGACCACGTGTGAAGAGGAAGCAAGACCACGTGTGAAGAGGAAGCAAGACCACGTGTGAAGAGGAAACAAGACCACGTGTGAAGAGGAAACAAGACCACGTGTGAAGAGGAAGCAAGACCACGTGTGAAGGGAAGCAAGACCACGTGTGAAGAGGAAACAAGACAACGTGTGAAGAGGAAACAAGACCACGTGTGAAGAGGAAGCAAGACCACGTGTGAAGAGGAAACAAGACCACGTGTGAAGAGGAAACAAGACCACGTGTGAAGAGGAAACAAGACCACGTGTGAAGAGGAAGCAAGACCACGTGTGAAGGGAAGCAAGACCACGTGTGAAGAGGAAACAAGACCACGTGTGAAGAGGAAACAAGACCACGTGTGAAGAGGAAACAAGACCACGTGTGAAGAGGAAGCAAGACCACGTGTGAAGAGGAAGCAAGACCACGTGTGAAGAGGAAACAAGACCACGTGTGAAGAGGAAACAAGACCACGTGTGAAGAGGAAACAAGACCACGTGTGAAGAGGAAACAAGACCACGTGTGAAGAGGAAACAAGACCACGTGTGAAGAGGAAGCAAGACCACGTGCGTAAAGGAAGCAGTGGTAAATGAGAAGGCGGGGGAGCACACAACAATACCTCATGTGGGTGGTGGTGATTGTTGGAGGTGGTTGTGGTGGGGGGAAGGTGGAGAACACAGAACACTACCGCATGTGGGTGGTGGTGGTGGTGGGGGGTGGAGAACACAGAACACTACCGCATGTGGGTGGTGGTGGTGGGGGGTGGAGAACACAGAACACTACCGCATGTGGGTGGTGGTGGTGGGGGAGGTGGAGAACACAGAACACTACCGCATGTGGGTGGTGGTGGGGGGGGAGGTGGAGAACACAGAACACTACCGCATGTGGGTGGTGGTGGTGGGGGGAAGGTGGAGAACACAGAACACTACCGCATGTGGGTGGTGGTGGTGGTGGGGGAGGTGAAGAACACAGAACACTATCGCATGTGAGTGGTAGTGGTGGGGGAGGTGGAGAACACAGAACACTACCGCATGTGGGTGGTGGTGGTGGGGGATGTGGAGAACACAGAACACTACCGCATGTGGGTGGTGGTGGTGGGGGAGGTGAACACAGAACACTATCGCATGTGGGTGGTGGTGGTGGGGGATGTGGAGAACACAGAACACTACCGCATGTGGGTGGTGGTGGTGGTGGGGGAGGTGGAGAACACAGAACACTATCGCATGTGAGTGGTAGTGGTGGGGGAGGTGGAGAACACAGAACACTACCGCATGTGGGTGGTGGTGGTGGTGGTGGGGGAGGTGAAGAACACAGAACACTACCGCATGTGGGTGGTGGTGGTGGTGGGGGAGGTGAAGAACACAGAACACTATCGCATGTGAGTGGTAGTGGTGGGGGAGGTGGAGAACACAGAACACTACCGCATGTGGGTGGTGGTGGTGGTGGTGGTGGGGGAGGTGAAGAACACAGAACACTACCGCATGTGGGTGGTGGTGAGGGGTGGAGAACACAGAACACTACCGCATGTGGGTGGTGGTGGGGGGGGAGGTGGAGAACACAGAACACTACCGCATGTGGGTGGTGGTGGTGGAGGAGGTGGAGAACACAGAACACTACCGCATGTGGGTGGTGGTGGTAGTGGTGGGGGAGGTGGAGAACACACAACACTACCGCATGTGGGTGGTGAGGGAGGTGGAGAACACAGAACACTGCCGCATGTGGGTGATGGTGACGGGGGAGGTGGAGAACACAGAACACTACCGCATGTGAGTGGTAGTGGTGGGGGAGGTGGAGAACACAGAACACTACCGCTTGTGTGTGTTGGGGAAGATGGAGAACACGGAACACTACCGCATGTGAGTGGTAGTGGTGGGGGAGGTGGAGAACACAGAACACTACCGCATGTAGGTGGTGGGGGAGGTGGAGAACACAGAACACTACCGCATGTAGGTGGTGGGGGAGGTGGAGAACACAGAACACTACCGCATGTGGGTGATGGTGGTGGGGGAGGTGGAGAACACAGAACACTACCGCTTGTGTGTGGTGGGGAAGGTGGGGAACACAGAACACTACCGTATGTGGGGGATGGTGGTGGGGGAGGTGGAGAACACAGAACACTGCCGCATGTGGGTGGCGGGGGAGGTGGAGAACACAGAACACTACCGCATGTTGGTGGTGGTCGTGAGGGAGGTGTGAACACAGAACACTACCGCATGTGGGTGGTGGGGGGGAAGTGGGGAACACAGAACACTAGAGCATGTGCGTGGTGGGGGAGGTGGAGAACACAGAACACTAGAGCATGTGTGTGGTGGGGGAGGTGGAGAACACAGAACACTAGAGCATGTGGGTGGTGGGGGGAGGTGGAGAACACAGAACACTAGAGCATGAGGGTAGTGGGGGAGGTGGAGAACACAGAACACTAGAGCATGTGGGTGGTGGGGGAGGTGGAGAACACAGAACACTAGAGCATGTGGGTGGTGGGGGGAGGTGGAGAACACAGAACACTAGAGCATGTGGGTGGTGGGGGTGGTGGAGAACACAGAACACTAGAGCATGTGGGTGGTGGGGGAGGTGGAATACACAGAACACTAGAGCATGTGGGTGGTGGGGGGAGGTGGACAACACAGAACACTAGAGCATGAGGGTAGTGGGGGAGGTGGAGAACACAGAACACTAGAGCATGTGGGTGGTGGGGGGAGGTGGAGAACACAGAACACTGGAGCATGTGGGTTGTGGGGTAGGTGGAGAACACAGAACACTAGAGCATGTGGGTGGTGGGGGAAGGTGGAGAACTCAGAACACTAGAGCATGTGGGTGGTGGGGGAGGTGGAGAACACAGAACACTAGAGCATGTGGGTGGTGGGGGAGGTGGAGAACACGGAGCACTAGAGCATGTGGGTGGTGGGGGGAGGTGGAGAACACAGAACACTAGAGCATGTGGGTGGTGGGGGAGGTGGAGAACACAGAACACTAGAGCATGTGGGGGAGGTGGAGAACACAGAACACTAGAGCATGTGGGGGAGGTGAACACAGAACACTAGAGCATATAAGTGGTGGGGGAGGTGAAGAACACAGAACACTAGAGCATGTGCGTGGTGGGGGAGGTGGAGAACACAGAACAGTAAAGCATGTGGGTGGAGGGGGGAGGTGGAGAACACAGAACACTAGAGCATGTGGGTGGTGGGTGGAGGTGCAGAACACAGAACACTGGAGCATGTGGGTTGTGGGGGAGGTGGAGAACACAGAACACTAGAGCATGTGGGTGGTGGGGGGAGATGGAGAACACAGAACACTAGAGCATATGGGTGGTGGGGGAGGTGAAGAACACAGAACACTAGAGCATGTGGGTGGTAGGGGAGGTGGAGAACACAGAACACTTGAGCATGTGGGTGGTGGGGGGAGGTGGAGAACACAGAACACTAGAGCATGTGGGTGGTGGGGGAGGTGGAGAACACACAACACTAGAGCATGTGGGTGCTGGGGGGAGGTGGACAACACACAACACTAGAGCATGTGGGTGGTGGGGGAGGTGGAGGACAACACTAGAGCATGTGGGTGGTGGGGGAGGTGGAGGACAACACTAGAGCATTTGGGTGGCGGGGGAGGTGGAGGACAACACTAGAGCATGTGGGTGGTGGGGAGGTGGAGACCAACACTAGAGCATTTGGGTGGTGGGGGAGGTGGAGGACAACACTAGAGCATGTGGGTGGTGGTGGAGAAAAGAACTTCAGCTGAATTTTATGGACTTAAGGCTCAGGGAGATTGACACCAGTGAGTCCATCTATCATCATTCTATCATGCAGGAGGAGCCACATGTCTATGGTGCATCCAACAAGATAAGCAGACTCTTGGATGTCACTACCGCCCGGCTCCGGCTGGGTTACAAGTATCTTTGGCAGGTTAAATCACCCCCACCAGATGTAGACCAAACGAAATGTAAACTTTGCCAGATGGATTATTGTCACACCTTGCGTCATTATGTACTGGAGTGCGATAAAATTAATGAATTTAGAAACAACTCACTCAGAAGTGTTCAAGAAATGGCTAAGTATTTTATCCACAGTGGTATATTACAGACCATTCTGGAGAAATACCCTGACTTTGCTAGCTGTAAATAAAGCATTACCACATATGTGCATATGTGTGTGTGTGTGTGTGTGTGTGTGTGTGTGTGTGTGTGTGTGTGTGTGTGTGTGTGTGTGTGTGTGTGTGTGTGTGTTTGTGTGTATGTGTACGAGTGTATGTGTGTGTGTGTGTGTGTGTGTGTGTTTGTGTGTGTGTGTGTGTGTATGAATTTGTATGTGTGTGTGTGTGTGAGAGAGAGAGACTCAACAATCAACATTTGCACCAATAACTCACTACAGTTGTGACCGGGTGTGGAAGTGTGAATTGCTCATTACTCTAAAATTTGTTCATGATTGCAGCCATGTATACACGTAAGTAACCATTCTTACAGTATTCATTACCCTTGTAACTTGTGAGTTCATTACCTTGTACCTAGTTCAGCCATCAAAACTTTGGAGCCCGGTCCCTGGACCCATTGTGTACCTCTGTAATCTGTAAATACCTTTGTAACTTGTCATGATTGTGACTAGACCTACCTGGAGTTCATTACCTTTGTAAATTGTGAGTTCATTACCTTTGTAAATTGTGAATTCATTACCTCTGTAACTTGCTCAGCTATCAAAACTTTGAGGCCCAGTCCCTGGACCCATTATGTACCTCTGTAATCTCTTGACTACCGCCCACAGGATGGGTATGGGGTGCATAATAAACATATTAAACTAACTAACTGGTGGAGGTGGATTATAACACTAGAGCATGTGGGTGGTGGGGGAGGTGGAGGACAACACTAAAGCATGTGGGTGGTGGGGGAGGTGGAGGACAACACTAGAGCATGTGGGTGGAGGTGGAGGACAACACTAGAGCATGTGGGTGGTGGTGGAGGTGGTGGAGGACAACACTAGAGCATGTGGGTGGTGGGGAGGTGGAGGACAACACTAGAGCATGTGGGTGGTGGGGGAGGTGGAGAACACAGAACACTAGAGCATGTGGTAAGCCAAAGATTATGCTAGTGATGGCTCTTTGTTCCGCAGCTTCCGCTTGTGTAACAGTCCGCTCCTGCTGCACAGTGAACAGTGACAATGATGCAACTAGCAGTGACTAACATTACCCTCACAGTGAAGTGACAATGATGTAACTAGCAGTGACTAACATTACCCTCACAGTGAACAGTGACAGTGATGTAACTAGCAGTGACTAACATTACCCTCACAGTGAACAGTGACAATGATGTAACTAGCAGTGACTAACATCACCCTCACAGTGAACAGTGACAGTGATGTAACTAGCAGTGACTAACATTACCCTCACAGTGAACAGTGACAATGATGTAACTAGCAGTGACTAACATTACCCTCACAGTGAACAGTGACAATGATGTAACTAGCAGTGACTCACATCACCCTCACAGTGAACAGTGACAGTGATATAACTAGCAGTGACTAACATTACCCTCACAGTGAACAGTGACATTGATGTAACTAGCAGTGACTAACATTACCCTCAGTGAACAGTGACAATGATGTAACTAGCAGTGACTAACATTACCCTCACAGTGAACAGTGACAATGATGTAACTAGCAGTGACTAACATTACCCTCACAGTGAACAGTGACAATGATGTAACTAGCACTGACTAACATCACCCTCACAGTGAACAGTGACAGTGATGTAACTAGCAGTGACTAACATTACCCTCACAGTGAACAGTGACAATGATGTAACTAGCAGTGGCTAACATCACCCTCACAGTGAACAGTGACAATTATGTAACTAGCAGTGACTAACATTAGCTTCACAGTGAACAGTGACAATGATGTAACTAGCAGTGACTAACATTACCATCACAGTGAGCAGTGACAATGATGTAACTTGCAGTGACTAACATTACCCTCACAGTGAACAGTGACAATGATGTAACTAGCAGTGACTAACATTACCCCTACAGTGAACAGTGACAATGATGTAACTAGCAGTGACTAACATTACCCTCACAGTGAACAGTGACAATGATGTAACTAGCAGTGACTAACATCACCCTCACAGTTAACAGTGACAATGATGTAACTAGCAGTGACTAACATTACCCTCACAGTGAACAGTGACAGTGATGTAACTAGCAGTGACTAACATCACCCTCACAGTGAACAGTGACAGTGATGTAACTAGCAGTGACTAACATTACCCTCACAGTGAACAGTGACAATGATGTAACTAGCAGTGACTAACATTACCCTCACAGTGAACAGTGACAATGATGTAACTAGCAGTGACTAACACCCTCACATTGAACAGTGACAATGATGTAACTGGCAGTGACTAACATCACCCTCACAGTGAACAGTGACAGTGATGTAACTAGCAGTGACTAACATGAACATCACAGTGAACAATGATTCATGTAGTAACTGGCAGTGACATCCTCACAGTGAACAGTGACCGTCATGTAACTGGCAATGACTAACATTACCCTTACATTGAACAGTGACAGTCATGTAATGACTAGCAGTGACTAACATGAACATCACAGTGAACAGTGACAGTCATGTAGTAACTAGTAGTGACTAACATGAACATCACAGTGAACAGTGACACTCGTGTAGTAACTAGCAGTGACTAACATGAACATCACAGTGAACAGTGACACTCGTGTAGTAACGAGCGGTGACTGACATGAACATCACAGTGACAGTCATGTAGTAACTAGCAGTGACTGACATGAACATCACAGTGAACAGTGACAGTCATGTAGTAACTAGCAGTGACTGACATGAACATCACAGTGAACAGTGACAGTCATGTAGTAACTAGCAGTGACTAACATGAACATCACAGTAAACAGTGACAGTCATGTAGTAACTAGCAGTGACTAACATGAACATCACAGTAAACAGTGACAGTCATGTAGCAACTAGCAGTGACTGACATGAACATCACAGTGAACAGTGACAGTCATGTAGCAACTAGCAGTGACTGACATGAACATCACAGTGAACAGTGACAGTCATGTAGTAACTGGGGAATGAGTCATGTAAAACAAACCTTGACAATATTGAGATTGAATATAAACTCGGGGAGAAAATTCAGCAGATGAAGAGGTGAGAGAACACAGGTGATCTGCCAGCAGCATCCACTCTGATGAATTAAGTGAAGATGATGCAACAAGGACTGAAGAACTTGGCCAGCTTGATTTTGATAAATATGAAGAAATTGTAGGCAACTTGTCCAAAAACAGTATATCACATACCCGCCTCAGGATCCTTGCCCATATTACGAAAATAAAAACAGCATCCAAAAGCAACGGGATGGTATTCATGTTTTCACAGAAGTTATATGTATAACACTTCCATTATTACCGAAAGAAGGAAATCCACTAGGGTGATTTCTTCCATGACTCACGAAATCGTAATGACACGATTGCAAACAAACCACGGTACGGATGGGGGTTGAACTAGCGGCTAGTGAGTCGTAAAACTTCAGACCGGCGCGATAGCCACTGGGGCCAGCTGGCTCAGTGGCTAGTTGGATGAATCTTATTGTAGCCAGCTGGCCCAGTTGGATTAATCTTATTGTAGCCAGCTGGACCAGTTGGATGAATCTTATTGTAGCCAGCTGGACCAGTTGGATGAATCTTATTGTAGCCAGCTGGCCCAGTTGGATGAATCTTATTGTAGCCAGCTGGCCCAGTGACTAACGTGCCAGTCTGGAGTTTCACGACTCGCTAGAACAGAAAACTAGCCGCCCTGGGATCCCTAGTTACCCTGATTAGTCTGTTGCCTAGCTCCATAAGGAACTTAGATGCACTCTTTCCCCGTGGGCCAAGAGTCTCTGAGCCTCTTGGAACAAACATATAATGATGGGCAAGTTCTCCGTATTTTCTAGACTTCTGGGACTCCCTGAAGCAGGAAGCTGCCCCTCTTTCCTCTCTGGTGTATTGGGGATAGATAGCCAAGGTGATGCACATGTGTAGTCCCACACCACCTGCTTACCATCTGTTCAGGCTTGAAGGGCAATACCATATAGATGCTTTTGGCTGCCATCAGATCTGCATAGTTGGGGTAACTCCCTTATTGCTGGGCATCTGGCTATTGTGAGGCTCCCTTTGATAATGTTATCAAAGGTAGCCTTGCAATCTTTCCCTTGGATTTACGGCACACAAGACCACGGTACCCGAATTGGCCTGCTGCTTCACTGCCACAAATACACCTGTGTTCGGCAAGAATTGTGGTGGCAAGTCGAAGGGCAACACCATTGCGGATGGCCTGTGGGTTGAGGGGTGTGCCAAGGCTGGAGTGGGGAACGGCCAACAGAAAGTCCCTTGCATGAGGAGCTCTCACTGCCAGGAAGTGGGCTCTGTCCTTCTCAACAAACTCTGAAGGATTGTTTACAAAAGTTCCAGTTGATGATTTATTAAGTGTCTTATCTGACGACCTCTTTAATTAGGATTTACCGCTGCTAGTTCCAATTATCATTAAACTAATTAAACTTTGTATTGTTGATGCAAATTTTGTGTTTAATGACGAGTTTTACACTCAGATGTTTGGTATGGCATTGGGAAATCCTCTCTCAACTGTTCTTACTGATTTATACATGATTTTTTTTGAGACAAGACAAGACAAGACAAGACTGCTTAACACAATCCTTCCTAATAGAGCTAAGTGGTATAGATATATTGATGTTTTATGCCTTATGCCTAAAATTATAGACATAAACCATTTCCTTGTTAAATTAAATAGTTTAGGTCATTCTATAAATTTTACTGTTGAGTTCGAAGAAAATAACTCATTGTCTTTCCTAGATGTTTTAATTTTTAAGAGTAACAATTATTTTAAATTTAAAATTTACAGAAAACCAACAAATAACTGGTCTTATGTACACTATTATTCTTCACATCAAGATAGTTAAACTGTCGGTATTCTCGTCAATGTTTTTGAGAGCTTTGCCTATTTGTAGTTCAGAATTCATAGATGAAGAAATCTCAAAAAATTATGAAATAGCTAATGATGTAAAATACCCAAGAAACTTAATTGATAATTCCTTTAAAATTGCCAGAAATACTTTTTACAATTCAAAGGGACAATCAACCTTATTAAGCTAAAAATATATTGGTTCTCCCTTACCCTAAAAATTTGGTTAATATGCCTTCTCTTCTTAAGACTTTTAATATTAAAAGTTGTATGTAAAAATCTTGATACAGTAAAAAACTTTTGATAAATTCCCGCCAAAATGCTGACGAGTGTGTGTACAAGATTCCTTGTAAAATTTGTGATGAAGTTTATTACAGTCAAAATGATAAAAGTCTTGAACTAAAATTAAAACAATATATAGCATTAGAAGTGGACAAGTTTCTAATGATCTGTTTATTTTAACCATCCAATTGATTTTCAAAAGACTGAGAAAGTTGTAACAAGTCCATGGTCGACAGTTTAAAAAATAATATGAATATTTCTTTTGGTTTATATAAATTGGATTCATTTATAAATAAAATTTGGGAAGAATTTAATGATACATTAGACAAGTAAAAATCTTTATGCTTGGGTAGAGTATCAGTTGTGTCTCACAGACTCGGGTGTTGTGACATGACTGTGAGGTGTAGTTTTGCCCTTATATGCCTTCCTGTTTATGTTTTATTTTTATAGTTCCTCGATAATGTGAGAAGTCACGAAAGCCCTTTGAATTTTATTTTTTTTCTCAGTAGTTGTTGTGCATATTGTGATATCACCTGTTTCCTGTGATCTTATTGCATATATATATATATATATATATATATATATATATATATATATATATATATATATATATATATATATATATATATATAATGTGTGTGTGTGTGTCGTGCCAAATAGGTAAAATTAGTCAATTAGAAGAATTCGTTTAATATTAAATCCTTTCTAAAAATTTCTCTTACACGTTTAAAGTTTTTTTAATGATGTTAATTTTAAAAATAATAATTTTGTAATAAAAGAACCTTTGAAAACTTACGTAACTTATTATAACAAGCGCAGCTTAATTTAGCTTAATCCAACTAAATATATCTTAGATAAGTTTACAATGATTTGATAATAAACAATGAAATATATTTTTTCATTAGGTTCAGAATGATTTTTTCGAAATTACTGCATACACAAATTTTTGATTGCCTTATTCGGCAAGAAGAGCGTTGCTATTTTAGCCCAGATCGCAGGTTTTCCCAGTTAGTCACGACATAAGTATCATCGTCGTGGTCGTGTCTCGAGAGTCACGGAGAAAGTAAAGAATCGAAAGTTGCAAAGTTAATTCATATACAAAATTGAAAAATAAAAATAAAATGTTATAACGTATTGTGGTTTGGAGAAGTAATTTTCCTGGATGGTGTTGGGTTTGTGGCTTAAGTTAGCATGGCGCGGTGAGCACAAGCCAGGCTTTATCTGCCATTGTGTCTTCTAGTTGATGGTGGAGAGCATGATAGCGAAGGCTTGTAGAAGCTTTCTCTGCTGGTTGTGTGGTGGTAGACCAGGGTTGTGTGGTGCTAGACCAGGGTTGTGTGGTGCTAGACCAGGGTTGTGTGGTGCTAGACCAGGGTTGTGTGGTGCTAGACCAGGGTTGTGTGGTGCTAGACCAGGGTTGTGTGGTGCTAGACCAGGGTTGTGTGGTGCTAGACCAGGGTTGTGTGGTGCTAGACCAGGGTTGTGTGGTGCTAGACCATGGTTGAGTGGTGCTAGACCATGGTTGTGTGGTGCTAGACCATGGTTGTGTGGTGCTAGACCATGGTTGTGTGGTGCTAGACCATGGTAGTGTGGTGCTAGACCATGGTAGTGTGGTGCTAGACCATGGTAGTGTGGTGCTAGACCATGGTTGTGTGGTGCTAGACCATGGTTGTGTGGTGCTAGACCATGGTAGTGTGGTGCTAGACCAGGGTTGTGTGGTGCTAGACCATGGTAGTGTGGTGCTAGACCAGGGTTGTGTGGTGCTAGACCGGGGTTGTGTGGTGCTAGACCGGGGTTGTGTGGTGCTAGACCATGGTTGTGTGGTGCTAGACCATGGTTGTGTGGTGCTAGACCATGGTTGTGTGGTGTTAGACCAGGGTTGTGTGGTGCTAGACCATGGTCGTGTGGTGCTAGACCAGGGTTGTGTGGTGCTAGACCATGGTTGTGTGGTGCTAGACCATGGTAGTGTGGTGCTAGACCATGGTAGTGTGGTGCTAGACCATGGTAGTGTGGTGCTAGACCGGGGTTGTGTGGTGCTAGACCATGGTTGTGTGGTGCTAGACCATGTTTGTGTGGTGCTAGACCATGGTTGTGTGGTGTTAGACCAGGGTTGTGTGGTGCTAGACCATGGTTGTGTGGTGCTAGACCATGGTTGTGTGGTGCTAGACCATGGTTGTGTGGTGCTAGACCATGGTTGTGTGGTGCTAGACCATGGTAGTGTGGTGCTAGACCATGGTTGTGTGGTGCTAGACCATGGTAGTGTGGTGCTAGACCATGGTAGTGTGGTGCTAGACCGGGGTTGTGTGGTGCTAGACCATGGTTGTGTGGTGCTAGACCATGGTTGTGTGGTGTTAGACCATGGTTGTGTGGTGCTAGACCATGGTTGTGTGGTGCTAGACCATGGTTGTGTGGTGCTAGACCATGGTTGTGTGGTGCTAGACCATTGTAGTGTGGTGCTAGACCAGGGTTGTGTGGTGCTAGACAGGGGTTGTGTGGTGCTAGACAGGGGTTGTGTGGTGCTAGACAGGGGTTGTGTGGTGCTAGACAGGGGTTGTGTGGTGCTAGACAGGGGTTGTGTGGTGCTAGACAGGGGTTGTGTGGTGCTAGACCATGGTTGTGTGGTGCTAGACCATGGTTGTGTGGTGCTAGACCATGGTTGTGTGGTGCTAGACCATGGTTGTGTGGTGCTAGACCAGGGTTGTGTGGTGCTAGACCAGGGTTGTGTGGTGCTAGACCATGGTTGTGTGGTGTTAGACCAGAGTTGTGTGGTGCTAGACCATGGTTGTGTGGTGCTAGACCATGGTTGTGTGGTGCTAGACCATGGTAGTGTGGTGCTAGACCAGGGTTGTGTGGTGCTAGACCGGGGTTGTGTGGTGCTAGACCGGGGTTGTGTGGTGCTAGACCGGGGTTGTGTGGTGCTAGACCAGGATTGTGTGGTGCTAGACCAGGGTTGTGTGGTGCTAGACTAGGGTTGTGTGGCGCTAGACCAGAGTTGTGTGGTGCTAGACCATGGTTGTGTGGTGCTAGACCATGGTTGTGTGGTGCTAGACCAGGGTTGTGTGGTGCTAGACCAGGGTTGTGTGGTGCTAGACCATGGTTGTGTGGTGCTAGACCAGGGTTGTGAGGTGCTAGACCAGGGTTGTGTGGTGCTAGACCATGGTTGTGTGGTGCTAGACCAGGGTTGTGAGGTGCTAGACCATGGTTGTGTGGTGCTAGACCATGGTTGTGTGGTGCTAGACCATGGTTGTGTGGTGCTAGACCATGGTTGTGTGGTGCTAGACCAGGGTTGTGTGGTGCTAGACCAGGGTTGTGTGGTGCTAGACCAGGGTTGTGTGGTGCTAGACCATGGTTGTGTGGTGCTAGACCAGGGTTGTGATGTCCTAGACCAGGGTTGTGTGGTGCTAGACCAGATATTACAACCCAGGAGTCCAAATGGCCTGTTATCCTGGGTGTAAAGGGAGCAAAATCAACACAGCAGAAAACTTTTGACTTATATTATCCTTCACTAATTTAGAACAAAAGTATGTACACTATATACACTATGTGCAACAATAGGTATTAGTGCACTCCACGGTAAGCAAGGCAGGATAGAAGCCACTAGAGAGCAGACCGTGCTTCAACCAGCTCTAGAATGGGACCTCTTCAAGGGGGGCTCCTTGGCGTGGTGAAGAGGCTCTTGGTCTGAGGAATTAGACCTATCGGTCTTCTTCCTCAGACCGAACCTAATTACCCCCCAATCTCCCCTCCCCTATCCCATCCTCCCCATCCTCCCCTTTTTCCTTTCCTCCTCCCCCTCCCCACCCCTCCCTTTTGCCCTTCCTCTTTTTGTCCTTTGGGATTTCTCCCACAGGCGCGTTAGTTCCTGGGTGGAGGAAAGGATACCGGGGTCCATCCCATTCCGTTGAGGTTCCTAGCGGTGGCGTAGTTTGCCGTGGAATCTGGATCGCCTGGGGATGTCCTGATCCCTCTCCTGTATCCCGGAGTAGCTTTGGGTGTCTTTCGGGCGACGAGTGTATCTCTGGAAGCCACCTTTCGGATTCCGGGGGTGGTGGCCGAAGGAGGTATGCTTTGTGGCGGATATCCGGCCGCCCTCTCTTTTGTCCACCGAGGTAGCTCGGCAGATGTGAGGTTGCTATCCCGGATTGTTAGTTTACTAGCATGATGGGTAGGGTATGGCACGGGTTCCATGCTGCATCTGCGCTACTTGCGGTGCTGAGGTCCTCTTGGGCGCGGAGGGAGATTTCTGGCCCTTTCATTCCTCCTAGGACCTATCCCTCCCCGGTCCCCCCTTTTTTTTTCTTTTTTTTATTTTTATTTTCTTTTCTTCTTTCTTTTTTTTTCTTAAAAACAAAAAGAAAGAAGTAACCTAACCATGGCAGCCCTAGTCCATGAACCTGGTACCCCCGGGCCCCTTCTTGATACCGCACCCCGTTCTGACCCTGCCTCGTCTTTGGACCACTCTTCAGACATTCCTCATGCCTCTGTACCTATTGCCGGTGCTGTTTCCTCACCCGCTTCAGGTGCTGAGGCCTCGACTGACTCCTTCGATTTATCGGACCTTCGCTCTCCTCTGACTATGCTTCCGGCCTCTCCCTCTACCGTGCAGCAATTTTCAAATCGCCGACCCGTTCCACGTCGGACCAACTCTGGTCCCACGCCTAAACGCCAACGACAATTACCTGCTGATGATACTTCTCCACCTTCTCGTTCTTCTCAGAAACGATCGACACGTCCTTCACTACCTTTCCACGCTCAGTTTCAGACTGAACAGTGGACTAAATTCTTCACTTTACGACCAACTTCCTCTACTGCCTATCTTTCTGACCATAGTATTGGCAAGGCACTCCTACGCCATGTTGGTAAAGATATTTCTTTTCATGCTCTTAAGAGTGGTACGCGCATCATTACCGTACAGAATGCTACCCAGGCTCATGAGCTCTCTCGTCTTTCCCATATCGATACTGTTCCTGTCACTCTTGAAAAACATCATTCCCTCAATTCTTGTAGTGGTACCGTCATTCTGCCCCATACCATAGTTCAACGAAATTTCCAGACATGTGGCACTGACATTCTAGAACAGCTGGAACTCCAAGATCTCCCAATCCTCAAGGTAGACACTTATGTTCTTCCTGCCCGTGGGCGGAGACGATACCCTAGCAATGTGGCTCGTTTAACTTTTGACAGCCGAGAACTCCCATCCTCAGTTTATATAGCAGGACACCGGTTACAAGTTCGAAAGATGATCCCTACACCACAACAGTGTAGAAATTGCTGGCGATTTGGCCATCCAGCGAAATATTGCAGATCTATCGCCGAATGCCCAGTCTGTGGTGCCGATGACCATTCTAATACGTCTTGCAATCGATCTCCCTCTTGCCTTAACTGTCATGAGGCTCACCCTTCGTACTCTCGCCGTTGTCAGGTCTATTTAAACGAGCGGGAAATCCGTTACCTCAAAGAGACAGAAGGTCTCCCTTATGCCATGGCAGTTTCTCATCTCCGCCTCCAAGGGAGACTCCCACGTGTTTCTTATTCCCGTGTTTCAAAACGTCCCCCCACTTCTGGTATCCCATCTTCTACACCCACCTATGTGGTTACCTCTCCCATAATCACTCCTGTATCTAATCCTTTTGCTGTCCTCGGCTCAGACGTCCCTACTTCAACGCCTCAGTCTAATCTCGCTTCTTCGAGTTCTCTCTCACAAGCCTCAGTATCGACGAGACCTCGTACGACACCTCCTCCCAATCGTCCCTCTACTTCTCAAAAGTCAAAAAAAGGTCCGGTAACACCTCCTACCCATCTTCCACCTCCTCATTTTACCCTCCCTGTCTCTGTCCCTAGTTCTTCCCCTCTCACTGGCTCAGTTACAAGTGCAGAGGTTCACCCTCCTCCTCGTAATGTACCTTCCTCCCCTGTTCCCTCCCAAGTTTCTTCCTCTTCTGCCACCTCCCAGGTTCCTGCCTCCTCTGTCCCCTGCCACGCTTCTCCAGTTCCCTCCACCCTTTTGCCCCCCCCCCCTACCTTGGTACAGTCCAATACAGTTCCAATCTTTACTCATCCTCCCCCTACCATTCCCAATATTGTCTCCCATACGACATCTCTGAATTCCGAAACACTTGAAGCAATCTCTGAATATATTGCAGAGACCAAACCATCAATGGACACTGATCCACCTTCCGCTCTTTCTCTCTCCTCTGCTCCATCTGCGCAACTCCTTTCTTCACAGCGCACCGTTCCTTCGCTGCTTGAACATTTTCCACTGCCTCCGCATGTGGACTTTTCTAACCCTTCTAGTCCATAGGAACCCTTACCTGCGGATTTCAAGTATCTTTATCACTGCCAATCATGGCCTATTTACAGTGGAATATACGCGGCCTCAGGGGTAATCGGGGTGAGCTTCAGATGTTACTCTCCCAGTTTGCCCCTGTTGGTGTTTGCTTACAGGAACCAAAATTACACTCTGCTGTTATTTCTCACATCTCAGGCTATAATTTATTGTATTCTTCAGATCCTTTTCCTGATGGGACCTTTAATGAAAGTGCCCTTCTTCTCCGCACTGATATTCCGTACCATCAGCTATTTGTTCATACTTCGCTGCATTACACAGCAGCCCGTATCCACTTACATAGGTGGTATACGCTCTGTTCTTTATATCTCTCTCCTTCTCGGGCATTATCTATTCCGGATTTTGCCTTCCTTGTTTCGTCATTACCGCCACCGATTCTGTTACTTGGTGATTTTAATGCCCACCATTCCCTCTGGGGGGGGTCTCACTGTGATTCCCGTGGAATTCAGTTAGAGGCTTTTCTTGCCACCCACCCCCTCCATGTTTTAAATACAGGTACTCACACCCATTTTGATCCTCGGACTCATACTCTCTCTTGCATCGATCTCTCAATCTGCTCTTCCTCCACCGCATTAGACTTCACTTGGTCTGTTCTCCCGGCCTTACATGACAGTGATCATTTCCCAATCATTCTTACTTCCCCTTCATATTCGCCACCTCTTCGCACCCCACGCTGGCAATTTAATCGGGCAAATTGGAACCTTTACTCACACCTAACTGTTTTTAAAGAGGTTCCTTCTTCGTCCTCCATTGATGAGCTTTTACACCTCTTCTCGTCCTCCGTTTTCACCGCAGCTTCTCATTCTATACCCCAAACTTCGGGCAGGCATTCTCAGAAATGCGTGCCTTGGTGGTCTCCTGCTTGTGCTCGTGCAGTACGTTTGAAACGCGCTGCATGGGGCAGGTACCGGTACAATAGAACCACAGAGCGACTCATTGATTTTAAACAGAAGCGTGCGATCGCTCGCCGTGTCATCCGTGACGCTAAACGCACTTGCTGGCGAGATTATGTCTCAACCATCACCTCTGCTTCCTCTATGAGTGCAGTCTGGAAAAAAGTACGAAAACTGAGTGGTAAATATTCTCCTGACCCGGCTCCTGTTCTGCGGGTTGCCGGTGTTGATATAGCAAACCCACTAGATGTTGCCAATGAAATTGGCAATCATCTGGTCCGTATTTCTCAGGGACTCCATCTATGCCCCTCATTTCTTTCCTCAAAGTCTGCCAGAGAGTTAGCACCCTTGGACTTTTCTTCTCTCAGAGAAGAACAGTATAATGTGCCTTTTACACTTCAAGAACTGGAGGCAACACTCTCAGGTTGTCGATCATCGGCAGCTGGGCCCGACGACATTGATATTCGTATGCTACAACATTTACATCAGTCAGCCCTTGCAGTCCTATTACGCCTTTACAATCTTATTTGGTCACAAGGAGTTCTTCCACAGCTGTGGAAATCCGCCATTGTTCTCCCTTTCCGCAAACCAGGCACTACGGGACATGAAACCTCCCACTATCGTCCCATTGCTCTTACCAGTGCAGTTTGCAAAGTAATGGAACGTCTAGTAAATAGACGTTTAGTGTGGTATTTAGAGACACACAACAGTCTCTCCACTCGTCAATATGGCTTTCGTAAGGGACGTTCTACCATAGACCCCTTACTGCGCTTGGATACTTATGTTCGTAATGCCTTTGCGAATAACCACTCAGTTATTGCCATATTTTTTGACCTTGAGAAGGCATATGACACAACTTGGAGGTATAATATTTTAGCCCAAGCCCACTCCTTAGGCCTTCGAGGCAATCTACCATCCTTCCTTAAGAACTTTTTAACTGACAGGCATTTCCGTGTTCGGGTTAATAATGTGCTCTCCCCGGACTTTATCCAAGCTGAAGGTGTCCCCCAGGGATGTGTTCTGAGCACAACACTTTTTCTCCTTGCTATTAATGATTTGGCCTCTAGTCTTCCATCAAATATTTGGTCATCACTCTATGTTGATGACTTCGCTATTGCCTGTGCAGGCGCTGACTGTCACCTCCTTACAGTTTCTCTCCAACATGCAGTCGACCGTGTTTCCAATTGGGCCACCACACATGGGTTTAAATTTTCCAGCACTAAAACCCACCAAATCACTTTCACTAGACGCTCTGTCATCTCCGTTCATCCTTTGTACCTCTATGGCTCCCGTATCCCTGAACGTGATACAGTCAAGTTTCTGGGCCTCCTCTTTGATCGTAGGTTATCCTGGAAACCTCGCATTACCTCTCTGAAGGCAACTTGTCACAGCCGGCTGAACCTTCTTAAAACCCTTGCTCATCTTTCGTGGGGAGCTGATCGTCGAACCCTCCTTCACCTACATTCCACCCTTATTTTATCGAAACTTGATTATGGTGACCAGATCTATTCAGCGGCATCTCCTGCTACTCTCTCTAGCCTTAACCCCATTCATCACCATGGATTACGTTTATGCCTTGGTGCTTTTCGCTCTTCCCCTGTCGAAAGCCTCTATGCAGAAGCGAACGTTCCATCCTTATCTGATCGCCGTGA
>NC_091345.1:26969777-27067277 GCF_038502225.1 Cherax quadricarinatus
ACCTCTTCAAGGGGGGCTCCTTGGCGTGGTGAAGAGGCTCATGGTCTGAGGAATTAGACCTATCGGTCTTCTTCCTCAGACCGAACCTAATTACCCCCCAATCTCCCCTCCCCTATCCCATCCTCCCCATCCTCCCCTTTTTCCTTTCCTCCTCCCCCTCCCCACCCCTCCCTTTTGCCCTTCCTCTTTTTGTCCTTTGGGATTTCTCCCACAGGCGCGTTAGTTCCTAGGTGGAGGAAAGGATACCGGGGTCCATCCCATTCCGTTGAGGTTCCTAGCGGTGGCGTAGTTTGCCGTGGAATCTGGATCGCCTGGGGATGTCCCGATCCCTCTCCGGTATCCCGGAGTAGCTTTGGGTGTCTTTCGGGCGACGAGTGTATCTCTGGAAGCCACCTTTCGGATTCCGGGGGTGGTGGCCGAAGGAGGTATGCTTTGTGGCGGATATCCGGCCGCCCTCTCTTTTGTCCACCGAGGTAGCTCGGCAGATGTGAGGTTGCTATCCCGGATTGTTAGTTTACTAGCATGATGGGTAGGGTATGGCACGGGTTCCATGCTGCATCTGCGCTACTTGCGGTGCTGAGGTCCTCTTGGGCGCGGAGGGAGATTTCTGGCCCTTTCATTCCTCCTAGGACCTATCCCTCCCCGGTCCCCCCTTTTTTTTTCTTTTTTTTATTTTTATTTTCTTTTCTTCTTTCTTTTTTTTTCTTAAAAACAAAAAGAAAGAAGTAACCTAACCATGGCAGCCCTAGTCCATGAACCTGGTACCCCCGGGCCCCTTCTTGATACCGCACCCCGTTCTGACCCTGCCTCGTCTTTGGACCACTCTTCAGACATTCCTCATGCCTCTGTACCTATTGCCGGTGCTGTTTCCTCACCCGCTTCAGGTGCTGAGGCCTCGACTGACTCCTTCGATTTATCGGACCTTCGCTCTCCTCTGACTATGCTTCCGGCCTCTCCCTCTACGGTGCGGCAATTTTCAAATCGCCGACCCGTTCCACGTCGGACCAACTCTGGTCCCACGCCTAAACGCCAACGACAATTACCTGCTGATGATACTTCTCCACCTTCTCGTTCTTCTCAGAAACGATCGACACGTCCTTCACTACCTTTCCACGCTCAGTTTCAGACTGAACAGTGGACTAAATTCTTCACTTTACGACCAACTTCCTCTACTGCCTATCTTTCTGACCATAGTATTGGCAAGGCACTCCTACGCCATGTTGGTAAAGATATTTCTTTTCATGCTCTTAAGAGCGGTACGCGCATCATTACCGTACAGAATGCTACCCAGGCTCATGAGCTCTCTCGTCTTTCCCATATCGATACTGTTCCTGTCACTCTTGAAAAACATCATTCCCTCAATTCTTGTAGTGGTACCGTCATTCTGCCCCATACCATAGTTCAACGAAATTTCCAGACATGTGGCACTGACATTCTAGAACAGCTGGAACTCCAAGATCTCCCAATCCTCAAGGTAGACACTTATGTTCTTCCTGCCCGTGGGCGGAGACGATACCCTAGCAATGTGGCTCGTTTAACTTTTGACAGCCGAGAACTCCCATCCTCAGTTTATATAGCAGGACACCGGTTACAAGTTCGAAAGGTGATCCCTACACCACAACAGTGTAGAAATTGCTGGCGATTTGGCCATCCAGCGAAATATTGCAGATCTATCGCCGAATGCCCAGTCTGTGGTGCCGATGACCATTCTAATACGTCTTGCAATCGATCTCCCTCTTGCCTTAACTGTCATGAGGCTCACCCTTCGTACTCTCGCCGTTGTCAGGTCTATTTAAACGAGCGGGAAATCCGTTACCTCAAAGAGACAGAAGGTCTCCCTTATGCCATGGCAGTTTCTCATCTCCGCCTCCAAGGGAGACTCCCACGTGTTTCTTATTCCCGTGTTTCAAAACGTCCCCCCACTTCTGGTATCCCATCTTCTACACCCACCTCTGTGGTTACCTCTCCCATAATCACTCCTGTATCTAATCCTTTTGCTGTCCTCGGCTCAGACGTCCCTACTTCAACGCCTCAGTCTAATCTCGCTTCTTCGAGTTCTCTCTCACAAGCCTCAGTATCGACGAGACCTCGTACGACACCTCCTCCCAATCGTCCCTCTACTTCTCAAAAGTCAAAAAAAGGTCCGGTAACACCTCCTACCCATCTTCCACCTCCTCATTTTACCCTCCCTGTCTCTGTCCCTAGTTCTTCCCCTCTCACTGGCTCAGTTACAAGTGCAGAGGTTCACCCTCCTCCTCGTAATGTACCTTCCTCCCCTGTTCCCTCCCAAGTTTCTTCCTCTTCTGCCACCTCCCAGGTTCCTGCCTCCTCTGTCCCCTGCCACGCTTCTCCAGTTCCCTCCACCCTTTTGCCCCCCCCCTACCTTGGTACAGTCCAATACAGTTCCAATCTTTACTCATCCTCCCCCTACCATTCCCAATATTGTCTCCCATACGACATCTCTGAATTCCGAAACACTTGAAGCAATCTCTGAATATATTGCAGAGACCAAACCATCAATGGACACTGATCCACCTTCCGCTCTTTCTCTCTCCTCTGCTCCATCTGCGCAACTCCTTTCTTCACAGCGCACCGTTCCTTCGCTGCTTGAACATTTTCCACTGCCTCCGCATGTGGACTTTTCTAACCCTTCTAGTCCGTAGGAACCCTTACCTGCGGATTTCAAGTATCTTTATCATTGCCAATCATGGCCTATTTACAGTGGAATATACGCGGCCTCAGGGGTAATCGGGGTGAGCTTCAGATGTTACTCTCCCAGTTTGCCCCTGTTGGTGTTTGCTTACAGGAACCAAAATTACACTCTGCTGTTATTTCTCACATCTCAGGCTATAATTTATTGTATTCTTCAGATCCTTTTCCTGATGGGACCTTTAATGAAAGTGCCCTTCTTCTCCGCACTGATATTCCGTACCATCAGCTATTTGTTCATACTTCGCTGCATTACACAGCAGCCCGTATCCACTTACATAGGTGGTATACGCTCTGTTCTTTATATCTCTCTCCTTCTCGGGCATTATCTATTCCGGATTTTGCCTTCCTTGTTTCGTCATTACCGCCACCGATTCTGTTACTTGGTGATTTTAATGCCCACCATTCCCTCTGGGGGGGGGTCTCACTGTGATTCCCGTGGAATTCAGTTAGAGGCTTTTCTTGCCACCCACCCCCTCCATGTTTTAAATACAGGTACTCACACCCATTTTGATCCTCGGACTCATACTCTCTCTTGCATCGATCTCTCAATCTGCTCTTCCTCCGCCGCATTAGACTTCACTTGGTCTGTTCTCCCGGACTTACATGACAGTGATCATTTCCCAATCATTCTTACTTCCCCTTCATATTCGCCACCTCTTCGCACCCCACGCTGGCAATTTAATCGGGCAAATTGGAACCTTTACTCACACCTAACTGTTTTTAAAGAGGTTCCTTCTTCGTCCTCCATTGATGAGCTTTTACACCTCTTCTCGTCCTCCGTTTTCACCGCAGCTTCTCATTCTATACCCCAAACTTCGGGCAGGCATTCTCAGAAATGCGTGCCTTGGTGGTCTCCTGCTTGTGCTCGTGCAGTACGTTTGAAACGCGCTGCATGGGGCAGGTACCGGTACAATAGAACCACAGAGCGACTCCTTGATTTTAAACAGAAGCGTGCGATCGCTCGCCGTGTCATCCGTGACGCTAAACGCACTTGCTGGCGAGATTATGTCTCCACCATCACCTCTGCTTCCTCTATGAGTGCAGTCTGGAAAAAAGTACGAAAACTGAGTGGTAAATATTCTCCTGACCCGGCTCCTGTTCTGCGGGTTGCCGGTGTTGATATAGCAAACCCACTAGATGTTGCCAATGAAATTGGCAATCATCTGGTCCGTATTTCTCAGGGACTCCATCTATGCCCCTCATTTCTTTCCTCAAAGTCTGCCAGAGAGTTAGCACCCTTGGACTTTTCTTCTCTCAGAGAAGAACAGTATAATGTGCCTTTTACACTTCAAGAACTGGAGGCAACACTCTCAGGTTGTCGATCATCGGCAGCTGGGCCCGACGACATTCATATTCGTATGCTACAACATTTACATCAGTCAGCCCTTGCAGTCCTATTACGCCTTTACAATCTTATTTGGTCACAAGGAGTTCTTCCACAGCTGTGGAAATCCGCCATTGTTCTCCCTTTCCGCAAACCAGGCACTACGGGACATGAAACCTCCCACTATCGTCCCATTGCTCTTACCAGTGCAGTTTGCAAAGTAATGGAACGTCTAGTAAATAGACGTTTAGTGTGGTATTTAGAGACACACAACAGTCTCTCCACTCGTCAATATGGCTTTCGTAAGGGACGTTCTACCATAGACCCCTTACTGCGCTTGGATACTTATGTTCGTAATGCCTTTGCGAATAACCACTCAGTTATTGCCATATTTTTTGACCTTGAGAAGGCATATGACACAACTTGGAGGTATAATATTTTAGCCCAAGCCCACTCCTTAGGCCTTCGAGGCAATCTACCATCCTTCCTTAAGAACTTTTTAACTGACAGGCATTTCCGTGTTCGGGTTAATAATGTGCTCTCCCCGGACTTTATCCAAGCTGAAGGTGTCCCCCAGGGATGTGTTCTGAGCACAACACTTTTTCTCCTTGCTATTAATGATTTGGCCTCTAGTCTTCCATCAAATATTTGGTCATCACTCTATGTTGATGACTTCGCTATTGCCTGTGCAGGCGCTGACTGTCACCTCCTTACAGTTTCTCTCCAACATGCAGTCGACCGTGTTTCCAATTGGGCCACCACACATGGGTTTAAATTTTCCAGCACTAAAACCCACCAAATCACTTTCACTAGACGCTCTGTCATCTCCGTTCATCCTTTGTACCTCTATGGCTCCCGTATCCCTGAACGTGATACAGTCAAGTTTCTGGGCCTCCTCTTTGATCGTAGGTTATCCTGGAAACCTCACATTACCTCTCTGAAGGCAACTTGTCACAGCCGGCTGAACCTTCTTAAAACCCTTGCTCATCTTTCGTGGGGAGCTGATCGTCGAACCCTCCTTCACCTACATTCCACCCTTATTTTATCGAAACTTGATTATGGTGACCAGATCTATTCAGCGGCATCTCCTGCTACTCTCTCTAGCCTTAACCCCATTCATCACCAAGGATTACGTTTATGCCTTGGTGCTTTTCGCTCTTCCCCTGTCGAAAGCCTCTATGCAGAAGCGAACGTTCCATCCTTATCTGATCGCCGTGATGCCCATTGCCTGCGCTACTATGTACGCTCTCATGATCTCCGCAATCCTTCCATTTATAGAATGGTCACTGATATTAGTAGACATTCTTTATTTGTTCGCCGCCCCTGCTTACTCCATCCCTTCTCTCTTCGCCTTCATTCGCTCTTGTCTTCTCTTCAACTACCACCTTTCTATGTACATGTAGCATCTCACTTTTCCCTACCCCCCTGGGAAGTTCCAGCTGTTCGAGTCTGTTCTTTCTCCCTCCCTTGCTCGAAAGCCCAACTGTCTACGGTCGCTTCCCGCTCTCTTTTTCTTGACCACTTTCACTCTCATTCTCATGCCATTGCTGTGTACACAGATGGCTCTAAGTCTTCTGACGGCGTAGGGTTCGCAGCAGTGTTTCCGGACAGCGTCGTACAAGGGCATTTACTATCTTCGGCTAGTATTTTTACTGCTGAATTATATGCCATCCTTACAGCACTTATCCGTATTGCATCTATGCCTGTGTCATCATTTGTGGTTGTCTCAGACTCCCTTAGTGCTTTACAGGCTATACAAAAATTTGATACACCTCACCCCTTAGTCCTCCGTATCCAACTTTGGCTACGCCGCATCTTTACCAAGCATAAAGATATTGTTTTTTGTTGGGTCCCTGGTCATGTTGACGTACAGGGCAATGAACAGGCAGACACTGCTGCGCGGTCAGCAGTACATGACCTACCAGTTTCTTATAGAGGTATTCCATGTACGGACTATTTTGCTGTAATATCTTCCCACCTTCACACCCGTTGGCAACAACGTTGGTCTACTATGCTCGGCAACAAACTTCAGTCTATTAAACCGAGTATAGGTTACTGGCCGTCTTCTTATCACCAGTGTCGAGGTTGGGAGACTACTCTCTCCCGTCTTCGCATTGGCCATACTCGTCTTACTCATGGATATCTCATGGAGAGGCGTCTTGCTCCTCTCTGTGAGAATTGCCAAGCTCCATTATCAGTCAGCCACATTCTGTTGGACTGCCCACTTTATCAACGAGCACGCAGAATTTACCTCTGTCGTCGTCTTCGCCCCGCTGCTCTCTCTTTACCTTCCCTTCTCGCTGATGGACCCACCTTTCATCCGGACTCTCTCATTGACTTTTTGACAACAACTGACTTACTTCACAAATTCTGATACTTTCAGCCCTTTCTACTTCAATCTCTTGCTACCCTCTACCCCCGTACTATCCCCTGCCCCGCTGTTTTCTGTAACCTGCTGATCATCCCCCCTCCCTTCTGCCATCCAATTCCCTTGCTTCCTTCCCTACCCTGCAGCGCTGTATAGCCCTTGTGGCTTAGCGCTTCTTTTTTGATTATAATAATAATAATAATTTGTGTGGTGCTAGACCAGGGTTGTGTGGTGCTAAACCAGAGTTGTGTGGTGCTAGACCAGGGTTGTGTGGTGCTAGACGAGAGTTGTGTGGTGCTAAACCAGAGTTGTGTGGTGCTAGACCAGAGTTGTGTGGTGCTAGACCAGGGTTGTGTGGTGCTAGACCAGAGTTGTGTGGTGCTAGAAAAGGGCTGTGTGGTGCTAGACCAGGATTGTGTGGTGCTAAACCAGAGTTGTGTGGTGCTAGACCAGGGTTGTGTGGTGCTAGACCAGAGTTGTGTGGTGCTAGACCAGGATTGTGTAGTGTTAGACCGGGGTTGTGTGGTGCTTGATCAGGGTTGTGTGGTGTTAGACCGGGGTTGTGTGGTGCTAGACCAGGGTTGTGTGGTGCTAGAACAAGGTTGTGCGGTGCTAGACCAGGGTTGTGTGGTGCTAAACCAGAGTTGTATGGTGTTAGACTATGGTTGTGTAGTGCTTGACCAGGGTTGTGTGGTGCTAGACCAGGGTTGTGTGGTACTAGACCAGTGTTGTGTGGTGCTAGACCAGGGTTGTGTGGTGCTAGACCAGAGTTGTTTAGTGCTAGACCATGGTTGTTGTGTGGTGTTAGACCAGGGTTGTGTAGTGTTAGACCAGGGTTGTGTGATGTTAGACCAGAGTTGTTTAGTGCTAGACCATGGTTGTTGTGTGGTGTTAGACCAGGGTTGTGTGATGCTAGGCCAGGGTTATGTGGTGCTAGACCAGGGTTGTGTAGTGCTAGACCAGAGTTGTGTGGTGCAAAGACCAGGGTTGTGTGGTGCTAGGCCAGGGTTGTGTGGTGCTAGACCAGGGTTGTGTGGTGCTAGGCCAGGGTTGTGTGGTGTTAGACCAGGGTTGTGTGGTGCTAGACCAGGGTTGTGTGGTGCTAGACCAGGGTTGTGTGGTGCTAGACCAGGGTTGTGTGGTGCTAGACCAGGGTGTGTGGTGCTAGACCAGGGTTGTGTGGTGTTAGACCAGGGTTATGTAGTGCTAGACCAGAGTTGTGTGGTGCTAGACCAGGGCTGTGTAGTGCTCGACCAGGGTTGTGTGGTGCTAGACCAGGGTTGTGTGGTGCTAGACCATGGTTGTGTGGTGCTAGACCATGGTTCAAGTGGTATTGATGGTTGTGTTATGGTGTTGTGTTGTTAGTTCAGGGTTATGGTGATATAGGTAGTTGTGCTTTATGGCAGTGTTGATGGTTGCTATTGAATATTTGTTGTTGATGTGAGCAGTGGATGGTGGGAGTTGTGGGTTGTGGGAGTTGTGGGTGGAGACAACATTCATAGTTGCTCATGGGTGGTGGTGGTGTCTTATGGATAGTGTACATTAATATATGGATATAAAATAATGTATTTAGTTACATTAGAGTCATTCAGTTGCACTGCGTTACCACAAATTCTTTAGTCGACGTTTTCTCAGTAAATATCTGGAAATCTAAATGTAGTTATTGTTCTTCTACATATATCATCTGATACAACTTCCAGTCACTTCAACGTAGTATTAAAAATCGAATACTCCTTTGAAAATATCCCAGAATCGTTCCTATGTATCCTGTTGTTTCATGAAAAAATTTACTAAGTTTTGTTATACCAGAAAAATATTCCAGGAGGAAGCTAGAACGAACAGTCTCAGAAGCTATACAACGGGTGGGGACAGAACCCGCGATCAGAGAGTCATAAAACTCCAGACTGACGAGCACTACTGTGAACAGTCTCACACCTATCATGCACTCCTGTGAACAGTCTTACACCTATCATGCACTCCTGTTAACAGTCTCACACCTATCGTGTACTCCTGTGAACAGTCTGACACCTATCATGCACTCCTGTGAACGGTCTGACACCTATCATGCACTCTTGTGAACAGTGTCACAACTATCATGCACTCCTGTGAACAGTCTGACACCTATCATGCACTCCTGTGAACAGTCTGACACATATCATGCACTCCTGTTAACAGTCTCACACCTATCATGCACTCCTGTGAACGGTCTGACACCTATCATGCACTCTTGTGAACAGTGTCACAACTATCATGCACTCCTGTGAACAGTCTGACACATATCATGCACTCCTGTTAACAGTCTCACACCTATCATGCACTCCTGTGAACGGTCTGACACCTATCATGCACTCCTGTGAACAGTCTCACAACTATCGTGCACTCATGTGAACAGTCTCACATCTATCATGCACTCCTGTGAACAGTCTGACACCTATCATGCACTCCTGTGAACAGTCTCACAACTATCATGCACTCCTGTGAACAGTCTCACAACTATCGTGCACTCATGTGAACAGTCTCACATCTATCATGCACTCCTGTGAACAGTCTCACAACTATCATGCACTCCTGTGAACAGTCTGACACCTATCATGCACTCCTGTGAACAGTCTCACAACTATCATGCACTCCTGCGAACAGTCTCACACCTATCATGCACTCCGGTGAATAGTATCACACCTATTCACTCTTGTGAATAGTCTGACACCTATCATGCACTCCTGTGAATAGTCTCACACCTATCATGCACTCCTGTGAACAGTCTCACACCTATCATGCACTCCTGTGAACAGTCTCACACCTATCATGCACTCCTGTGAACAGTCTCACACCTATCATGCACTCCTGTGGACAGTCTGACACCTATCATGCACTCCTGTGAACAGTCTCACACCTATCATGCACTACTGTGAACAGTCTGACACCTATCATGCACTACTGTGAACAGTCTCACACCTATCATGCACTCCCGTGAACAGTCTCACACCTATCATGCACTACTCTGAACAGTCTCACACCTATCATGCACTACTGTGAACAGTCTCACACCTATCATGCACTCCTGTGAACAGTCTCACACCTATCATGCACTCCTGTGAACAGTCTCACACCTATCATGCACTCCTGTGAACAGTCTCACACCCATCATGCACTCCTGTGAACAGTCTGATACTATCATGCACTCCTGTGAACAGTCTGACACCTATCATGCACTACTGTGAACAGTCTGACACCTATCATGCACTCTTGTTAACAGTCTCACACCTATCATGCGCTCCTGTGAACAGTCTGACACCTGTCATGCGCTCCTGTGAACAGTCTGACACCTATCATGCACTCCTGTGAACAGTCTCACACCTATCATGCACTCCTGTGAACAGTCTCACACCTATTATGCACTACTGTGAACAGTCTCACACCTATTATGCACTGCTGTCCTGGGAGACAGTAATGGTGAAGCTGGAGGTGCTGTCCTGGGAGACAGTAATGGTGAAGCTGGAGATGCTGTCCTGGGAGACAGTAATGGGGAAGCTGGAGATGCTGTCCTGGGAGACAGTAATGGTGAAGCTGGAGATTTTGTCCAGGTAGTCGGGAATTATACGCAGGAAGGAATACATATAAATGACCTCATAGGGGACAGGAGCCATAGTAGGGAAACAAGTGTAGTCAAAGATAAGATAAAACCAATATTGCAAACTAGAAATACCGCAGGAAATAGCAAACAAGAGAACTCCACTAGCAATAGTGAGGATATATTACCAAAAACAACTGGTGGGAGCTCCATTGTTTGTGCTAGGGAGGATAGAAGTAAGACAGGGAAACATGCACCAACAGGGAATACAGTCACAGAAACCCAAGGCAAACGGAAACCAAGCCTGTGCACATACTATGCACTCGGTATCTGCTGGCATGGGAAATCTGGAAAAACAGATGGGACGTGCAACTATGACCACCCTAGAAAATGCCATGCCCATATGACAACAGGAAAATGCAAACTCCCTTCCTGTAAGCTTTTTCACCCTGAACTGTGTACCTCTTCAGTACAGGAAAGACTGTGCTATAACTTAAATTGCCAGGCGTACCATCTAAAGGGGACAAAAAGATACAAAACATCCAGGCCATGGGAAAACCTGGGTAGCCACAGCCACTCAAGAGGGAGAGGTTTTTTAGTGCCAGGAAGGAAAAAAAACTGGCAGGAAATGGCAGAAATCGTACACCAAATCCAGTCATTCCTGGAGTGGAACCACAGTCGATGGCCTCCACTCCAAACCAACAGATACAGATACTAATGCCGGAAAAAAAATCCCCCCCCAGTACCAACAATACCACCAGTCCGACAACATTCTTCTTTGCAAATATACAGGGTCTAAAGCCAGCAACAAACAACAAAATACCTTTCATCCGTGGACTGCTTGCAGAGGCAAAGGCAATGTTCGCGGCTTTCACTGAGACCCACATAAAGGATCACTTGGACAACGAAATATGGATCCCAGGTTACAACCTATACAGATGTGACAGAGTGAACAGGCAAAAGGGGGGGGTGGGTTGGCCTGTACATTGCAGAGTCACTTGTTTGCACAGAACTGCTAAATGCCTCAAATGATGTAGTGGAAGTTTTAGCAGTAAAGGTCGAGAACCAAAACCTAGTCATTGTGGTAGTCTACAAGCCTCCGGATGCAACATCCCAGCAATTCCAGGAACAGCTGTTAAAAATTGACCACTGTCTGGAAAACCTTCCAGCTCCTGCACCCAACATCTTGCTCCTGGGGGATTTCAACTTAAGGCACCTAAAATGGAGGAATATAGCAAATAATATTGTTGCAGTAATAACACAGCTCTGATGAAAACTCACACTCACGCGAGCTTTTAAATCTCTGCACAAAATTCAATTTAAACCAGCAAATAATAGAGCCTACTAGACTGGAGAATACACTAGACCTCATCTTCACTAACAATGATGATCTGATAAGAAATGTCACCATATCAAAAACAATATACTCAGATCACAACATAATTGAGGTTCAGTCATGTATGCGCGGAGCCCCAGACCGACATAATGAGATTAGTCACGAGGGAGCATTCACCAAATTCAACTTCAATAACAAAAACATAAAGTGGGACCAAGTAAACCAAGTCCTAACCGATATAAGCTGGGAAGATATACTAAGCAACACAGACCCCAACTTATGCCTAGAACAGATTAACTCGGTGGCACTCGATGTATGCACAAGGCTTATTCCTCTAAGAAAAAGGGGGAGTAGATGTAAAACAGAAAGAGACAGGCGCTCCCTTTACAGGCGACGGAAAAGAATAACAGAGCGGCTAAAAGAGGTCAATATATCTGAAATGCGTAGGGAGACACTGGTCAGAGAAATAGCAAGCATCGACCTTAAGCTAAAAGAATCCTTTAGGAGTCAGGAATTGCGGGAAGAACTAAAAGCCATAAATGAAATCGAAAGAAACCCAAAGTATTTCTTCTCCTATGCCAAATCAAAATCGAGAACAACGTCCAGTATTGGGCCCCTACTTAAACAAGATGGGTCCTACACAGATGACAGCAAGGAAATGAGTGAGCTACTCAAGTCCCAATATGACTCAGTTTTTAGCAAGCCGCTAACCAGACTGAGAGTCGAAGATCAAAATGAATTTTTTATGAGAGAGCCACAAAATTTGATTAACACAAGCCTATCCGATGTTATCCTGACGCCAAATGACTTCGAACAGGCGATAAATGACATGCCCATGCACTCTGCCCCAGGGCCAGACTCATGGAACTCTGTGTTCATCAAGAACTGCAAGAAGCCCCTATCACGAGCCTTTTCCATCCTATGGAGAGGGAGCATGGACACGGGGGTCGTCCCACAGTTACTAAAAACAACAGACATAACCCCACTCCACAAAGGGGGCAGTAAAGCAACAGCAAAGAACTACAGACCAATAGCACTAACATCCCATATCATAAAAATCTTTGAAAGGGTCCTAAGAAGCAAGATCACCACCCATCTAGAAACCCATCAGTTACACAACCCAGGGCAACATGGGTTTAGAACAGGTCGCTCCTGTCTGTCTCAACTATTGGATCACTACGACAAGGTCCTAAATGCACTAGAAGACAAAAAGAATGCAGATGTAATATATACAGACTTTGCAAAAGCCTTCGACAAGTGTGACCATGGCGTAATAGCGCACAAAATGCGTGCTAAAGGAATAACAGGAAAAGTCGGTCGATGGATCTATAATTTCCTCACTAACAGAACACAGAGAGTAGTCGTCAACAGAGTAAAGTCCGAGGCAGCTACGGTGAAAAGCTCTGTTCCACAAGGCACAGTACTCGCTCCCATCTTGTTCCTCATCCTCATATCCGACATAGACAAGGATGTCAGCCACAGCACCGTGTCTTCCTTTGCAGATGACACCCGAATCTGCATGACAGTGTCTTCCATTGCAGACACTGCAAAGCTCCAGGCGGACATCAACCAAATCTTTCAGTGGGCTGCATAAAACAATATGAAGTTCAACGATGAGAAATTTCAATTACTCAGATATGGTAAACATGAGGAAATTAAATCTTCATCAGAGTACAAAACAAATTCTGGACACAAAATAGAGCGAAACACCAACGTCAAAGACCTGGGAGTGATCATGTCAGAGGATCTCACCTTCAAGGACCATAACATTGTATCAATCGCATCTGCTAGAAAAATGACAGGATGGATAACGAGAACCTTCAAAACTAGGGAGGCCAAGCCCATGATGACACTCTTCAGGTCACTTGTTCTATCTAGGCTGGAATATTGCTGCACACTAACAGCACCTTTCAAGGCAGGTGAAATTGCCGACCTAGAAAATGTACAGAGAACTTTCACGGCGCGCATAACGGAGATAAAACACCTCAATTATTGGGAGCGCTTGAGGTTCCTAAACCTGTATCCCCTGGAACGCAGGATGGAGAGATACATGATTATATACACCTGGAAAATCCTAGAGGGACTAGTACCGAACTTGCACACGAAAATCACTCACTACGAAAGCAAAAGACTTGGCAGACGATGCAACATCCCCCCAATGAAAAGCAGGGGTGTCACTAGCACGTTAAGAGACCATACAATAAGTGTCAGGGGCCCGAGACTGTTCAACTGCCTCCCAGTACACATAAGGGGGATTACCAACAGACCCCTGGCAGTCTTCAAGCTGGCACTGGACAAGCACCTAAAGTCAGTTCCGGATCAGCCGGGCTGTGGCTCGTACGTTGGTTTGCGTGCAGCCAGCAGCAACAGCCTGGTTGATCAGGCTCTGATCCACCAGGAGGCCTGGTCACAGACCGGGCCGCGGGGGCGTTGACCCCCGGAACTCTCTCCAGGTAAACTCCAGGTAAACTACTGTGAACAGTCTCACACCTATTATGCACTACTGTGAACAGTCTCACACCTATCATACACTACTGTGAACAGTCTCACACGCATCATGCACTACTGTGAACAGTCTCCCACCTATCATGCACTACTGTGAACAGTCTCACACGTATCATGCACTACTGTGAACAGTCTCCCACCTATCATGCACTACTGTGAACAGTCTCACACGTATCATGCACTACTGTGAACAGTCTCACACGTATCATGCACTACTGTGAACAGTCTCACACGTATCATGCACTACTGTGACCAGTCTCACAACTATCATGCACTACTGTGAACAGTCTCCCACCTATCATGCACTACTGTGAACAGTCTCCCACCTATCATGCACTACTGTGAACAGTCTCCCACCTATCATGCACTACTGTGAACAGTCTCACACGTATCATGCACTACTGTGAACAGTCTCACACGTATCATGCACTACTGTGACCAGTCTCACAACTATCATGCACTACTGTGAACAGTCTCCCACCTATCATGCACTACTGTGAACAGTCTCCCACCTATCATGCACTACTGTGAACAGTCTCACACGTATCATGCACTACTGTGAACAGTCTCACACGTATCATGCACTACTGTGACCAGTCTCACAACTATCATGCACTACTGTGACCAGTCTCTCACCTATCATACACTACTGTGAACAGTCTCCCACCTATCATGCACTACTGTGAACAGTCTCACACGTATCATGCACTACTGTGACCAGTCTCACAACTATCATGCACTACTGTGACCAGTCTCTCACCTATCATGCACTACTGTGACCAGTCTCTCACCTATCATACACTACTGTGACCAGTCTCTCACCTATCATACACTACTGTGAACAGTCTCCCACCTATCATGCACTACTGTGAAGTCTCACACGTATCATGCACTACTGTGAACAGTCTCACACGTATCATGCACTACTGTGAACAGTCTCACACGTATCATGCACTACTGTGAACAGTCTCACACGTATCATGCACTACTGTGAACAGTCTCACACGTATCATACACTACTGTGAACAGTCTCACACGTATCATGCACTACTGTGAACAGTCTCACACGTATCATACACTACTGTGAACAGTCTCACACGTATCATACACTACTGTGAACAGTCTCACACGTATCATGCACTACTGTGAACAGTCTCACACGTATCATGCACTACTGTGACCAGTCTCACAACTATCATGCACTCCTGTGAACAAAGTTCAGTGTTTGAGTGCAAGAACTAGTTAAGCATATAACAAGCTCTTATTCCTATAATTATAGAAAATAATTAGTGTTTTATTGTTTTTATTATTATTATTGTAGTGGTAGTTTTTGTGCACAGAAAGACAGGTCTTGAGCAACGATCCAGAAATAGTCAATAAATGCATTACTTTAATATACTGGGAATTGAACAAAATATCATTGTTTTGAACCAATGTCTTTCTCTCTCTCTCTCAAAAAAAAAAAAAAAAAAAAAAAAAAAAAGTTCGATGGTTTAGAAGCTCCAGACAAACACCGAGAACAAAAATTAATATATGATGTTCGTTGGTAAAGGAGAAGAGCTTCATTTACAAGTGAAGAGGAACAAATACAGAAATTATTAGAGGCTGCAAACTTTCTAAATAAGCAACAAAAACACTGGTTCGATAAATGAAAAACAATGAGTTCAAGTTGAATGAGTCATACAGAGTCAGGAGTTAGAGTCAACAGATAGAGAGTCAAGAGATTGAGAGTCAGGAGATACAGAGGGAGCAAAAAAGCATTAGAGGAAATTGAAAGAAATCCACAGTACTTTATCATATTCAAAATCCTGGGAAAAACACATGTGATATCGTGTCACTGCCTGAAGGAGATGCAACCTAAATTAATGACAACAAAGAAATGATTGATATATTGAAGTCACTCTATGATTAAAGATTGACAATCTAAATGAATTCTATACCGACATCTGCATAATATCTGGCATAACCCTAAACCCACTCAACTCTAAAGAAGGCAGTAATATCATGCTCATGTACACTGCCTCTGGCTCAAGAAGCCAGTAATTTTATGCTCATGTACACTGCCTCTGGCTCAAGAAGGCAGTAATATCATGCTCATGTACACTGCCTCTGGCTCAAGAAGCCAGTAATATTATGCTCATGTACACTGCCTCTGGCTCAAGAAGGCAGTAATATCATGCTCATGTACACTGCCTCTGGCTCAAGAAGCCAGTAATATCATGCTCATGTACACGGCCTCTGGCTCAAGAAGCCAGTAATATTATGCTCATGTACACGGCCTCTGGCTCAAGAAGCGAGTAATATTATGCTCATGTACACTGCCTCTGGCTCAAGAAGCCAGTAATATCATGCTCATGTACACGGCCTCTGGCTCAAGAAGCCAGTAATATTATGCTCATGTACACTGCCTCTGGCTCAAGAAGGTAGTAATATCATGCTCATGTACACTGCCTCTGGCTCAAGAAGCCAGTAATATCATGCTCATGTACACTGCCTCTGGCTCACACTTGTGGAATTCACGAATTGCAAGAAATCATTATCATATCACTTCTGATTCTCACATCTAACACAGACATAAATCATAGCATCGTATCAGTCATTTCAGATGATACTGGAATGTATAGGAGAGTGGCGTCGTTAATACTATAGCAAATATCCAGACTGATGTTAACCAAGTGTTTCAGTGGGCAACAGAAAATATCATGTTCATTGAGGACAAATTTCAGTTATTCAACTATTCACAACCAGACAGCACATGCTGAAGTTTACGAAATCTTATGTGGACGTTATAGCAAGGAATTTATAGGTGAAACTGCTAGTAATCTAACTACTCGTATTAATGAAGACAGGTACGTGGCCCGAACACATAAATTGAACAATACATGCATCCAACACACGATTTCACGCGACCATTGATGAAATTTTCTGATATAAAACTAGTCATAAACGGTTGCACATGTAATTTTTTTTTTATGAAACAACGTTCATCACGACACCCGAGAAAATAATGAGAGCCAAGGAAGCTTGTAGTTGGTCAGACCCATAGTAATATTGTTGGTCAAGCAAGACTGGAACCATACACCACTCAACACGTTGATAAAAACAATCGGTACTGCTGCTGCTGTCTGGTGCTGTTGCTGTCTGGTGCTGTCTGGAACCGTACACCAATCAACACGTTGATAAAACAACCGCTACTGCTGTTGCTGGTGCTGCTGCTGTCTGGTGCTGATGCTATCTGGAACCATACACCACTCAACACGTTGATAAAACAATCGGTACTGCTGCTGCTGGTGCTGCTGCTGTCTGGTGCTGGTGCTATCTGGAACCATACACCACTCAACACGTTGATAAAACTACTACCACTACTGCTGTTGCTGTTGCTTCTGCTGGTGGTGGTGCTGCTGGTGCTGCTGCTGGTGCTGCTGCTGGAGCTGTGGGGAATAATACACCACTGAACACGCTGATAAAACTACTACCACTACCGCTGTTGTTGCTGATGTTGGTGCTGGTGGTGCTGTGGCTGCTGCTGCTGGTGCTGCTGCTCCTGCTCCTGCGGCTGCTCCTGCTGCTGGTGTTGCTGCTGCTTGTGCTGCTGGTGATGCAGGTGCTGGTGCTGCTGCTTGTGCTGGTGCTGCTGCTGGTGCTGCTGTTTGTGCTGGTGCTGTTGATGCTGCTGGTGCTGCTTCTGTTGCTGCTTGTGCTCCTGCTGGTGGTGGTGGTGGTGCTGCTGCTGCTGCCGCTGCCGCACTATATCTGTTAATACTGCTACTACTAATAATAATACTGTTACTATTACTAATACTACTATTACTGCTACTCGTACTACTATTATTACTACTTCGACTACTATTACTACTAATATTACTGTTATTACCACTAATACTAATACCACTTTTACTAACACTAATATTGTTGCTCCTACTACCACTACTATTACTACTGCCATTACCACTATTACTGCTACTGCTATTACCATTACTACTACTATTACTGCCACCACAACTAGTACCACTACTATTACTATTACTACGGATAACGGGCATCCACAGAACAAGGTCTGCGTAAATCAGTCAGAATTAAAAGGTTTAAGACGCCTTCTTCAGTCTAAGCTTAAACTGTCTTCACAACAGTGATACAATATGTGGCATGCAAAGAGTATGTTACAATTTATTCAGTGTATGTCACACTCCCATATAGGCTGCCTCCAAACCAGCGAACCAGGTACTAAGTGTTTAACGATCAATATGGTACCTCGTCGTTAAATCAGTACCTTGGTTCATTGAAAAAATCACAACCAAGCCCAGCAACGCTAAGGCAACGTGGTTGACTTGTGGTAAACATTGGCAGACTTGCCTACCTGCTGGTTGAGTATGGCGCACTCTCTCTGGCTTCTCCTGTGCCATCTGTCACCGCACCGTGGTGTACACTTACTGTTCTATCTCTACATATTGTACATACTTGTATATATTATCTGAAGGCAAATAAACATTATAGTCTGCTGCTGCGTTTTATTTGTTCCACAATCCCAGACGACCAGGTCCCACAGGCCATGATTTACCTGTGTTCATAATACAATGTGATGGTAGCAGTGCTCACAGTGATGACGACAGTGTTCTCCCACCTCCCTGGTGACCCTGAACCCTCACTCTCCACCTCCCTGGTGACCCTGAACCCTCACTCTCCACCTCCCTGGTGACCCTGAACCCTCACTCTCCACCTCCCTGGTGACCCTGAACCCTCACTCTCCACCTCCCTGGTGACCCTGAACCCTCACTCTCCACCTCCCTGGTGACCCTGAACCCTCACTCTCCACCTCCCTGGTGACCCTCAACCCTCACTCTCCACCTCTCTGGTGACCCTGAACCCTCACTCTCCACCTCCTTGGTGACCCTGAACCCTCACTCTCCACCTCCCTGGTGACCCTGAACCCTCACTCTCCACCTCCCTGGTGACCCTGAACCCTCACTCTCCACCTCCCTGGTGACCGTGAACCCTCACTCCACCTCCCTGGTGAACCTGAACCCTCACTCTCCACCTCTCTGGTGACCCTGAACCCTCCACCTCCCTGGTGAACCTGAACCCTCACTCCACCTCCCTGGTGAACCTGAACCCTCACTCTCCACCTCCCTGGTGACCCTGAACCCTCACTCTCCACCTCTCTGGTGACCCTGAACCCTCACTCTCCACCTCCCTGGTGACCCTGAACCCTCACTCTCCACCTCCCTGGTGACCCTGAACCCTCACTCTCCACCTCCCTGGTGACCCTGAACCCTCACTCTCCACCTCTCTGGTGAACCTGAACCCTCACTCTCCACCTCCCTGGTGACACTGAACCCTCACTCTCCACCTCTCTGGTGACCCTGAACCCTCACTCTCCACCTCTCTGGTGAACCTGAACCCTCACTCCACCTCCCTGGTGAACCTGAACCCTCACTCTCCACCTCTCTGGTGACCCTGAACCCTCACTCTCCACCTCTCTGATGACCCTGAACCCTCACTCTCCACCTCCCTGGTGACACTGAACCCTCACTCTCCACCTCCTTGGTGAACCTGAACCCTCACTCTCCACCTCCCTGGTGACCCTGAACCCTCACTCTCCACCTCCCTGGTGACCCTCAACCCTCACTCTCCACCTCCCTGGTGACCCTGAACCCTCACTCTCCACCTTCTTGGTGAACCTGAACCCTCACTCTCCACCTCCCTGGTGACACTGAACCCTCACTCTCCACCTCTCTGGTGAACCTGAACCCTCACTCTCCTCCCTGGTGAACCTGAACCCTCACTCTCCACCTCTCTGGTGATCCTGAACCCTCACTCTCCACCTCTCTGATGACCCTGAACCCTCACTCTCCACCTTCCTGGTGACCCTGAACCCTCACTCTCCACCTTCCAAGTGACCCTGAACCCTCACTCTCCACCTTCCTGGTGACCCTGAACCCTCACTCTCCCACCTCCATGGTGACCCTGAACCCTCACTGTCCACCTCTCTGATGACCGTGAACCCTCAATCTCCACCTTCCTGGTGACCCTGAACCCTCACTCTCCACCTTCCAAGTGACCCTGAAACCTCACTCTCCGTCTTCCTGGTGACCCTGAACCCTCACTCTCCACCTTCCTGGTAACCGTGAACCCTTACTTTCCACCTCCCTGGTGACACTGAACCATCACTCTCCACCTTCCTGGTGACCCTGAACCCTGACTCTCCACCTTCCTGGTGACCCTGAACCCTCACTCTCCACCTTCCAAGTGACCCTGAACCCTCACTCTCCACCTTCCTGGTGACCCTGAGCCCTCACTCTCCACCTCCCTGGTGACCCTCAACCCTCACTCTCCACCTTCCTGGTGACCCTGAACCCTCACTCTCCCGCCTCCCTGGTGACCCTGAACCCTCACTCTCCGCCTTCCTGGTGACCCTGAACCCTCACTCTCCACCTTCCTGGTGACCGTGAACCCTCACTTTCCACCTCTCTGGTGACCCTGAACCCTCACTCTCCACCTCTCTGGTGAACCTGAACCCTCACTCTCCACCTCCCTGGTGAACCTAAACCCTCACTCTCCACCTCTCTGGTGACCCTGAACACTCTTTCTCCACCTCTGGTGACCCTGAACCCTCACTCTCCGCCTTCCAAGTGACCCTGAACCCTCACTCTCCACCTTCCTGGTGACCCTGAACCCTCACTCTCCCACCTCCCTGGTGACCCTGAACCCTCACTCTCCGCCTTCCTGATGACTCTGAACCCTCACTCTCCACCTTCCAGGTGACCGTGAACCCTTACTTTCCACCTCCCTGGTGACCCTGAACCATCACTCTCCACCTTCCTGGTGACCCTGAACCCTCACTCTCCACCTCCCTGGTGACCCTGAACCCTCACTGTCCACCTTCCTGGTGACCCTGAACCCTCACTCTCCACCTTCCTGGTGACCATGAACCCTCACTCTCCACCTTCCTGGTGACCCTGAGCCCTCACTCTCCACCTCCCTGGTGACCCTCAACCCTCACTCTCCACCTTCCTGATGACCCTGAACCCTCACTCTCCGCCTTCCTGGTGACCCTGAACCCTCACTCTCCACCTTCCTGGTGACCGTGAACCCTCACTTTCCACCTCCCTGGTGACCCTGAGCCTTCACTCTCCACCTTCCTGGTGACCCTGAAACCTCACTCTCCACCTTCCTGGTGACCCTGAAACCTCACTCTCCACCTTCCTGGTGACCCTGAGCCCTCACTCTCCACCTCCCTTGTGACCCTGAACCCACTCCACCTCCCTGGTGACCCTGAACCCTCACTCTCCATCTTCCTGGTGACCCTGAATCCTCACTCTCCACCTTCCTCTTGACCCTGAACCCTCACTCTCCACTTTCCTGGTGACCCTGAATCCTCACTCTCCACCTTCCTGGTGACCCTGAACCCTCACTCTCCCGCCTCCCTGGTGACCCTGAGCCCTCACTCTCCGCCTTCCTGGTGACCCTGAACCCTCACTTTCCACCTCTCTGGTGACCCTGAACCTTCACTCTCCACCTCTCTGGTGAACCTGAACCCTCACTCTCCACCTCTCTGGTGAACCCTCACCCTCACCCTCCACCTCTCTGGTGACCCTGAACACACTTTTTCCACCTCTCTGGTGACCCTGAACCCTCACTCTCCACCTTCCTGGTGACCCTGAACCCTCACTCTCCGCCTTCCAAGTGACCCTGAACCCTCACTCTCCACCTTCCTGGTGACCCTGAACCCTCACTCTCCCACCCCCCTGGTGACCCTGAACCCTCACTCTCTGCCTTCCTGGTGACTCGGAAACCTCACTCTTCACCTTCCTGGTGACCGTGAACCCTTACTTTCCACCTCCCTGGTGACCCTGAACCATCACTCTCTACCTTCCTGGTGACCCTGAACCCTCACTCTCCCCCTCCCTTGTGACCCTGAACCCTCATTGTCCACCTTCCTGGTGACCCTGAACCCTCACTCTCCACCTTCCTGGTGACTCTGAACCCTCACTCTCCACCTTCCAAGTGACCCTGAGCCCTCACTCTCCACCTTCCTGGTGACCCTGAGCCCTCACTCTCCACCTCCCTGGTGACCCTCAACCCTCACTCTCCACCTTCCTGGTGACCCTGAACCCTCACTTTCCACCTCCCTGGTGACCCTGAACCTTCACTCTCCACCTTCCTGGTGACCCTGAACCCTCACTCTCCACCTCCCTTGTGACCCTGAACCCACTCCACCTCTCTGGTGACCCTGAACCCTCTCCACCTTCCTGGTGACCCTGAATCCTCACTCTCCACCTTCCTCTTGACCCTGAACCCTCACTCTCCACTTTCCTGGTGACCCTGAATCCTCATTCTCCACCTTCCTGGTGACCCTGAACCCTCACTCTCCTCCTTCCATGTGACCCTGAACCCTCTGCACCTTCCTGGTGACCCTGAACCTTCACTCTCCACTTTCCTGGTGACCCTGAATCCTCATTCTCCACCTTCCTGGTGACCCTGAACCCTCACTCTCCACCTCCCTGATGACCCTGAACCCTCACTCTCCACCTCTCTGATGACCCTGAACCCTCACTCACCACCTTCCTGGTGACCCTGAACCCTCACTCACCACCTTCCTGGTGACCCTGAACCCCCACTCTCCACCTCTCTTGTGACCCTGAACCCTCACTCACCACCTTCCTGGTGATCCTGAACCCTCTCCACCTTCCTGGTGACCCTGTCCCCTCACTCTCCTCCTCCCTGGTGACCCTGAACCCTCACTCTCCACCTTTCTGGTGACCCTGAACCCTCACTCTCCACCTTTCTGGTGACCCTGAACCCTCACTCTCCACGTTTCTGGTGACCCTGAACCCTCACTCTCCACCTCTCTGGTGACCCTGAACCCTCACCATCTTCCTGGTGACCCTGAACCCTCTCCACCTTCCTTGTGACCCTGAACCCTCTCTACCTTCCTGGTGTCCCTGAACCCTCACTCACCACCTCTCTTGTGACCCTGAACCCTCACTCTCCACCTCTCTTGTGACCCTGAACCCTCACTCACCACCTTCTTGGTGACCCTGAACCCTCACTCTCCACCTATGACCCTGAACCCTCACTCTCCACCTTTCTGGTGACCCTGAACCCTCTCCACCTTCCTGGTGACCCTGTACCCTCACTCTCCACCTCCCTGGTGACCCTGAACCCTCACTCTCCTCCTTCCTGGTGACCCTGAACCCTCACTCTCCACCTTCCTGGTGACCCTGAACCCTCACTCTCCACCTCTCTGGTGACCCTGAACCCTCACCATCTTCCTGGTGACCCTGAACCCTCTCCACCTTCCTGGTGACCCTGAACCCTCTCCACCTTCCTGGTGACCCTGTACCCTCACTCTCCTCCTCCCTGGTGACCCTGAATCCTCATTCTCCACCTTCCTGGTGACCCTGAACCCTCACTCACCACCTCCCTGGTGACCCTGAACCCTCACTCTCCACCTTCCTTGTGACCCTGAACCCTCACTCTCCACCTTCCTTGTGACCCTGAACCCTCATTCTCCACCTTCCTGGTGACCCTGAAACCTCTCCACCTTCCTGGTGACCCTGTACCCTCACTCTCCTCCTCCCTTGTGACCCTGAATCCTCATTCTCCACCTTCCTGGTGACCCTGAAACCTTACTCCACCTTTCTGGTGACCCTGAACCCTCTGCACCTTCCTGGTGACCCTGAACCCTCACTCTTCACCTCCCTGATGACCCTGAACTCTCACTCTCCACCTCTCTGATGACCCTGAACCCTCACTCATCACCTTCCTGGTGACCCTGAACCCTCACTCACCAACTTCCTGGTGACCCTGAACCCTCTCCACCTTTCTGGTGACCCTGAACCCTCACTCTCCACCTCCCTGGTGACCCTGAACCCTCACTCTCCATCTTCCTGGTGACCCTGAACCCTCACTGTCCACCTTCCTGGTGACCCTGAATCCTCACTCTCCACCTCTCTGGTGACCCTGAACCTTCACTCACCACCTTCCTGGTGACCCTGAACCCTCTCCACTTTCATGGTGACCCTGTACCCTCACTCTCCTCCTCCCTGGTGGCCCTGAACCCTCACTCTCCACCTTCCTGGTGACCCTGAAACCTTCTCCTCTCATTTAATTATCCTCAGTAGTATCTCATGTAACATCTAATTTCTCATTTGTCTTGTTTATTTTTCTTGCCTCAAGTCACTGCATTCGTCAAACTCTCCTTTGTAACACATGTCGTATGTATGTATTGTACTATCATTGTACTGCCTTTTGTACTATCATTGTACTGCCTTTTGTACTATCATTGTACTGCCTTTTGTACTATCATTGTACTGCCTTTTGTACTATCATTGTACTGCCTTTTGTACTCATTGTACTGCCTTTTGTACTCTCATTGTACTGCCTTTTGTACTATCATTGTACTGCCTTTTGTACTATCATTGTACTGCCTTTTGTACTCTTATTGTACTGCCTTTTGTTTTATCATTGTACCATCATTGTACTATCGTCTATTTTTTTTGCTTCATATTTTTCTCCCTACCTATATTTGCTTGCTCCATATAGCAGAGTTTGAGTCTCTATCTTCTTGCCTTGACGCAGCCTAGCCGGAGTGCCTCTTCGTCCTAGTAGTGCCTCTTCGTCCTGGTAGTGCCTCTTTGTCCTGGTAGTGCCTTTTCGTCCTAGTAGTGCCTCTTTGTCATGGTAGTGCCTCTTTGTCCTGGTAGTGCCTTTTCGTCCTGGTAGTGCCTTTGCGTCCTAGTAGTGCCTCTTCGTCCTGGTAGTGCCCCCGCGTCCTAGTAGTGCCTCAACGTTCTGGTAGTGCCTCTGCATCCTAGTAGTGCCTCAACGTTCTGGTAGTGCCTCTACTTCCTAGTAGTGCCTCAACGTTGTGAGAGTGCCTCCGCGTGCTAGTAGCGTCAGTCCTGGCTACTTCAGACCTGAACAGCTAGCAACTTGCTACAATAACACTCTTATAATCACACCAGAAGCCACTTCACATTTTCGTTTTATTTTTCACTCATTGTTTTTAATTTAATTTACAGTTTAATTAGCTAGTGCACCTTTGTCTGGGCCAGGTTGTGAGCGGTGAAAAGTACTCTAGAAAACACTCACAGGAATGTCGAGGAAACCTTTGTAATTTCTTAATAGGTGTTTTTGAGAGGTACGTGTTAAGTATCATTGGCAGACAACCACAAGCAGAGCAGCGGCGAGCACTCGAGCATGCTGGCTGACCTGCTTTCATAATGGCATGTGTCAAGCATTTGTGGTTGTGTCTCACATCATTCATGACTAGCACTCTCTCACAGTCACCAGCAATCTCAGTCACTAGCACTCTCTCACAGTCACCAGCAATCTCAGTCACTAGCACTCTCTCACAGTCACTAGCACTCTCTTACAGTCACTAGCACACTCTCACAGTCACTAACACTCTGTCACTAGCACTCTCTCACAGTCACTAGCACTCTCACAGTCACTAGCACTCTCTCATAGTCACCAGCAATCTCACAGTCACTAGCACTCTCTCACAGTCACTAGCACTCTCTCACAGTCACTAGCACTCTTACAGTCACTAGCACTCTCTTACAGTCACTAACACTCTCTCACAGTCACTAGTACTCTCACAGTCACTAGCACTCTCTCACAGTCGCTAGCACTCTCTTACAGTCACTAGCACTCTCTCACAGTCACTAGCACTCTTTTACAGTCACTAGCACTCTCACAGTCACTAGCACTCTCTCACAGTCACCAACAATCTCACAGTCACTAGCACTCTCTCAGTCACCAGCAATCTCACAGTCACTAGCACTCTCTTACAGTCACTAGCATTCTCTCACAGTCACTAACACACTCACGGTCACCAGCACTCAGTCACCAGCACTCATAGTCACTAGCACTCGCTCACAGTCACCAGCACTCTCTCACAGTCACTAGCACTCTCTCACAGTCGCTAACACTCTCACAGTCACCAGCACTCTCTGTCACCAGCACTCTCTCACAGTCGCTAGCACTTTCTCACAGCCAGCGGCACTCTCTCACAGTCACTAGCACTCTCACAGTCACCAGCACTCACAGTCGCCAGCGCACTCTCACAGTCACCAGCACACTCCCACAGTCACCAGCACTCTCTCACAGTCACCAGCACACTCTCAGAGTCACCTGCACTGTCTCACAATCAACACTCTCTGTCACCGGCACTCTGTCACTAGCACTCTCTCACAGTCACTAGCACACACAGTTACCGGCACTCTGTCACTAGCACTCTCACAGTCACCAGCACACTCTCACAGTCACCAACACTCTCACGGTCACTAGCACTCTCTCACAGTCACCTGCACTCTCACTGTCACCAGCACACTCTCACAGTCGCTAGCACTCTCTCACAGTCACTAGCACTCTCTCACAGTCAACAGCACTCACAGTCACCAGCACTCTCTCAAAATCAATAGCACTCTCGCACAGTCACCAGCACTCTCTCACAGTCACTAGCACTCTCTCACAGTCAACAGCAATCTCACAGTCACTAGCACTCTCTCACAGTCACTAGCACACTCTTACAGTCACTAGCACTCTGTCACTAGCACTCTCTTACAGTCACTAGCACTCTCTCACAATCACTAGCACTCTCTCACAGCCGCTAGCACTCTCTCACAGTCACCAGCACTCTCACAACCATCTGCACTCACTCCCAATCACCTGCACTCTGTCAGTCAACAGCACTCAGTCACCAGCACTCTCTCAAAATCAATAGCACTCTCTCACAGTCACTAGCACTCTCTCACAGTCACCAGCAATCTCACAGTCACTAGCACTCTCTGTCACTAGCACTCTCTTACAGTCACTAGCACTCTCTCACAATCACTAGCATTCTCTCACGGTCACTAACACACTCACGGTCACTAACACACTCACGGTCACTAACACACTCACGGTCACCAGCACTCAGTCACCAGCACTCTGTCACTAGCACTCTCACAGTCTCCAGCACTCTCACAATCACCAGCACTCTCTCACAGTCACCAGCACTCTCTCACAGTCACCAGCACTCTTTCACAGTCACTAGCACTCTGTCACCGTCGCTAGCACTCTCTCACAGTCACCAGCACTCTCTCACAGTCGCCAGCGCTCTCTCACAGTCACCAGCACTCTCACAACCATCTGCACTCACTCCCAATCACCTGCACTCTGTCAGTCAACAGCACTCACAGTCACCAGCACTCTCTCAAAATCAATAGCACTCTCTCACAGTCACCAGCACTCTCTCACAGTCACCAGCAATCTCTGTCACTAACACTCTCTCCCGTCACCAGCACTCTCTTAGTCATTAGTACTCTCTCACAGTCACCAGAACTCTGTAACCATCACTCTCTCACAGTCACCATCACTCTCACAGTCACCAGCACTCTCTCACAGTCACTAGCACTCTCACAGTCACTAGCACTCTCTCATAGTCACTAGCACTCTCTCACAGTCACCAGCAATCTCACAGTCACTAGCACTCTCTGTCACTAGCACTCTCTCACAGTCACTAGCACGCTCTCACAGTCACTAGCACTCTCTGTCACTAGCACTCTCTCACAGTCACTAGCACTCTCACAGTCACTAGCACTCTCTTACAGTCGCTAGCACTCTCTCACAGTCACTAGCACTCTCACAGTTACTAGCACTCTCTGTCACTAGCACTCTCTCACAGTCTAGCACTCTCTCACAGTCACTAGCACTCTTTTGCAGTCACTAGCACTCTCTCAGTCACTAGCACTCTCACAGTCACTAGCACTCTCTTACAGTAACTAGCACTCTCTGTCACTAGCACTCTCTTACAGTCACCAGCTCTCTCACAATCACTAGCATTCTCTCAGTCACTAAAACACTCACGGTCACCAGCACTCGCTCACAGTCACCAGCACTCTCTCACAGTCACTAGCACTCTCTCACAGTCGTTAACACTCTCTCACAGTCACCAGCGTTCTCTCACAGTCACCAGCACTCTCTCACAGTCGCTAGCACTCACAGCCAGTGGCACTCTCACAGTCACTAGCACTCTCTCACAGTCACCAGCACTCACAGTCGCCAGCACACTTTCACAGCCACCAACACTCACCCACAGTCACTAGCACTCACACAGTCACCAGCACTCTCACAGTCACTAGCACTCTGTCACCAGCACTCTCTCACAGTCACTAGCACTCTCTCTCAGTCGTTAACACTCTCTCACAGTCACCAGCGTTCTCTCACAGTCACCAACACTCTCTCACAGTCGCTAGCATTCTCACAGTCACCAACACTCTCTCACATTCGCTAGCATTCTCACAGTCACCAGCACTCTCTCACAGTCACTAGCACACACAGTTACCAGCACTCTCAGTCACTAGCACTCTCTCAGTCACCAGCACTCTCTCGCAGTCACCTGCACTCTCAGAATCACCAGCACTCTCTCACGGTCGCTAGCATTCTCTGTCACTAGCACTCAGTCACTAGCACTCTCTCGCAGTCACCATCACGTTCTCAGTCACTAGCACTCTCTCACAGTCACCATCACTTTCTCACAGTCACTAGCACTCTCTCACAGTCGCTAGTATTCTCTCACAGTCATTAGCACTCTCTCACGGTCACCAGCACTCTCTCACAGTCACCAGCACTCTCTCACAATCACTAGCACTCTCTCAGTCACCATCACTTTCTCACAGTCACTAGCACTCTCACCGTCGCTAGCACACTCTCACAGTCACCAGCACTCTCTCACAGTCGCTAGCACTCTTTCACAGTCACCAGCACACTCTCACAGTCATTAACACTCTCTCACAGTCACTAGCACTCTTTCACAGTCACCAGCACTCTCTCACAACCATCTGCACTCACTCACAATCACCAGCACTCTTTCAGTCAACAGCACTCACAGTCACCAGCACTCTCTCAAAATCACTAGCACTCTCTCGCAGTCACCAGCACTCTCAGTCACTAGCTCTCTTAGTCACACACTCTCTCCCGTCACCAGTACTCTCTCAGTCACCAGTACTCTCTCAGTCACCAGTACTCTCTGTCATCAGCACTCTCTCACAGTCACCAGAACTCTGTAACCAGCACTCTCTCACAGTTACCAGCACTTACTTTGTCACCATCACTCTCTCACAGTCGCTAGCACTCTCCATCTACTTTACACCATATACCACTCCACAACCTCTCCACCTTCACTACACCACCATATACCACTCCACAACCTCTCCACCTTCACTACACCACCATGTACCACTCCACAACCTCTCCACCTACACTACACCACCATGTACCACTCCACAACTTCTCCACCTTCACTACACCACCATATACCACTCCACAACCTCTCCACCTTCACTACACCACCATGTACCACTCCACAACCTCTCCACCTACACTACACCACCATGTACCACTCCACAACTTCTCCACCTTCACTACACCACCATATACCACTCCACAACCTCTCCACCTACACTACACCACCATGTACCACTCCACAACCTCTCCACCTTCACTACACCACCATATACCACTCCACAATCTCTCCGCCTGCACTACATCGCCATATACCACTGCACAACCTCTCCACCTACACTACACCACCATGTACCACTCCACAACTTCTCCACCTTCACTACACCACCATATACCCCTCCACAACCTCTCCAACTACATTACACCAAAATATAACACTGAATAACTTCTCCACCTACACTATACCACTTCATAGTCTTTCTCCATCTGCATCCACCACCATATACCACTCCACAACCTCTCCACCTACGCTACACCACCATATACCACTCCACAACGTCTTCACCTACACTATACCACTTGACAGTCTCTCTCCACCTACGCTACACCACCATATACCACTGCACAATGTCTCCACCTACACTATACCACTTCACAGTCTCTCTCCACCTACGCTACACCACCATATACCACTCCACAACCTCTCCACCTTCACTATACCACTCCACAGTCTCTCTCCACCTGCACTACACCACCATATACCACTCCACAACCTCTCCACCTACACTATATCACTCCACAGTCTCTCTCCACCTACGCTACACCACCATATACCACTGCACAATGTCTCCACCTACACTATACCACTCCACAGTCTCTCTCCACCTACGCTACACCACCATATACCACTCCACAACCTCTCCACTTGCACTACACCACCATATACCACTCCACAACCTCTCCACCTACACTATACCACTCCACAGTCTCTCTCCACGTGCACTTCACCAGTCTACCACGTTCTTATACCATTTTTCTCCGCCCGCTGCCTTTCTATTCACAAACAGAGCACGTGAACGCCACTTACCACATGCTACCAACCATTCACTTTCATCATCACTATTGTACGTTGCTTTGTCATGCTCTCCTCTTCCATACCCCTGTACTGCTGTATGGTGCCCCCATGGCACTACCATAATTCTCTACTGTTATTTCATGCCTACAAGTAACCTTCTTCAATTTCCCCCCAATCTCTCCTGGCCTGCCAGAGTTACCTTTATCAGAAACATATAATATCATGTATAATATTCATTGACCACAGTCTCATTCTCATATAGAGAGAACCCGAGAACAACAGTGAAAGATGTGACAGGATGCTTAGTAAATTTAACTTACAAGGTCACATAATTGACTGGGAAGAAATAAACCAGGAACTATGAAGCATCCTCCTGGAGGCCATCTTAAGCACTCTTGACCAATAAACCGGTAAAGCCGAATGTATGAAGTCTGTGTAAAATATCCCGCTGATAAAGCCAGAAGAATATCAACAGCAACGAACTGCTGGTATAGCGTATAAACTAATATATTCCTGTCATATTAAAAAAACGAACGGAAGTCATTCAAGAAACTGGGAAAAGCTCAAAAATATTTTTCTCATGTAAAATCCAGTATAGGGCTTCTTAAAAATGTTCACACAGTGATGTTGACAAAGAAATGAGCTTATGTAGGAAATGTGTAAATCAACATAAGAATATAAAGGAGATGAATGGTTCACAGAACCGACATGTTGATAAATTAGACACATGTGCAACTCTTGGGTATCTTTATTGAGGAAACGTTTCGCCACACTGTGGCTTCATCAGTCCATACGAAGGAGAAACTTGAAGAACAGGAGGAGAATGAGGTAATAGTCCCTCAACCTTGAGTCGATGTGTTCAGTCCATCAATCTTGAGTAGAATACGGCAGATGAGCGGAGAAGCAGCTTATAAACCGTATGGCAGGAGAGGTGTAGCAGTCACAGGTAGTGTCACATTTGTTCAATGTGGAAGTAGGTTGTGTCCAAGAATTAGGCAAGCGAAGAATTCCTAAGTATTAAGATCCCAAGAAGTTGCAGTGTCTGACAGGTTTGTAGATGAATGGTTCACAGAACCGACATGTTGATAAATTAGACACATATGCAACTCTTGGGTATCTTTATTGAGGAAACGTTTCGCCACACAGTGGCTTCATCAGTCCATACAAAGGAGAATCTTGAAGAACAGGAGGAGAATGAGGCAATCAGTCCCTCAGCGTTTAGTCGATGTGGTCAGTCCATCAATCTTGAATAGAATACGGCATAAGTTCGGAGAAGGAGCTTATAGACCGTACGACTGATTACCTCATTCTCCTCCTGTTCTTCAAGATTCTCCTTTGTATGGACTGATGAAGCCACTGTGTGGCGAAACGTTTCCTCAGTAAAGATACCCAAGAGTTGCACATGTGTCTAATTTATCAACTTGTCGGCTTTCTGAACCATTGATCTACAATTGTCTAATTTAAATCCATTACTGCGGGTTCTCTCCTGGAGAGACATCCTCAAGACCTTATTAATGTCCCCTTTATTAATACCCGTCTCCACTTATACACTTCTATCATGTCTCCCCTCATTCTTCGTCTAACAAGAGAATGTAATTTAAGAGTCTTCAGTCTTTCTTCATAGGGAAGATTTCTAATGCTATGTATTAATTTAGTCATCCTACGCTGAATGTTTTCTAACGAATTTATGTCCGTTCTGTAATATGGAGACCAGAACTGAGCTGCATAATCTAGGTGAGGCAATGTTTAGCATTTCTAACAGTGACATGAGAGTTAACGACTCAGATAGTTTCATTATTCCTATCCATCCTAAACACTGTACATATGATATTAGCACTGTACATATGATATTAGCACTGTACATATGATATTAGCACTGTACATATGATATTAGCACATGTTGGATATACACGCTACGCCTGGGCTCATTACTGCTAACTAATATTTATTAAAAACAATTGTAAAATTCCAGTTGGACGAGCTGTACCGTAGGTGTTCTTTAGAGGAGTTTATTAACCCTGCCTCTTCCTATAATTTCTGGAATAATTCCTGATGTGGTACTGTATCATTTTTTTTTTTGCAGTCCAGGAAGACGCATTCCACCCAGCTCTGTGTTTCTTCTTATTTCTGTGATTGTCGTAAATCTCGAGCAGATTTGTAAGATACCATTTTTTTCATCCCTAAATCAGTCTGGTTTTTCTTTAAACGTCACCCAATATTATTTTGAAACTTTACTACTTTCTCCAGAAGTTTTGACAGTATACATGGTACAGATACTGACTTATAATATTCTTTCTCTCGTTACTTTTCAATGCAGATTGTGTATTGTTCCAGCCACAGTATTATCACTTCTTATTCTTTAATTCCGGCTGTCATAATCATGTACAAAAACCAGGTCAACTCTTCCTGGCTCGTCTCCTCCCCTTACTTTTGTTTCTTCTTTCACATGAGTAAGAAAATTCTTCACGACTGCTTCCGTAAATTTCACTCTCCATGTTTCTGAGTTTTTACTTTCTACCAGAAGTTTAGTTTTTGTTTCTTGCTGTCTCAGCTAATGTGTCCACTATGTGAGTCAGTGTCCATTCTGATCATACTCCTCCTGTGGCCTCCTAGTGTTTGGGTCGTGACGAAGATAGCAGGAACAACGGCTGCTCCTATGTCTTTGCCATTCCCTGGGCAGATCCAAGCTTCAGTGAAGGCCTAATTGCAAGTACTGCTGCAACACCATACACGGAACTTAGTGACAAAAAACTGACGGTGACGACAACGAAATGGACCAAATATGACCGAAAGAGGACGACCGGCATTCAAATACCAGATCCGCTACCAGACGTACAACCAGGCAAGCGAAGTTTTCCACTACACTGGAGTAACTGACCTCCATATCAACTGCACCAGTGTTCACAGGAAGACAACATAGGAGAAAACCTAACAACAAAACTCCAAGGAAACTGATAGGTCTGTAGTGACGTTTTCTTTCCCTCAGTGCCAGATCGCGGGAAGAAAGTGAATAGTTAAACAACCAAGGATTTTTTTTAAGTAGCTGACCTCCTTATCAACTGACCAGTGTACACTGGGAGGGAAACATAGGAGAAAACGTCAAATCTAACGACAAAACTCCAAGGAATCTGGCCGTTTTTCCCTCAGTGCTTTTAAAAATGGCTGAATCATCACCTCTAGGTCAGGACCAGACGACAACACAACGCAGCCACGCTAAATGGGATTGATGAGGCTTTGGGCGGATAACGCCATTGATTAAAACTTTATCCTGCCAGGATAGAAATGAGTTAGAAGTGTGATAGACGAAGCAGGACTGCGAAGAAATGGGTGAAAGGGGTTTGTGAAGGGGAAAAGTGAGAAGTGAAGGGGGTTTGTGAAGTAAGATAACAGGAAATCTACTAGTAATCAGTGGTGATTGCTATAGTAACTACTAGGCCATTGCTAAGTGACTGATAGCGATCATTGGTTTCTTTTCTTTTTTAAAAAAAGGAAGGAAGAAAATTTTTTGTTGCGAAGTGATAAAAAATATGAAGAGTGAACATGGCTGATGTTAGAGGGTACAGGCTGCCATAATTATATTTATCTTTATCCTGCAATTATCTGAAGAAGGAAATCAGTCAGGGGAACTGGAAAAGGGTAATATGGATAATAGCACAGTTGCCATTCTACCAGAAGCGTAAATGTCACTATTGCCGCGAGATCTGGCAACATTGCATACCCAAACGAAAACAGTGGCGCTGCTAAGTGGCGATATCCAAACTAATCCAGGAACTCTAACTACGAGGGAGATGCAAAACAGGCAGATAAGTGACGGTAATAATGACGGTCTAGTAGCTAGGAATGATAACCTTAACTCTATATGTAACGCAAACATAGGTCACTGTGAGGCAATAGAACCATTATTATTATCTCAGACACCACCAGACATATGTATACACTGTACTAAGGTACCAAAGAATAACAGTAAACTTAGGTTATGTAAACTGTATAAGGGGTGGGTGCATAATGGATGTGTGTTCTATTATGGTAATGGTACCAGATTTCATTTTGTTTGTAACAAATGCACTTTGGCACAGTCACCTTCCAGCAGTGATGACACTGATTTACATAATTTTAATACAAATGCCCCCTTGTCATATACTGATGATTGTGATTGTTTTATGAAAACAGACCTTCACTTTATTCATGTCAACGTAAGATCACTTTTTCCAAAATTAGCAGAGATTAGGATTCTAGCTAACAGAACTAGGGCGGCAGTTATATCCATCTCTGAATTCTGGTTGGATGATACGGTGACTGACGAAGAGGTCAAAATAGAAGGTTACAATATAAATCCCTTAGATAGGAACAGAAAAGGTGGTGGGGTATGTGCCTACATAAGAAAAGACAGCCTGCAACCCAAGACCTGATTTAAATGACAATAAACTGGGGATTCTTTGGTTTGAAGTGCTGCTTCCCAAAACCAAACCCATCTTAGTAGGAACTAGTTACCGCCCTCCTACCCAGGACCAGTTCTTAGAAGACTTTTCCAGAGACTTGTCCGAACTTGATAACAATTGCGAGATAGTTTTACTGGGTGACTTCAATATCTGTTTTCAGCATTAAAATAACGGGCTATGTAAAAGGTATAAACAAATTCTAGGTTTAAATAGTTACACTCAACTAATTAATACACCAACCCGGATCACTCAATTCTCAGCCACCTAATTGACCACGTACTTTGTAACCGCTCTGAGAACATTAGTCAGTCAGGCCTCATTACCATAGGCCTTAGTGATCATTTCATCATTTACTGCACCAGGAAAATCACTAGGGAATGGATAGGCCTACACAGGACATTAAAAATGAGAACTAGAAACTACAGTAAAGAAACACTAGTAAATAGGCTACACAATTGTGACTGGACAGAGATAAGTTGCACGGACGTAAACGATGCCTGAGAAAAATTCAAAACAATGTTCACTACCATCCTTGATAATATTGCACCAGTTAAAGAGGTTAAGATTAAACGGAGAACTGAACCCTGGATGACTACTGAGATATTAGATAATATGAAATTCAGAGACCAGCTGCTAAAAAGATTTAAAGCAGACAGGATATTGCAGCACTAAATGAATACCAAAAATGAGGAACAGAGTGAAGAGGCTTGTAAAGGGCGAAAAGGCAAAGCACTATTGCTCAAAAATCGAAGAGTACAGCAATAATCCTAGAAAGCTCTGGCAACAGCTAAAACAGTGGGGGTATAGCCATAAACCAGTAAATAGATCTAACATACCTTTATCTTCACTACTCTCTGAGCCCGGCCACGGGCCAGGCTCGTCTGGTGCTTGCCTGGTCAACCAGGCTGTTGCTGCTGGAGGCTCGCTGCCTGACATATCCGTCACAGCCTGGTTGATCTGGCACCTGGTGAAGATACTTGTCCAGTTTCCTCTTGAAGGCTTCTACACTTGTTCCAGCCGTGTTTCTGATTTCTGGTAAGATGTTGAATTCAGGGAAACTGGTTAGCCAAACTTGAGTCCTGGAGGTGGTAAGCACAGTGCCTGTTATCTGAAGGAAATGTGTGGGTATGTTTTAAGAACATAAGAAAGAAGGAACACTGCAGCAGGCCTACTGGTCCATGCGAGGCAGGTCCAAGTTTTAATTCAGGTTATCTAAGTTGTGATGTCAGGATGCTTTTGGCAAGACGGGGCTTGAATAAATGATGGTGAAAGTGTTTACTCTTTTTCCTCCCTACCTCGGTGGGAGATTGCCAATGTCAAAGCAAGGTTTCTTTTTTTTGAAGGTACCACACAAGTAAGGATACTCACTTAACACCAGTGATGAATAGCAGTTGCCTACATGCTACCGAACAGTGCTATATACTGTTATTTATTAATGCTGTTGGCAAAGTACCTTTTGTTCAAGAAATCTTGTGTGTGTAGCTGTTATAGAGGAATATGTCCACTAAAAGTAGAAATGAAAGCATTTGAGAACAACCTACAGCTGTTAGAGACTGTTAGGAGTGCTAGAATGTGTGCAGTCTTACCTGAATGTAAATTTCAAGGGTTTGCTTTAGGCATGCAGATGTTCATTACAGTAACTTAATTCTGTGTTTATCAGATGTGTGCTGGTGGTACAGTACTGTAATAGAAATAACCTATTCCACCATGATTTCAATTTTATACTCTCACTAACCCTACCCTTCACACCCCACTACTTGCAGTGCTGCAGCTCATTTGGATATAATGTACAAAATTATTATTTATTAATATTGTATGCAAAACAATAATGTCTACATACCATGAATTAATTCAACATTGTCTTAGTGTATAACAATATTTCTCTATTTAGATTAGACATTACCCCTTACCTAGTCTCACCATGATATCTCAAAGCAAACTGTCATAGCAGCTGAAGAAAACAAATGCAGGATGGAAAAGAATACATTGTTGTTAGAGGCAACATGTAAGAAATTTCTTTTCAGTCTAGTTCCTCAGCTTCCGTGCAGTTTTGGAAATATAAACACACATGCAGTATAATGTGATCCTCTATTGACTACGTTTCGCCCACACAGTGGGCTTTTTCAAGTCACAAACAGATCTACCTGGGGTGGAAGGGTCGCGAGTATTTATAGTCAGGTTCAGAATGCTGAGGTCAGGTGGAGAATGCTGCATCTGATGATGTACCGAGTGGGGTTATAGAGTCTTAAATCTTGGGCAGCTTGGAAAGGAGATTGTACAAGTTTGTGAGCAGACCTTCTACAGTGTTCTTCCATTCCTGTGTTCTGTTGTGGGATAGCGATGAAGAAGCTTCTTGGCAAGTGGTTCAGCTATGTTATAGAAGCCACTATTCTGGTTGAAGTTGTCGGATATAGAAATAAGTGATGATTCCAGGATTCTTCGGTATTGAGTGTTGTCTTCTGTGGCGATAAGTCTTGAGTTTCTGTAGTTTATCAATTAAGACTTTTCAATGTCACCTGATGATTATTTGATAGGTTCTCTTGCTCACTGTTACTAACATCTTCATGGTCTTGCTGAGCTGCACTTTCGAAGTCTGTGCGTGTTTCAAGAGTACAAACTTGGTGCAAAGTGCACACCGCTTGGCTTGCTGTAGTGACTGGAACTTGGTCCAAACTCTGCTTCCCCTGGGTTGGCGCATTGCATGTGCTGGTGTCGTGACTATCAACTTTGTCCACATAATACTCCTCTTGGCTTATTATTCCATTGTTTGGGTACAATTCATCTCGTTGGATCTGGATGCTCCCTTCTTTTTTTTAAATTTTTGCATATAATATAGTTTATTTCTGTTAAATAAGAGATAATACGGTTGCAGTAATCCAAGTCAAGATCAAAAGTGGAGAGGACATGACCGCCACTGTTTAGGTTTACAGGAGATGTTTTTTTGGAGACAAACCAAATGTTGCAACAAGGGCCTTCAGCAGCCGGTGAACTTGCAGACCATTTAGATATGTCACACTGATAATCTGTTGTAAGTATTCTTTAATTTTTTCTTTCACAATATATTGACACCATTAAAGCTGAGAGTAATTATCAGTGAATGGAAGTACTACATGTGAGTCATCTTGTTTATCTGTTTTCTTGACTTTTCCTTTCTTGTTTTGCTTGTGTTCTGCTTCCTCCTCTTGCTCGTACTGATCACTTCCTCCAAGAAATGACACAACCTTCATTTGTGGTTGCTTTGCATTCTACTGCAGCTGCTAGTAGTCAAGTAATGGGCATTTGAGTTTTAAGTCTGCAACAACACATTCAGTCCTCGATAGCTCTGCTTCTCACATCCTCTCCTCGTAATCCAACCACGAAACAACTGAAGTGGCAAATTGTTTTAATTCATACTAAACAGCTGTCAAGATACATGTACAACATCTGGGTTTATCAATACAAATTCTTGGACCAAGCCTGCAGCCTGTCCAGACCCCTCTGGAGTCCTACCTTATCCTCTTCCGACTGAATTCTCCTCAAACGTGTTTTGTGATTGAAGTCACCCACAACCAGTAGCTTTGCCCTGCCCAAATGGGCCCTTCTGGCCACTTCAGCCAGTGTGTCAACCATATCTCTGTTGCTCTCATCATATTCTTGTCTTGGCCTCCTGCTATTCCGTGGTGGGTTATACATCACTGCACTCACCACCTTGGGACCTCCAGTCTGTAGTGTTCCTATTATGTAGTCCCTTGCTTTTCCTCTGTCCCCTCTCTCCAATTCCCCAAATCCCATTGGTTTTTGATGAGCAGTGCCATTCCTCCACCTTCCCCACCCCCGTGTTCCCTCTGTCTTTCCTCAAGATCTGATATCCAGTTGGAAAGATGGCATTTGTTGTCATTCCTGAGAGCTTGGTGTCTGTGAGGGCTATGATGTGTGGTGATGCCTCTGTGATTCTTTCGTGCCACTCCTCCCACTTATTCATTATACCATCAGCGTTGGTGTACCATACCTTCAGTTTCCTCTCCAACACTGTATTCTGGGCTGTTTGTGGGGGGGGGGGGGTTCTGGCAAGGTGCTATGGGATTCTGCGTATTGTGGAGAGAGAGTTGCGAGTGTGGAGTGTGTGTTTGGCTGTGGGGTTCTGAGGGTGGTTCTGTGGGTGTTTGCATACTCTGCTTCACTTGACTCTGGTTGTTCTCCACTGACTCGAGCCTTGTCTCTCTTGACCCTTTCGTCTCTGTGTCCTCATCTGTTGTCATTCTTTTCTCGTTCTGTTGCGGTTTAGGAACACCCACCAGTATGTTGTTGACTCCTTTAGCTGTGGTTTCTCCTGCAGGATCTTGTCCAGTACCGTTTCTGTCTTGAAAATCAGTTTGGCCGATTTTTCTCCGAGTATCCCCACCCCTATTCTCTGATATGTCCTCCTCTTCTGTGTGTGTGTGTGTGTGTAGTCACCTAATTGTGGTTGCAGGGGTCGATTCATAGCTCCTGGCCCAGCCTCTTCACTGGTCAGTACTAGGTGCACTCTCTCCTTATGTATCATACCTACCTCTACTACATTACTTTCCAGAATATTCCACTTCCTGACAACTCTGTGACTGAAGAAATATTTCCTAACATCTCTGTGACTCATCTGAGACTGCAACTTCCAATTGTGACCCCTTGTTGCTGTGTCCCATCTCTAAAACATCCTGTCTCTAGCCACCTTGTCAGTTCCTCTCAATATTATATATGTCATATTCATGTCCCTCCCCTATCTCTCCTGTCGTCCAGCGTCGTCAGGTTGATTTCCCTTAACCTCTCCTCGTTGGACATACCCCTCGGCTCCGGGACCAGTCTTGTGCAAACCTTTGCACTTCCTCTAATTTCCTGACGTGCTTGACCAGATGCGGGTTCCAAACCGGTACTGCATACTCCAGTATGGGCCTGACGTACACGGTGCACAGAGTCTTGAACGATTTCCTACTGAGGTATCGGAACGCTATTGTCAGGTTTGCCAGGCGCCCATATGCTACAGCAGTTATCCGGTTGATATGCACTTCATGAGATGTGCTCGGTATTATACTCACCTCAAGATCTTTTTCCTTGAGTGAGGTTTCCAGTTTTTGGCCACCTAGCTTATTCTCTGCCTGCGGTCTTCTTTGCCCTTCCCCGATCTTCATGACTTTGCATTTGGCAGGGTTAAATTCGAGGAGCCAGTTGCTGGACCAAATGTCCAGCCTGCCCAGGTCACTTTGTATTCCTGTGTGTTATGTGTATGATTGTGTGTGTGTGTGTGTGTGTGTGTGTGTACTCACCTATTTGTACTCGCCTATTTGTGGTTGCAGGGGTCGAGTCTTAGCTCCTGGCCCCGCCTCTTCACCGGTTGCTACTGGGCCCTCTCTCTCCCCGCTCCATGAGCTTTATCAAACCTCGTCTTAAAACTGTGTATGGTTCCTGCCTCAACTACGTCATTTTCTAGGCTATTCCACTGCCTTACAACTCTATGACTGAAGAAATACTTCCTAATATATCTGACTCATTTGTCTTCAACTTCCAATTGTGGCCTCTTGTTTCTGTGTCCCCTCCCTGGAACATCCTGTCTTTGTCCACCTTGTCTATTCCACGCAGTACTTTATATGTCGTTATCATGTCTCCCCTGACCCTCCTGTCCTCCAGTGTCGTCAGGCCGATTTCCCTTAATCTTTCTTCATAGGACATTCCCCTTAGCTCTGGAACTAACCTTTGTACTTTCTCTAGTTTCTTGATGTGCTTTATCAAGTGCGGGTTCCAAACAGGTGCTGCATACTCCAGTATGGGCCTGACATACACGGTGTACAGTGTCTTGAACGATTCCTTACTAAGGTACCGGAATGCTGTTCTCAGGTTTGCCAGGCGCCCATATGGTGCAGCAGTTATCTGGTTGATGTGTGCTTCCGGAGACATGCTCGGTGTTATACTCACCCCTAGATCTTTCTCCTTGAGCGAGGTTTGCAGTCGTTGGCCACCTTTACGTACCATGACTCGTGTGTGTGTGTGTGTGTGTGTGTGTGTGTGTGTGTGTGTGTGTGTGTGTGTGTGTGTGTGTGTGTGTGTGTGTGTATGGTGTGTGTGTGTGTGTGTGTGTGTGTGTGTGTGTGTGTGTGTGTGTGTGTGTGTATGTTTGTGTGTGTTTGTGTGTGTGTGTGTGATGTGTGTGTACTCACCTAATTGTAGTTGCAGGGGTCGAGACTCAGCTCCTGGCCCCGCTTCTTCACTGAATGCTACTAGGTCCTCTCTCTCCCTGCTCCATGAGTTTTATCATACCTCAGCTTAAAGCTACGTATGGTTCCTGCCTCCACTACTTCACTCGCCAGACTGTTAGACTTTCTGACCACTCTGTGACTGAGGAAATGCTTCCTAACATCCCTGTGGCTCATCTGAGTCTTCAGCTTCCAAGAGTGACCCCTTGTTTCTGTGTCCCCTCTCTGGAACATCTTGTCTCTGTCCACCCTGTCTATTCCACGCAGTATTTTGTATATCGTTATCATGTCTCCCCTGTCCTTCCTGTCCTCCAGTGTCGTCAGGCCGATTTCCCTCAACCTTTCTTCATAGGACATTCCCCTTAACTCTGGAACTAACCTTGTCGCAAACCTTTGCACTTTCTCTAATTTCTTGACATGCTTGATCAAATGTGGGTTCCAAACAGGTGCTGCATACTCCAGTATGGGCCTGACGTACAAGGTGTACAGTGTCTTGAAACATTCCTTACTTAGGTATCGGAATGCTAATCTCAGGTTTGCCAGGCACCCATATGCTACAGCAGTTATTTGATTGATGTGTGCTTCCGGAGACGTGTTCGGTGTTATACTCACGCCAAGATCTTTCTCCTTGAGCGAGGTTTGCAGTCGTTGGCCACCTAGCCTATACTCTGTCTGTGGTCTTCTTTGCACTTCTCCGATCTTCATGACTTTGCATTTGGCAGGGTTGAATTCGAGAAGCCAGTTGCTGGACCAGGTGTCCAGCCTGTCCAGGTCACTTTAAAGTCCTGCCTGATCCTCATCTGATTTAATTCTCCTCATTAACTCTGCATCATCTGCGAACAGGGACACTTCAGAGTCTATCTCTTTCATCATGTCATACACGTATATCAAAAATAGCACTGGTCCTAGGACTGACCCCTGTGGGACCCCGCTCGTCACAGGCGCCCACTGTGTACCTCTTCATGTACCATGACTCGTTGTTGCCTCCCTGTCAGGTATTCTCTGATCCATTGCAGTGCCCTTCGTGTCATACACGCCTGATCCTCCAGCTTCTGCAGTAATCTCTTTTGATGAACTGTGTCAGAGGCCTTCCTGCAGTCCAGGAAAATGCAATCAACCCACCCCTCACGGTGTCTTACTTCTGTTACCTTGTCATAAAACTTTAGAAGGGTTGTTACACAGGATTTGCCTTCCATGAATCCATGCTGCTTGTCATTTATAATCTTGTTTCTTTCCAGGTGCTCCACCACTCTTCTCCATGACTTTGCATACTATACATGTCAGAGATACTGGTCTGTAGTTTAGTGCCTCGTTTCTTTCTCCTTTCTTAAAAACGGGGACTACATTTGCCGTCTTCCATACCTCAGGTAGTTGTCCAGTTTCGAGGGATGTATTGAAGATTGTGTTTAGTGGCATGCACAGCATCTCTGCTCCTTCTCTAAGGACCCACTGGGAGATGTCCAGTCCCATCACCTTTGAGGTATCAAGGTCGCTTAGCAGCTTCTGCACCTCCTCCTTCGTTGTTTGCATGTCATCCAACACTTGTTGGTATATTCCCTGTTGATGTTCCCCTCTGTGCTGTCTTCCCAGAGCCCTTCCTGTCTCTACTGTAAATACTTCCTTAAATATCCTGTTGAGCTCCTTACATACCTTGTGATCGTTTCTTGTGAGTTCCCCACCTTCTGTATTCAGCCTGATCACCTGGTCTTTGACTGTTCTCTTCCTCCTGATGTGGCTATACAGCAGTTTCGGGTCAGACTTGACTTTCGATGCTATGTTATTTACACACTGTCGCTGGGCCTCCCTCCTTAACTGTGCATTCTCGTTCCTGGCTCTTTGACTAATCTCCTTATTTTCCTGTGTGTGTGTGTGTGTGTGTGTGTGTGTGTGTGTGTGTGTGTGTTTACTCACCTAGTTGCACTCACCTAGTTTTGGTTTGGGGGTCGAGTCACAGCTCCTGGCCCTGCCACTTCAACTGGCCACTATCCGGTCACTCTTCCCGCTCCATGAGCTTTATCATACCTGTTCTTAAAGCTATGTATGGATCCTGCCTCCACTACATCACTACCCAGGCTATTCCATTTCTTGACAACTCTGTGACTGAAGAAATACTTCCTAACATCCCTGTGGTTCGTCTGAGTCTTCAGCTTCCAACTGTGACCCCTTGCTGCTGTGTCCCTGTCTCTGTCCATCTTGCCTATACCTCTCAGTATTTTATATGTCGTTATCATATTCCCCCGTAACTCTCCTGTCTTCCAGTGTTTTCAGGTCGATTTCCCTTAACCTCTCCTCGCAAGACATACCTCTTAGATCCGGGACTTGTCTTGTTGCAAACCTTTGCACTTTCTCTAGTTTCCTTATATGCTTGGCTAGGTGAGGGTTCCAAACTGGCGCTGCGCATTTCAATATGGGCCTGACATACACAGTATAAAGGGTCCTGAATGACTCCTTATTTAGATGTCGGAATGCTCTTCTTAGGTTTGCCAGGAGCCCGTATGCTGTAGCAGTTATTTGGTTGATGTGCACCTCAGGAGATGTTCCTGGTGTTATACTCACACCTAGATCGTTTTCCTTGAATGAGGTTTGTAGGCTCTGGCCCCCTAGACTGTACTCCGTCTGTGGTCTTGTTTGCCCTTCCCCAATTTTCATGACTTTGCACTTGGTGGGGATGAACTCTAGGACCCAGTTTCTGAACCAGGCCTGCAGTCTGTTCAGATCCCTTTGTAGTTCTGCCTGGTCATCGTCCGATTGAATTCTTCTCATCAACTTCACATCATCTGCAAACAGTGACACTTCGGAGTCTGTTCCTTCTGTCATGTCGTTCGCAAATACCACAAACAACACCGTTCCTAGGACTGATCCCTGTGGCACCCCGCTCGTTTCCGGCGCCCACTCTGACACCTCGCCACGTACCATGACTTGCTGTTGTCTTCCTGGCAGGTATTCCCTAATCCACTGTAGTGCCTTCCCTGTTTTCCCTGCTTGGTCCACCAGCTTCGTCACTAATCTCTTGTGTGGAACTGTGTCAAAGCCTTACAGTCCATGAAAATGCAATCTACACACCCCTCTCTCTCTTGTCTTACTGCTGTCACCCTGTCATAGAACTCCAGTAGGTTTGTGACTCAGGATTTCCCATCCCTGAAACTGTGCTGCCTGTCATTGATAAGCTCATTTCTTTCTAGGTTCTCTACCACTCTTCTGATAATTTTCTCCATGACTTTGCATACTATACACGTCAGTGACGCTGGTCTGTAGTTTAATGCTTCGTGTCTGTCTCCTTTGTAAAAAATTGGGACTACATTTTCTGTCTTCCATACTTCCGGTAGTCGTCCTGTTTCGATAGATATGTTTAAGATAGTTGTTGGTGGTACACAAAGCGCCTCTGCTCCCTCTCTCAGGACCCATGGAGAGATGTTATCCAGCCCTATTGCGTTTGAGGTCTCTAGCTCGCTTAACAGCCTTTTCGTTTCTTCCTTGCTTGTATATATTGTGTTCAACACATTTTTGAACACCTTTTTGAATCTGTTGAGCTCCTCATATACTTCGCGGTCGTTTTTTGTGATCTCCCCTCCTTCCTTCCTCAGCCTGAGTACCTGGTCCTTGACAGTCGTTTTCCTCCTGATGTAGCTGTTCAACAGTTTTGGGTCAGATTTGGCTTTTGCTGCTATTTCATTCTCATTGACTTTGGGCCTTCCGTCTTACTTATGCATATTCATTTCTGGCTCTACGACTGGTCTCCTTATTCTCCTGGGTCCTTTGCTTTCCATACTTCTTCCATTCCCTAGCACACTTAGTTTTGGCCTCTCTGCACCTTTGGGTGAACCATGGGCTCATCCTGGCTTTTTCATTATTTCTGTTACCCTTGGGTACAAACCTCTCCTCAGCTTCCTTACATATTGTTGTCACATTTTCCATCTCATCTACTGACTTCCCTGCCAGTTCTCTTTCCCACTGAACCCCGATGAGGAAGTTCATGTTTGTTGTTTGGCTTCATTCATCCAGCCCTTCCTGCTTTCCCCACCACTTGTAACTCTACTATGTATTCGAAGCTCAAAACCACATGATCGCTGGCCGCAAGGGGTCTTTCATATGTGATGTCCTCAATATCTGCACTAATCAAGGTGAATACTAGGTCCAGTCTCGCTGGTTCGTCCTCTCCTCTCTCTCTGGTAGTGTCCCTTACGTGTTGGTACATGAGGTTTTCCAGTATCACCTCCATCATCTTAACCCTCCACATTTCTTGGCCTCCCTGTAGCTCCAAGTTCTCCCAATCGATTTCATTGTGATTGAAGTCACCCATGATCAATAAAGTTTGCCCTGCTCGCGTGTGCGTGTGCGTGTGCGTGTGTGTGTGTGTGTGTGTGTGTGTGTGTGTGTGTGTGTGTGTGTGTGTGTGTGTGTGATGTGTGTGTGATGTGTGTGTGATGTGTGTGTGTTGTACTAACAGTGCGTTTTGTTTAGCACCTGGTGTCATTTACTGTTGTTTACTTTTCCACTTTCCTAGTGGAAATTTCTTCATGAATCTTCCTGAAGACTTTTGTCTTCGGATGGTCTTTTATTATGGTTACTCGTAAGAGAACATTCGTGGTCCACGATTTTATTTGGCTTGCTTTCAGCAGATATAAAAAAAAATTGCTGGAAGAAATTTAGACGTTTTCCTGATGATGCTTGACCTCCAAGCATCATCAGGTCAAGCAGCCTGTGATCGTTTTTTTTTTCTTTTATAAGCTTGGATAAGGCAGATGTTTGCGTGGGAGAGCGCCAGTTCTGGTGACAGTGAGATTGTCTGGTCTTCACAAACGACGCAGTGCGTAACTGTTTTCATGTTTATTTGGTTCTTCATATTTGTTCTTTAGTTAAGTTGCCGCTAGACGGAGACCTTATTTACATTCTTATTTTATTGATGTGTTTGTTTACTTAGCTGCACTTTTCTGAGTGTGCTTACTGAGATGAGTTACAGCTTCTGGCCCTACCATCTAGCCATCATTTGCCTGATGGTTCCTAGCCCCTTGGGTTCGCTTGTACTAAATTTACGTGTGTGCACAACCTGGTGTACTCGCCTAATTGTGGTTGCAGGGGTCGATACTCAGCTCCTGGCCCCGCCTCTTCACTGACTGCTACTGGGTCCTCCCTCTCCCTGCTCCATGAGCTTTATCATACCTCGTCTTAAAACTATGTATGGTTCCTGCCTCCACCGCATCGCTTGCCAGACTATTCCACTTCCTAACAACTCTGCGGCTGAAGAAATACTTCCTAACATCCCTTTGACTCATCTGAATCTTTGACTTCCAATTGTGACCCCTTGTTTCTGTGTCCCATCTCTGGAACATCCTGTCTTTGTCCACCTTATCTATTCTGCGCAGTATTTTGTATGTCGTTATCATGTCTCCCCTGACCCTCCTGTCCTCCAGTGTCGTCAGGCCGATTTCCCTTAACTTTTCTTCGTATGTCATAATGCTTAGCTTTGGAACTAGCCTTGTTGCAAACCTTATCACTTTCTCTAATTTCTTGACGTGCTTGATCAGGTGTAGGTTCCAAATTGGTGCTGCATACTCCAGTATGGGCCTTATGTACACAGTGTATAGAGTCTTGAACGATTCCTTACTGAGGTATCGGAACGCTATTCTCAGGTTTGTCAGGAGCCCATATGCCGCATCTGTTATCTGGTTAATGTGTGCTTCTGGAGACGTGCTCGGTGTTATACTCACCTCAAGATCTTTCTCCTTGAGTGAGGTTTGCAGTCTTCTTTGCCCTTCCCCGATCTTCATGACCTTGCATTTATCGGGGTTATATTATAGGAGCCAGTTGCTTGACCACGCGTCCAGCCTGTCCAGGTCTCTTTGTAGACCCGGCTGGTGTGCACAACCTGGTGTACACTCACTAGGTTGTGATTCTGGTGGATAACTTTGTCCATCTTGATCTCTAATTTTCATTTGGTTAACTTTCGTTCTTGTTTCCTGAACCCGGTCAAATCTACATTGATATCTCTTAGATAGTTTTCCTGTTAAACTGACTAAAGATTATATTCTCTCCATTACATTAACTCAGGAAATTCATAGTCATCAAAAATTGTACAAAAAATAGACCGTAAATTTATTATGGAGAGTGTCGACAATGATGACTTTGAAGAAACAACAGAGCAGCGCTACCAGCCCAGCTACACGATGGTGCTTGTAAAGTTCTTGTAAAAACTTTCGGTGCATAGCAATAACATCTTATATTATTAAAGTATTTCTAAAAGTGTTGAGAAATATGATTTAGGTTCAGTTCTTTTCTATTTGAAAATTTCAGCAATCAACAAGAAAAAAAATTAGATGTGTTTTTTATGCGTGTCCAATTTGATAGATTTTTCTCTGAAAATGGTAAATTGGCAGCCAGTTAAAAATATTTTACATTAATAATGGCATAAAAGGCTGGCAAGTTTATGAATGAAACACACGTTCAACACTTTGTGTTGTGCAGGAGAATCCTTTCCTCACTAAAGATACGCGAGTGTTGCATGTGTGTCTTATTCATGTACTTGTTGGTGTTGTTTACCATCAATAAATGGTACTTGTCTGACACAGTAACATCTTGGTACAGGGCACGTCTTCTGCAACAATTTTACTAGACTGTTTAGCACAACCTACTTCCACTAGTGGGCCACACTCACCTGTGGCGTTAACTCCAGCTGCTTCACCTCCCTTGTGTTCTAGTATGTCTAGCCGCATGCCTGTCTTGAGGGATTTCACCTGCCAAGGCTAACGAACTGATCACATCAAAACTACTTCGTATTCTCTATTGTTTTGCAAGCGAAACATTTCTACCGTAATGATATCCAAGTATTACACATGTGTCTTATTCATCAGCAAAAGTATTCCCAATTAAGACACTCCAGCACTTAGTGTTTGGGGGTGACTCCCAAAAGAAATATTTAATAAAATTGGCTATTTAAAATTTACCAGGCTAAAGTGAAAGTTATGCTTTCTTTTAATAACCCCCACCCCCTTCAATACCTAAAATTTAAAGCCCATTCTCCAGTAAATGATGTGATTCCAACTTGTTTTAACAATTTCATCAAAATTTCAGTTTTGCACATATTTTAAACTTACAGGTTGTCATCTTTCGTATGGGATACATCTGCATTAATATTTGGAATTCAGTATCACTTTTAAATAATACTGTTATTAAGCTTATGAAGCTTAATAACAAAACATTCTTTGACTCACGAAATTGTAATGACACGATTGCAAACAGACCATACCACGGGTGGGGGTAGAACCCGCGATCAGAGAGTCATAACACTCCAAACCGACGCGCTAGCAACTGGACCAACTGGCTACAACAAGATTCGCCCATAGGAAGGTTAGCATAGGCACCACTGTGACCACAAATGCAAGTTTTTACAAACGAATCTCCCGCCAGCATGGCCGTGGCTAGCTCTGGTTCAAGTCCCCTCAACCCCGTCATCATGACTCACGAAATCGTAAGGACACGATTGCAAAGAAACCTTACCATGATGACGACTTTGAGGGGACTTGAGCTAGAGCTAGTCACGGCCATGCTGGCAGGAGATTCGTCTGTGAAAACTTGCATTTGTGGTCACACTGGTGCCTATACTAACCTTCCTATGATGTATAAATATACCTAGTTGGATGAATGTTGTTGTAGCCAGCTGGCCCAGTGGCTAGCACGTCGGTCTGGAGTTTTATGACACTTTGATCGCAGGTTCTATCCCCGCCCGTGGTATAGTTTAAAACATTCTTTGCTTCGTGTAAAACACACCATGGCTGAAATTTTGAGCAGATCAGACATGACATTCTCCAGTCATCGTGTGGATTCCAGCGATTACAAGTTGTTAAAGTAATTTGATATATTGAAACATTTGCCCACACGCCAGCTAAACTTAATGTGTACAGTCCTGTCTGCAAGATATATCAGTCAGTAAGGTAAGACATATGCAACAGTTAGATATCTTTGTTTTGAAATGTTTCGTCTACAGAATAAGCTTCTCCAGTCGAGTATAGAAAAGTTGGTAGAAGCAGGGGAGATGTGAAGACTATGTAATCAGTCCATCATCACCCTTGAAGACGTAGTTTTGAGGTGGTCAGTCCCTCAGCCTGGAGAAAAGTATTCGTTTCATAGACTGAAACAATGTGAAGTTGAAGTGACAGTATGGAGCCTTATATGCTGTCCGGAGGTGAGATGTAGACCACTAGTAGAAGTTGTACCATTTTAATATTCAGACACTGCAACATAATGGTATCTTGGTACAGAACAGAAAACACCTTGGACAACTTCTACTAGTGAGAATGGTTGAATTTGAGAGGGACGTGACCTTTCAATGGTTACATTCTTCTGCTAGAGGTCTACACCTCACCTCCTGGCAGTATATAAGGCTCCATACTTAAATGTTAGCAGCCGCTCAGAAGCGGCTTTCAGTTATCACATGCAAATGAAATTTCAGGAATGGGCTGTATTATTTTGACAGTGCAGCTGCATATGACAGTAGTTTCACGAACCTTTCCCCAGTTAAGTAAACCACTGTTGAAAATTTGAAGTCGATCCGATAAGGCGCTTTCCAGTTATAAACGAAATTTTGAAGGAAGAAAAAACTCGGTTCATTATAATTCATTAAACTAGCGAAAATTAAGAAGGCCAAATAAAATGTGAATCTTCAGTGTTTCTAAATTTTCTTTTTGCAGTTTAATTCCATTTAAAATTCAATACATCTTAAAATAAATTTTTTTTTTTATTTTTCAATAAAGTTCGGTTTGATATTTATATTTATAGCACTGGCAGATTAGCGCCTCCACAGCCCAGGTTCAAAAATACTTACAAATAAGATACATCAGAACTCAGTGTTTGAAAGTTGATCAGGAGAGACATTCTCTAGTTATTACACAGAGACCAATTTATATATTAAAATTAGCAAATGAAAATTAAAACAGTTAAAAGTAAAAGTTAAACTTTCTTTTAATAAAGTCGATCAGTACAAAATTTGAAGCGCATCAGAAAAATGCATTTTCAGGTAACTGATGTGAATCCAGCGGTTCCAAGATATTTAACAATGTCAGTAAAATTTCAACTTTGCTCGTACACATTCTTAGTGTATGATGTGTCATGTTTATTATTAGATGCATCAGTGGTAATATTTTCAAATCAAACAAAAGATTAATTCTTTAGATATTGATTATCAACATCACTAAGAAAATTGGTAAATTGGAACCTGTGCAGCTCAACAGCAACGCCTAACTTGCTAAACAAACCCGCGCTGAAAATTTGAATCCAAGCAGAAGTCACTGTCGGAGTAGTGCACGGGTTATAACAATTCCAAGATTATTGTATTTTAGTATATTAACAAATTTACCCGCACACAAACTAAACTTAATGGGTACAAATATGTCTGTAAAATATATCAGCCATTAAATATTGAAGCCGTTTAGAAGAGGGGTACTCAAATATATTTAACATGGTTTAACTGGAATGAAAATTTCATACTGTTTTACACTAAATTAGTAAAGGTGCACCTACACTTATATTTATCTCTCGACCGTGGTCGAAGTTAGGAACACATTTTCTTTGAATGTTTAATACCAACAAGCAGAGACTTTTAAAAGTTTTATTTACCACATTCAGGAATTTTGTTGATCAGGGAATTCAGTTAACGTCTAAAATGGAACTACGAGCCACAAACTGTAATTGTTTAGAAAATCCAAGGAAGTAGATCAGATGAATAGTCTCACACAGTCGAACTATTAAGATCAGTAAATTCACCTTCATTCACCAAGAGGCGAACCCGAGCACACTAGGAAATACCTCGACCTTATTTTCACAAGTACTGAGGATCTGGTACGGAACATAATGGTGTGAAAACAGCTAGTTCAGACCACAACTTAATCAAGTTTGAGACGTGTTTGCACTCTGGTCTTCAGTGTGCATAAAAGTAACGAGACACTACTCAGTAAATTTCATTTCAGCAACAAAAAACGTTAACTACAATGAAATTAATCATGACCTTACAAAAATATGCCAGGACGGGAATATGATTGACATTGGATTTGAACCAGTATCCGGAGAGGATGAGCTCAATGGTACTAGAAGTGTGCTCCAGGCACGTGCCGTTAAAAATGGAAATTAGAAAGAGAAAGGCGCTCTCTCTACGGGCGAAGACGGAGAATTTCAGAATTTCTAAAAGGCGGCAGACTTTCTGAAGAATGAAAAAAGACACTAGACACCGAGTTTAAAATAAATGTGCCAAGGCCAAAGACCAGGAAAGACAGATGGAACAAAACTCATCATATGACTCTGTCTTCAACAAACCATTAATCAGTCTGAAGACTGATAATCCAAATGAGTTTTTCCATGGATAAGACTCAAAACCCTACTGATATTAACATAATATCTGACATAAAACTAACCTTGCTCGACTTCGAAAAAGCCATCAGTTGCACGCTTGAGGCCACCTGAACCGGGAAGTCTTGCCCCTAAGGAAAGGCATGAGTTATTTCCAGGATAGTCTAGTGCAAACTCAGAGTAAAAAATAAAGAATATGTTGTATATTTGCGATTTTCTCTTTAAACAAATTCTTGAATAATTAAAAATAATAAAATTAAGAATGAAAACTAGTTTTTCCATTTTCTAATATAAATAAAGAGGACTTATAATTTTTACATAAGGAATTTCATGTGCAAGATGGAAAGGGGAATGGAGATGATGAGCTGCGACAGAGGCCGAGACCCAGGACTTATAGAACTCAGAATTCATCAAGAAGTGCATGGAACCACTATCTCATACCTTCAGTATTATATGGAGGAGCCTGAACCCAAGAATTATCCCACAGTCCTTAGAAACCTCATAAAATCCACTCCACAGAAGTGGCGCTGACGCCCCACATTATTTAAATATTGCGCAACCCAGGACAGCATTCGTTAAAAAACAGGTCTCTTCTGCCTCAGTTGCTGGATCATTACGACATTGTCATAGATGCAGTGGAAGACCAGCAAAGTGTTGATGAAGTGTACACACACTTTGCAAAAGCCTCTCCCTCAAAGTAGGTTCTTTGATGCCTCTCGTTCACTCAGGCGCTGTATGATCCCTATTGGTTTAACACTCCCCATGAATGTAACAAATTTGACAGTGGTGTAATAGCTGAAAAAAAAAATACATACGAAAAGGATAATTGAAAAGTTGGCAGATGGACGTTTATTTTTTAACGCATAGAACCAAAAGTGAACAGTGCCTGCCATAATAGCAAATCAGTGTAATAGTGAATCACTGTAATAGTGACTCAGTGTAATAGTGACTCAGTGTAACTGAAGCAGTGCCTGCCATAATGAAAAGTGCTGTTCCCCAGGGAACAGCACTTACCCTTATTCTCTTTATCATTTTTCATTTCAGAAATAAAGACGTAAATCATAGCACAATATGATTGTCTTGAGAGGATACCAGGATCTGTTCGAGTGGTGACCACCGAAGACACAGCAAACCTCCTGGTTCATATAAACAAAGTCGTCAATGGGGCTACTGACAACAACTGAGGGAAAGTTTCATTTATTCTATTAAGGAAAGATTGAGGAAATAAAAAAATGGAGCACAAATCACTCAATAGAACGCAAGGCTACAGTAAGAGACTTAGTGATTACGTCAAATCTCACTTTCAAGGATCACAAGAGTGTCACTATCACAACCGCAAGGAAATTGATAGGCTGGATTTTTACTAAAGCCTTCAAAACAAGAGATTTCAAGCCAGTGATGATAGTCTTCAAGTCACTTGTTTTCTCTAGAATACTTCTGTAATAATGTTAGTAGAATTACCGATAGTATGTTAAGTAAAAGGACACATGTGTAACTAATGCGACATTTTTTATTGTGGCATTAGTTGCAAGTGTCCTTTTACCTGGAATACTTGTGTAATCTAACAGCACCCTTTTAAGGCAAGTCAGATTGCCGACCTGTAACATGTGTAGAGTACCTGCGTCTTGGAAGTAAGCGAGAAATATATATTATAATCTGCGCCTGGGAAATTCAAGAGGGATTGGTTCCTAATCTGCACAAACAAATCATTCTCGAGGAAAAGCACGAAAGTAGTGAGTTCACTAAGGGAAGATACAGTAAGTGAGAAAAGACCAAGACTTAACACCCTTCATACAGACCTCTGGCTGTCGTCAAGGGGAAGACTTGATAAGTTTGTCAAGTCAGTTCGTTATCAGTCGGGCTGTGGTGTAGTATATCTGTGGTGTAGTATATACTGGTCCTAGACCAGTATTCTGAGGCCTGGTCCTAGACCAGGGCTCAGAGCACTGTCCAGGTAAACTCCAGGTAGATTGGGCAGCTGCATATGCCAATAGTTACAGGAATCTTCTAGTTACCGTTACATCAGCATCAGAAACTTGAAGTGAGTCGGATAAGACGTTCTTGTGTTATAAACAAAGTAAAAACGAATCTTTGGAAGAAGAACAAGAAGGGGAAAAATAAAAGTCCTTTAAGGTGCTCCTTCAGGAATACCTGATTAACAACGTTACTGTAATTCGAAAAGTCGTTCATTAATAAAAGTTCAATACCTACTGTGTCATTTCGTGGTATTGTAATTTTATAATGGCATTTTGCTGCATATTGAGGCCTTTGTTTTAGGATGGAGAAATTGCAGATTTAGAGGCTGTCTCGAGAACTATTACTGGCTGTATTAATCAAGACACCTTAAATACTGGAAATACTCAAATTTCTTTGATCTTTGCTCCCTCAAGTGAAGAATGATATGGAATAAGACTTTGGTACAATACTTGGGTATCTTAAGATACCCAAGTGTTGCATTCATCAACTTCTCTAGTTTCTAAACCATTTATGTAATAAGTATGATACATGGTATAATTTACACCTGGAAAATATTAAAGGGACTGATTGCAAACATTCACCTTGAAATTACCTGTTGTTAGAGCAGGAGGCATGGTTCACAGTGCATAACAACCACTGCAGAACAACGGGGGAGTTCACTGTGTGTACAAAGGGATAACTCAGCAAGCATAGACCGTAAAAAAAAAAAATTTTCAACAATCTTTCATGTATAAGAGAATTAATAACATATACTTGTCTTTAGAGAAATTGACAAGTTATTGCCAGAAGTGCCTTCAACAGACAGCCCACTGTAAGATGCAAACACGAGCAGCTGGAGTGATGAGGCCAGCAGCCAGGAGGACTGGTCCAAGAGCGTTGAGACGATGATCCCCCAAACAGTTGCTAGGCTAGTTAGGTAGCCTGTAAGATATATATGCGTTCCACTGTCTAGTTATAAGCATAAAAGAATTCTTAGCTATTATAATATTCTAGAGTGAAGTGCTTCAGCAGGTTATCAGTTTATTCACTTATTGACAGTAAAGTTGTCTAGATCATATACTGGCTGCTCCTTTCATTCACCTTTTTCAAAATTTTATGAAAAACATTCTAAATTATTATTAATCTTAATTCAGATAGACTGAGAATGAAGGTACTGAGTTGGCTCGAAAATGTAAGATTACTAGAGAATACAAACAGCACAGAATACGCAAAGGTAAAAAGATTACATGAAGAAATTGCATAAGATAACGGAATACCTGATTCCTGGAAGAAATTCATTGTTGAATCGTAAGTGCTTTCCCTTGATTCTGTTTTATATACACAGTAAAAGATTCGAATTTTTAAAAATATGGCTTTCGAATTTAGCGGATTAGATCAAAAGCACTTTGACTATGCAGATAATGTAACCACATTAGAATTTTTGGCAGAAAAATTTAGACGTTATCGATAATCAAACCGCAAGCAAGAGTTTCATATAAAGACAAGTACAAAGAAATAATGAGCACTAGTAAGTGTCGAGAAACTGACCATAAACAGTGTACTAATATTCATGATCGTCAAAGGCATGTGCTCCATTTCTCCCAACCTGTCGACACTGTACCACATTTCCCTGACCTTACCAATATATAGCACAGTTGCAGAAAGATCCATAACCGACTGAGATTTATAAAGTTGTAGCTGTGTTATGCAGTGTTTGAGATCACATTGTCTGGGTTAGTTCTCCTCTCTATTGAAAGACACTTGGCTACTAGAGTATTAAGACACTTGCCTACTAGATTATTAAAACACTTGGCTACTAGAGGGGCGCAGTGCAAGTTATTTAGAGATCATAAAATTGAAGTGGAAAATTTTTGGAATTTTAGGTTTTTCTTACCAAAAAATAGTGCAAAATTCTGGCAACATGTTGATGCAATCAGCTTGTTTCAATCATATTTCTAAGTATGTTTTTTTTTTTTTTTTTCAAAAATGTAATTTTTATGTTTTTGCTGTCATCAGGAGGACATGTTGGCAATTAGTGTTTTTATTGTTTTTCTTTTACTCAGAAATTACTATTGTTATGATTATTTCATTCTAAACAAGTTCTGTGACGATTAAAGTGAAGAGCACAGAGTTGTTGCTGCTCAGTTGCCTCTGGGTTATCAACAATTATGGGGGTTTGCAACACGCTCAAATTTGGCGTTTCATCTCCATAGAGTTTTATAGAAACAAAACTTTGAATAACTCAGGAATAAGTTATTGACATTTGTTTTACTGTTTTGCGAAGAGTAATAATAGGAGTGTCATGATTTTTCACACAATATTGATGAATGATGGTTCTATTAATATTCATAGATATTTTGCAATATGGTTTGCCATTTTGTTTTTCTTGACTTTTATTCTCCCAAATAACGCCAAAAAAAAAAAAACATTTAATATTTTTTATAATGCAATCTATTGACATTTCTCGCACAAAAGTTTGAAATTTAGATAATCAAACTCTATCTTTCATCTGATGTTGACTAGAACATTGTACAACTTACCAATTTTGTAGGGTAAGGAAGGGTTTTATGATAAATACAATTTTGCAATATCTTGCAACTTTGCAACAAGAAGTCCATGCAAACATGTGTATAGGATGCAAACTGCTCCTTAATAACAGCATGAAGTTACACTTGAAATTGGACCAAAAACAAAAGACACAAAATCATGTCTCTGGCTACTAGTGTATTAAGGCTCTTGGCTGCTAGAGTATTAAGACTCTTGGCTACTAGTGTATTAAGGCTCTTGGCTACTAGAGTATTAAGACTCTTGGCTACTAGTGTATTAAGGCTCTTGGCTACTAGAGTATTAAGACTCTTGGCTACTAGTGTATTAAGACTCTTGGCTACTAGTGTATTAAGGCTTTTGGCTACTAGTGTATTAAGGCTCTTGGCTGCTAGAGTATTAAGACTCTTGGCTACTAGTGTATTAAGGCTTTTGGCTACTAGAGTATTAAGACTCTTGGCTACTAGTGTATTAAGGCTCTTGGCTACTAGAGTATTAAGACTCTTGGCTACTAGTGTATTAAGGCTCTTGGCTACTAGAGTATTAAGACTCTTGGCTACTAGTGTATTAAGGCTCTTGGCTACTAGAGTATTAAGACTCTTGGCTACTAGTGTATTAAGGCTTTTGGCTACTAGAGTATTAAGACTCTTGGCTACTAGTGTATTAAGGCTCTTGGCTACTAGAGTATTAAGACTTTTGGCTACTAGTGTATTAAGACACTTGGCTACTAGAGTATTAAGACACTTGGCTACTAGTGCATTAAGACACTTGGCTACTAGAGCATTAAGACTCTTGGCTACTAGAGTATTAAGACTCTTGGCTACTAGAGTATTAAGACACTTGGCTACTAGAGTATTAAGACTTTTGGCTACTAGAGTATTAAGACACTTGGCTACTAGTGTATTAAGACACTTGGCTACTAGTGTATTAAGACACTTGGCTACTAGTATATTAAGACTCTTGGCTACTAGAGTATTAAGACACTTGGCTACTAGTGTATTAAGGCTCTTGGCTACTAGAGTATTAAGACACTTGGCTACTAGTGTATTAAGGCTCTTGGCTACTAGAGTATTAAGACACTTGGCTACTAGTGTATTAAGACACTTGGCTACTAGTGTATTAAGACACTTGGCTACTAGTGTATTAAGACACTTGGCTAATAGTGTATTAAGACACTTGGCTATTAGTGTATTAAGGCTCTTGGCTACTAGAGTATTAAGACTCTTGGCTACTAGAGTATTAAGACTCTTGGCTACTAGAGTATTAAGACACTTGGCTACTAGTGTATTAAGGCTCTTGGCTAATAGAGTATTTAGACACTTGGCTACTAGTGCATTAAGACACTTGGCTACTAGAGTATTAAGACACTTGGCTACTAGAGTATTAAGACTTTTGGCTACTTGAGTATTAAGACACTTGGCTACTAGTGTATTAAGACACTTGGCTACTAGAGTATTAAGACTCTTGGCTACTAGAGTATTAAGACACTTGCCTACTAGTGTATTAAGACACTTGGCTACTAGTGTATTAAGACACTTGGCTACTAGTGTATTAAGACTCTTGGCTACTAGAGTATTAAGACTTTTGGCTACTTGAGTATTAAGACACTTGGCTACTAGTGTATTAAGACACTTGGCTACTAGAGTATTAAGACACTTGGCTACTAGAGTATTAAGACTCTTGGCTACTAGTGTATTAAGACTCTTGGCTACTAGTGTATTAAGACACTTGGCTACTAGTGTATTAAGACACTTGGCTACTTGTGTATTAAGACTCTTGGCTACTAGAGTATTAAGACACTTGGCTACTAGAGTATTAAGACACTTGGCTACTAGTGTATTAAGACACTTGGCTACTAGAGCATTAAGACTCTTGGCTACTAGTGCATTAAGACACTTGGCTACTAGTGTATTAAGGCTCTTGGCTACTAGAATATTAAGACACTTGGCTACTAGTGTATTAAGACACTTGGCTACTAGTGTATTAAGACACTTGGCTACTAGTGTATTAAGACACTTGGCTACTAGTGTATTAAGACTCTTGGCTACTAGAGTATTAAGACTCTTGGCTACTAGAGTATTAAGACTCTTGGCTACTAGAGTATTAAGACTCTTGGCTACTAGAGTATTAAGACTCTTGGCTACTAGTGTATTAAGACACTTGGCTACTAGTGTATTAAGACACTTGGCTACTAGAGTATTAAGACACTTGGCTACTAGAGTACTAAGACTCTTGGCTACTAGAGCATTAAGACACTTGGTTACTAGAGTGTTAAGACACTTGGCTACTAGAGTATTAAGACTCTTGGCTACTAGAGTATTAAGACACTTGGGTACTAGAGTATTAAGACTCTTGGCTACTAGAGTATTAAGACTCTTGGCTACTAGAGTATTAAGACACTTGGCTACTAGAGTATTAAGACTCTTGGCTACTATAGTATTTAGACTCTTGGCTACTATAGTATTTAGACTCTTGGCTACTAGAGTATTAAGACATTTGGCTACTAGAGTATTAAGACACTTGGCTACTAGAGCATTAAGACTCTTGGCTACTAGAGCATTAAGACTCTTGGCTACTAGAGCATTAAGACACTTGGCTACTAGAGCATTAAGACTCTTGGCTACTAGAGCATTAAGACACCTGGCTACTAGAGTATTAAGACTCTTGGCTACTAGAGTATTAAGACTCTTGGCTAGTAGAGCATTAAGACACTTGGCTACTAGAGCATTAAGACTCTTTGCTACTAGAGCATTAAGACACCTGGCTACTAGAGCATTAAGACACTTGGCTACTAGAGCATTAAGATACTTGGCTACTAGAGTATTAATACACTTGGCTACTAGAGCATTAAGACACCTGGCTACTTGAGTATTAAGATACTTGGCTACTAGAGTATTAATACACTTGGCTACTAGAGCATTAAGATACTTGGCTACTAGAGCATTAAGATACTTGACTACTAGAGTATTAATACACTTGCCTACTAGAGCATTAAGACACCTGGCTACTTGAGTATTAAGATACTTGGCTACTAGAGTATTAATACACTTGGCTACTAGAGCATTAAGACACCTGGCTACTTGAGTATTAAGATACTTGGCTACTAGAGTATTAATACACTTGGCTACTAGAGCATTAAGACACCTGGCTACTTGAGTATTAAGATACTTGGCTACTAGAGCCTTAAGACTCTTGGCTACTAGAGTATTAATACACTTGGCTAATAGAGCATTAAGACACCTGGCTACTTGAGTATTAAGATACTTGGCTACTAGAGTATTAAGATACTTGGCTACTAGAGCCTTAAGACTCTTGGCTACTAGAGTATTAATACAATTGGCTACTAGAGTATTAAGACACCTGGCTACTTGAGTATTAAGATACTTGGCTACTAGAGCATTAAGACACCTGGCTACTAGAGCATTAAGACACCTGGCTACTAGAGCATTAAGACACCTGGCTACTAGAGTATTAAGATACTTGGCTACTAGAGTATTAAGACACTTGGCTACTAGAGTATTAAGACACTTGGCTACTAGAGCATTAAGACACCTGGCTACTAGAGCATTAAGACACCTGGCTACTAGAGCATTAAGACACCTGGCTACTAGAGCATTAAGACACCTGGCTACTAGAGCATTAAGATAGTTGGCTACTAGAGCCTTAAGATACTTGGCTACTAGAGTATTAAGACACCTGGCTACTAGAGCATTAAGACACCTGGCTACTAGAGTATTAAGATAGTTGGCTACTAGAGCCTTAAGATACTTGGCTACTAGAGTATTAAGACACCTGGCTACTAGAGCATTAAGACACCTGGCTACTAGAGCATTAAGACACCTGGCTACTAGAGCATTAAGACACCTGGCTACTTGAGTATTAAGATAGTTGGCTACTTGAGTATTAAGACACTTGGCTACTAGTGTATTAAGACACTTGGCTACTAGTGTATTAAGACACTTGGCTACTAGTGTATTAAGACACTTGGCTACTAGAGTATTAAGACTCTTGGCTACTAGAGTATTAAGACTCTTGGCTACTAGAGTATTAAGACTTTTGGCTACTTGAGTATTAAGACACTTGGCTACTAGTGTATTAAGACACTTGGCTACTAGTGTATTAAGACGCTTGGCTACTAGAGTATTAAGACACTTGGCTACTAGTGTATTAAGGCTCTTGGCTACTAGAGTATTAAGACACTTGGCTACTAGTGTATTAAGGATCTTGGCTACTAGAGTATTAAGACTCTTGGCTACTAGAGTATTAAGACTCTTGGCTACTAGTGTATTAAGACACTTGGCTACTAGTGTATTAAGACACTTGGCTACTAGAGTATTAAGGCTACTAGAGTACTAAGACTCTTGGCTACTAGAGTACTAAGACTCTTGGCTACTAGAGTATTAAGACTCTTGGCTACTAGAGTATTAAGACTCTTGGCTACTAGAGTATTAAAACACTTGGCTACTAGAGTATTAAGACTCTTGGCTACTAGAGTATAAAGACACTTGGCTACTAGAACACTAAGACACTTGGCTACTAGAGTATTAAGACTCTTGGCTACTAGAGTATTAAAACACTTGGCTACTAGAGTATTAAGACTCTTGGCTACTAGAGTATTAAGACTCTTGGCTACTAGAGTATTAAGACTCTTGGCTACTAGAGTATAAAGACAATTGGCTACTAGAGCATTAAGACACTTGGCTACTAGAGTATTAAGACTCTTGGCTACTAGAGTATAAAGACACTTGGCTACTAGAGCATTAATACACTTGGCTACTAGAGTATTAAGACACTTGGCTACTAGAGTATTAAGACACTTGGCTACTAGAGCATTAAGACTCTTGGCTACTAGAGTATTAATACTCTTTGCTTCTAGAGTATTAAGACTCTTGGCTACTAGAGTATTAAGACACTTGGGTACTAGAGTATTAAGACTCTTGGCTATTAGAGTATTAAGACTCTTGGCTACTAGAGTATTAAGACTCTTGGCTACTAGAGTATTAAGACTCTTGGCTACTAGAGTATTAAGACTCTTGGCTACTAGAGTATTAAGACTCTTGGCTACTAGAGTATTAAGACACTTGGCTACTAGAGTATTAAGACACTTGGCTACTAGAGCATTAAGACTCTTGGCTACTAGAGCATTAGGACACTTTGCTACTAGAGTATTAAGACACTTGGCTACTAGAGCATTAAGACTCTTGGCTACTAGAGCATTAAGACTCTTGGCTACTAGAGCATTAAGACTCTTAGCTACTAGAGCATTAAGACTCTTGGCTACTAGAGCATTAAGACTCTTGGCTACTAGAGCATTAAGACTCTTGGCTACTAGAGCATTAAGACTCTTGGCTACTAGAGCATTAAGACTCTTGGCTACTAGAGCATTAAGACACTTGGCTACTAGAGCATTAAGACTCTTGGCTACTAGAGCATTAAGACACCTGGCTACTAGAGTATTAAGACTCTTGGCTACTAGAGTATTTAGACTCTTGCCTACTAGAGTATTTAGACTCTTGGCTACTAGAGTATTAATACACTTGGCAACTAGAGCATTAAGACACCTGGCTACTTGAGTATTAAGATACTTGGCTACTAGAGCCTTAAGACTCTTGGCTACTAGAGTATTAATACACTTGGCAACTAGAGCATTAAGACACCTGGCTACTTGAGTATTAAGATACTTGGCTACTAGAGCCTTAAGACACTTGGCTACTAGAGTATTAAGACACCTGGCTACTAGAGCATTAAGACACCTGGCTACTAGAGCATTAAGACACCTGGCTACTAGAGCATTAAGACACCTGGCTACTAGAGCATTAAGACACCTGGCTACTAGAGCATTAAGACACCTGGCTACTAGAGCATTAAGACACCTGGCTACTAGAGCATTAAGACACCTGGCTACTAGAGCATTAAGACACCTGGCTACTAGAGCATTAAGACACCTGGCTACTAGAGCATTAAGACACCTGGCTACTAGAGCATTAAGACACCTGGCTACTAGAGCATTAAGACACCTGGCTACTAGAGCATTAAGACACCTGGCTACTAGAGCATTAAGACACCTGGCTTCTAGAGCATTAAGACACCTGGCTACTAGAGCATTAAGACACCTGGCTACTAGAGCATTAAGACACCTGGCTACTAGAGCATTAAGACACCTGGCTACTTGAGTATTAAGACACCTGGCTACTAGAGTATTAAGACACCTGGCTACTTGAGTATTAAGATACTTGGCTACTAGAGTATTAAGATTCTTGGCTACTAGAGTATTAAGATTCTTGGCTACTAGAGTATTAATACACTTGGCTACTAGAGCATTAAGACACCTAGCTACTAGAGTATTAAGATACTTGGCTACTTGAGTATTAAGATACTTGTCTACTAGAGTATTAATACACTTGGCTACTAGAGTATTAATACACTTGGCTACTTGAGCATTAAGATACTAGGCTACTAGAGTATTAAGATACTTGGCTACTTGAGTATTAAGATACTTGGCTACTAGAGTATTAAGATACTTGGCTACTAGAGTATTAAGATACTTGGCTACTAGAGCATTAAGACACTTGGCTACTTGAGTATTAAGATACTTGGCTACTAGAGTATTAAGACACTTGGCTACTTGAGTATTAAGATACTTGGCTACTAGAGTATTAAGATACTTGGCTACTAGAGTATTAAGACACTTGGCTACTTGAGTATTAAGATACTTGGCTACTAGAGTATTAAGACACTTGGCTACTTGAGTATTAAGACACTTGGCTACTAGAGCATTAAGACACCTGGCTACTTGAGTATTAAGATACTTGGCTACTAGAGTATTAAGACACTTGGCTACTAGAGCATTAAGACACCTTGCTACTTGAGTATTAATACACTTGGCTACTAGAGCATTAAGACACCTGGCTACTTGAGTATTAAGATAGTTGGCTACTAGAGTATTAAGACACTTGGCTACTAGAGTATTAAGACACTTGGCTACTAGAGTATTAATACACTTGGCTACTAGAGTATTAAGACACTTGGCTACTAGAGTATTAATACACTTGGCTACTAGAGCATTAAGACACCTGGCTACTTGAGTATTAAGATAGTTGGCTACTAGAGTATTAAGACACTTGGCTACTAGAGTATTAAGACACTTGGCTACTAGAGTATTAATACACTTGGCTACTAGAGCATTAAGACACCTGGCTACTTGAGTATTAAGATAGTTGGCTACTAGAGTATTAAGACACTTCGCTACTAGAGTATTAAGACACTTGGCTACTAGAGTATTAATACACTTGGCTACTAGAGCATTAAGACACCTGGCTACTTGAGTATTAAGATACTTGGCTACTAGAGTATTAAGATACTTGGCTACTAGAGCCTTAAGACTCTTGGCTACTAGAGTATTAATACAATTGGCTACTAGAGTATTAAGACACCTGGCTACTTGAGTATTAAGATACTTGGCTACTAGAGCATTAAGACACCTGGCTACTAGAGCATTAAGACACCTGGCTACTAGAGTATTAAGACACTTGGCTACTAGAGTATTAAAACTCTTGGCTACTAGAGTATAAAGACACTTGGCTACTAGAACATTAAGACACTTGGCTACTAGAGTATTAAGACTCTTGGCTACTAGAGTATTAAGACTCTTGGCTACTAGAGTATTAAAACACTTGGCTACTAGAGTATTAAGACTCTTGGCTACTAGAGTATAAAGACACTTGGCTACTAGAACATTAAGACACTTGGCTACTAGAGTATTAAAACACTTGGCTACTAGAGTATTAAGACTCTTGGCTACTAGAGTATTAAGACTCTTGGCTACTAGAGTATAAAGACAATTGGCTACTAGAGTATAAAGACACTTGGCTACTAGAGCATTAATACACTTGGCTACTAGAGTATTAAGACACTTGGCTACTAGAGTATTAAGACACTTGGCTACTAGAGCATTAAGACTCTTGGCTACTAGAGTATTAATACTCTTTGCTTCTAGAGTATTAAGACTCTTGGCTACTAGAGTATTAAGACACTTGGGTACTAGAGTATTAAGACTCTTGGCTATTAGAGTATTAAGACTCTTGGCTACTAGAGTATTAAGACTCTTGGCTACTAGAGTATTAAGACTCTTGGCTACTAGAGTATTAAGACTCTTGGCTACTAGAGTATTAAGACTCTTGGCTACTAGAGTATTAAGACTCTTGGCTACTATAGTATTAAGACACTTGGCTACTAGAGTATTAAGACACTTGACTACTAGAGCATTAAGACTCTTGGCTACTAGAGCATTAGGACACTTTGCTGCTAGAGTATTAAGACACCTGGCTACTAGAGTATTAAGACACCTGGCTACTAGAGTATTAAGATAGTTGGCTACTAGAGCCTTAAGATACTTGGCTACTAGAGTATTAAGACACCTGGCTACTAGAGCATTAAGACACCTGGCTACTAGAGCATTAAGACACCTGGCTACTAGAGCATTAAGACACCTGGCTACTTGAGTATTAAGATAGTTGGCTACTTGAGTATTAAGACACTTGGCTACTAGTGTATTAAGACACTTGGCTACTAGTGTATTAAGACACTTGGCTACTAGAGTATTAAGACTCTTGGCTACTAGAGTATTAAGACTCTTGGCTACTAGAGTATTAAGACTTTTGGCTACTTGAGTATTAAGACACTTGGCTACTAGTGTATTAAGACACTTGGCTACTAGTGTATTAAGACGCTTGGCTACTAGAGTATTAAGACACTTGGCTACTAGTGTATTAAGGCTCTTGGCTACTAGAGTATTAAGACTCTTGGCTACTAGTGTATTAAGACACTTGGCTACTAGTGTATTAAGACACTTGGCTACTAGAGTATTAAGGCTACTAGAGTACTAAGACTCTTGGCTACTAGAGTACTAAGACTCTTGGCTACTAGAGTATTAAGACTCTTGGCTACTAGAGTATTAAGACTCTTGGCTACTAGAGTATTAAAACACTTGGCTACTAGAGTATTAAGACTCTTGGCTACTAGAGTATAAAGACACTTGGCTACTAGAACATTAAGACACTTGGCTACTAGAGTATTAAGACTCTTGGCTACTAGAGTATTAAAACACTTGGCTACTAGAATATTAAGACTCTTGGCTACTAGAGTATTAAGACTCTTGGCTACTAGAGTATTAAGACTCTTGGCTACTAGAGTATAAAGACAATTGGCTACTAGAGAATTAAGACACTTGGCTACTAGAGTATTAAGACTCTTGGCTACTAGAGTATAAAGACACTTGGCTACTAGAGCATTAATACACTTGGCTACTAGAGTATTAAGACACTTGGCTACTAGAGTATTAAGACACTTGGCTACTAGAGCATTAAGACTCTTGGCTACTAGAGTATTAATACTCTTTGCTTCTAGAGTATTAAGACTCTTGGCTACTAGAGTATTAAGACACTTGGGTACTAGAGTATTAAGACTCTTGGCTATTAGAGTATTAAGACTCTTGGCTATTAGAGTATTAAGACTCTTGGCTACTAGAGTATTAAGACTCTTGGCTACTAGAGTATTAAGACTCTTGGCTACTAGAGTATTAAGACTCTTGGCTACTAGAGTATTAAGACTCTTGGCTACTAGAGTATTAAGACACTTGGCTACTAGAGTATTAAGACACTTGGCTACTAGAGCATTAAGACTCTTGGCTACTAGAGCATTAGGACACTTTGCTACTAGAGTATTAAGACACTTGGCTACTAGAGCATTAAGACTCTTGGCTACTAGAGCATTAAGACTCTTGGCTACTAGAGCATTAAGACTCTTAGCTACTAGAGCATTAAGACTCTTGGCTACTAGAGCATTAAGACTCTTGGCTACTAGAGCATTAAGACTCTTGGCTACTAGAGCATTAAGACTCTTGGCTACTAGAGCATTAAGACTCTTGGCTACTAGAGCATTAAGACACTTGGCTACTAGAGCATTAAGACTCTTGGCTACTAGAGCATTAAGACACCTGGCTACTAGAGTATTAAGACTCTTGGCTACTAGAGTATTTAGACTCTTGGCTACTAGAGTATTTAGACTCTTGGCTACTAGAGTATTAATACACTTGGCAACTAGAGCATTAAGACACCTGGCTACTTGAGTATTAAGATACTTGGCTACTAGAGCCTTAAGACTCTTGGCTACTAGAGTATTAATACACTTGGCAACTAGAGCATTAAGACACCTGGCTACTTGAGTATTAAGATACTTGGCTACTAGAGCCTTAAGACACTTGGCTACTAGAGTATTAAGACACCTGGCTACTAGAGCATTAAGACACCTGGCTACTAGAGCATTAAGACACCTGGCTACTAGAGCATTAAGACACCTGGCTACTAGAGCATTAAGACACCTGGCTACTAGAGCATTAAGACACCTGGCTACTAGAGCATTAAGACACCTGGCTACTAGAGCATTAAGACACCTGGCTACTAGAGCATTAAGACACCTGGCTACTAGAGCATTAAGACACCTGGCTACTAGAGCATTAAGACACCTGGCTACTAGAGCATTAAGACACCTGGCTACTAGAGCATTAAGACACCTGGCTACTAGAGCATTAAGACACCTGGCTACTAGAGCATTAAGACACCTGGCTACTAGAGCATTAAGACACCTGGCTTCTAGAGCATTAAGACACCTGGCTACTAGAGCATTAAGACACCTGGCTACTAGAGCATTAAGACACCTGGCTACTAGAGCATTAAGACACCTGGCTACTTGAGTATTAAGACACCTGGCTACTAGAGTATTAAGACACCTGGCTACTTGAGTATTAAGATACTTGGCTACTAGAGTATTAAGATTCTTGGCTACTAGAGTATTAAGATTCTTGGCTACTAGAGTATTAATACACTTGGCTACTAGAGCATTAAGACACCTAGCTACTAGAGTATTAAGATACTTGGCTACTTGAGTATTAAGATACTTGGCTACTAGAGTATTAATACACTTGGCTACTAGAGTATTAATACACTTGGCTACTTGAGCATTAAGATACTAGGCTACTAGAGTATTAAGATACTTGGCTACTTGAGTATTAAGATACTTGGCTACTAGAGTATTAAGATACTTGGCTACTAGAGTATTAAGATACTTGGCTACTAGAGCATTAAGACACTTGGCTACTTGAGTATTAAGATACTTGGCTACTAGAGTATTAAGACACTTGGCTACTTGAGTATTAAGATACTTGGCTACTAGAGTATTAAGATACTTGGCTACTAGAGTATTAAGACACTTGGCTACTTGAGTATTAAGATACTTGGCTACTAGAGTATTAAGACACTTGGCTACTTGAGTATTAAGACACTTGGCTACTAGAGCATTAAGACACCTGGCTACTTGAGTATTAAGATACTTGGCTACTAGAGTATTAAGACACTTGGCTACTAGAGCATTAAGACACCTGGCTACTTGAGTATTAATACACTTGGCTACTAGAGCATTAAGACACCTGGCTACTTGAGTATTAAGATAGTTGGCTACTAGAGTATTAAGACACTTGGCTACTAGAGTATTAAGACACTTGGCTACTAGAGTATTAATACACTTGGCTACTAGAGTATTAAGACACTTGGCTACTAGAGTATTAATACACTTGGCTACTAGAGCATTAAGACACCTGGCTACTTGAGTATTAAGATAGTTGGCTACTAGAGTATTAAGACACTTGGCTACTAGAGTATTAAGACACTTGGCTACTAGAGTATTAATACACTTGGCTACTAGAGCATTAAGACACCTGGCTACTTGAGTATTAAGATAGTTGGCTACTAGAGTATTAAGACACTTGGCTACTAGAGTATTAAGACACTTGGCTACTAGAGTATTAATACACTTGGCTACTAGAGCATTAAGACACCTGGCTACTTGAGTATTAAGATACTTGGCTACTAGAGTATTAAGATACTTGGCTACTAGAGCCTTAAGACTCTTGGCTACTAGAGTATTAATACAATTGGCTACTAGAGTATTAAGACACCTGGCTACTTGAGTATTAAGATACTTGGCTACTAGAGCATTAAGACACCTGGCTACTAGAGCATTAAGACACCTGGCTACTAGAGTATTAAGACACTTGGCTACTAGAGTATTAAAACTCTTGGCTACTAGAGTATAAAGACACTTGGCTACTAGAACATTAAGACACTTGGCTACTAGAGTATTAAGACTCTTGGCTACTAGAGTATTAAGACTCTTGGCTACTAGAGTATTAAAACACTTGGCTACTAGAGTATTAAGACTCTTGGCTACTAGAGTATAAAGACACTTGGCTACTAGAACATTAAGACACTTGGCTACTAGAGTATTAAGACTCTTGGCTACTAGAGTATTAAAACACTTGGCTACTAGAGTATTAAGACTCTTGGCTACTAGAGTATTAAGACTCTTGGCTACTAGAGTATAAAGACAATTGGCTACTAGAGTATAAAGACACTTGGCTACTAGAGCATTAATACACTTGGCTACTAGAGTATTAAGACACTTGGCTACTAGAGTATTAAGACACTTGGCTACTAGAGCATTAAGACTCTTGGCTACTAGAGCATTAAGACTCTTAGCTAGTAGAGCATTAAGACTCTTGGCTACTAGAGCATTAAGACTCTTGGCTACTAGAGCATTAAGACTCTTGGCTACTAGAGCATTAAGACTCTTGGCTACTAGAGCATTAAGACACTTGGCTACTAGAGCATTAAGACTCTTGGCTACTAGAGCATTAAGACACCTGGCTACTAGAGTATTAAGACTCTTGGCTACTAGAGTATTTAGACTCTTGGCTACTAGAGTATTTAGACTCTTGGCTACTAGAGTATTAATACACTTGGCAACTAGAGCATTAAGACACCTGGCTACTTGAGTATTAAGATACTTGGCTACTAGAGCCTTAAGACTCTTGGCTACTAGAGTATTAATAAACTTGGCAACTAGAGCATTAAGACACCTGGCTACTTGAGTATTAAGATACTTGGCTACTAGAGTATTAAGACACTTGGCTACTAGAGTATTAAGACACTTGGCTACTAGAGCATTAAGACTCTTGGCTACTAGAGCATTAAGACTCTTAGCTAGTAGAGCATTAAGACTCTTGGCTACTAGAGCATTAAGACTCTTGGCTACTAGAGCATTAAGACACTTGGCTACTAGAGCATTAAGACTCTTGGCTACTAGAGCATTAAGACACCTGGCTACTAGAGTATTAAGACTCTTGGCTACTAGAGTATTTAGACTCTTGGCTACTAGAGTATTTAGACTCTTGGCTACTAGAGTATTAATACACTTGGCAACTAGAGCATTAAGACACCTGGCTACTTGAGTATTAAGATACTTGGCTACTAGAGCCTTAAGACTCTTGGCTACTAGAGTATTAATAAACTTGGCAACTAGAGCATTAAGACACCTGGCTACTTGAGTATTAAGATACTTGGCTACTAGAGCCTTAAGACACTTGGCTACTAGAGTATTAAGACACCTGGCTACTAGAGCATTAAGACACCTGGCTACTAGAGCATTAAGACACCTGGCTACTAGAGCATTAAGACACCTGGCTACTAGAGCATTAAGACACCTGGCTACTAGAGCATTAAGACACCTGGCTACTAGAGCATTAAGACACCTGGCTACTAGAGCATTAAGACACCTGGCTACTAGAGCATTAAGACACCTGGCTACTAGAGCATTAAGACACCTGGCTACTAGAGCATTAAGACACCTGGCTACTAGAGCATTAAGACACCTGGCTACTAGAGCATTAAGACACCTGGCTACTAGAGCATTAAGACACCTGGCTACTAGAGCATTAAGACACCTTGCTACTAGAGCATTAAGACACCTGGCTACTACAGCATTAAGACACCTGGCTACTAGAGCATTAAGACACCTGGCTACTTGAGTATTAAGACACCTGGCTACTAGAGTATTAAGACACCTGGCTACTTGAGTATTAAGATACTTGGCTACTAGAGTATTAAGATTCTTGGCTACTAGAGTATTAAGATTCTTGGCTACTAGAGTATTAATACACTTGGCTACTAGAGCATTAAGACACCTGGCTACTAGAGTATTAAGATACTTGGCTACTTGAGTATTAAGATACTTGGCTACTAGAGTATTAATACACTTGGCTACTAGAGTATTAATACACTTGGCTACTTGAGCATTAAGATACTAGGCTACTAGAGTATTAAGATACTTGGCTACTTGAGTATTAAGATACTTGGCTACTAGAGTATTAAGATACTTGGCTACTAGAGTATTAAGATACTTGGCTACTAGAGTATTAAGATACTTGGCTACTAGAGCATTAAGACACTTGGCTACTTGAGTATTAAGATACTTGGCTACTAGAGTATTAAGACACTTGGCTACTTGAGTATTAAGATACTTGGCTACTAGAGTATTAAGATACTTGGCTACTAGAGTATTAAGACACTTGGCTACTTGAGTATTAAGACACTTGGCTACTTGAGTATTAAGACACTTGGCTACTAGAGCATTAAGACACCTGGCTACTTGAGTATTAAGATACTTGGCTACTAGAGTATTAAGACACTTGGCTACTAGAGCATTAAGACACCTGGCTACTTGAGTATTAATACACTTGGCTACTAGAGCATTAAGACACCTGGCTACTTGAGTATTAAGATAGTTGGCTACTAGAGTATTAAGACACTTGGCTACTAGAGTATGAAGACACTTGGCTACTAGAGTATTAATACACTTGGCTACTAGAGTATTAAGACACTTGGCTACTAGAGTATTAATACACTTGGCTACTAGAGCATTAAGACACCTGGCTACTTGAGTATTAAGATAGTTGGCTACTAGAGTATTAAGACACTTGGCTACTAGAGTATTAAGACACTTGGCTACTAGAGTATTAATACACTTGGCTACTAGAGCATTAAGACACCTGGCTACTTGAGTATTAAGATAGTTGGCTACTAGAGTATTAAGACACTTGGCTACTAGAGTTTTAATACACTTGGCTACTAGAGTATTAATACACTTGGCTACTAGAGCATTAAGACACCTGGCTACTTGAGTATTAAGATAGTTGGCTACTAGAGTATTAAGACACTTGGCTACTAGAGTATTAAGACACTTGGCTACTAGAGTATTAATACACTTGGCTACTAGAGCATTAAGACACCTGGCTACTTGAGTATTAAGATAGTTGGCTACTAGAGTATTAAGACACTTGGCTACTAGAGTATTAAGACACTTGGCTACTAGAGTATTAATACACTTGGCTAATAGAGTATTAAGATAGTTGGCTACTAGAGTATTAATACACTTGGCTACTAGAGTATTAAGACACTTGGCTACTAGAGTATTAATACACTTGGCTACTAGAGTATTAAGATAGTTGGCTACTAGAGTATTAAGACACTTTACTACTAGAGTATTAAGATACTTGGCTACTAGAGTATTAAGAAACTTGGCTACTAGGGTATTAAGACACTTGACTACTAGAGTATTAAGATACTTGGCTACTAGAGTATTAAGATAGTTGGCTACTAGAGTATTAAGACACTTGGCTACTAGAGTATTAAGATACTTGGCTATTAGAGTATTAAGATAGTTGGCTACTAGAGTATTAAGATAGTTGGCTACTAGAGTATTAAAATAGTTGGCTACTAGAGTATTAAGATTGTTGGCTACTAGAGTATTAAGATAGTTGGCTACTAGAGTATTAAGATACTTGGCTACTAGAGTATTAAGATACTTGGCTACTAGAGTATTAAGATAGTTGGCTACTAGAGTATTAAGATACTTGGCTACTAGAGTATTAAGATAGTTGGCTACTAGAGTATTAAGATACTTGGCTACTAGAGTATTAAGACACTTGGCTACTAGATTATTAAGCCACTTGGCTACTAGAGTATTAAGATACTTGGCTACTAGAGTATTAAGTTACTTGGCTACTAGAGTATTAAGATACTTGGCTACTAGAGTATTAAGATACTTGGCTACTAGAGTATTAAGATACTTGGCTACTAGAGTATTAAGATAGTTGGCTACTAGAGTATTAAGATAGTTGGCTACTAGAGTATTAAGATAGTTGGCTACTAGAGTATTAAGATAGTTGGCTACTAGAGTATTAAGATAGTTGGCTACTAGAGTATTAAGATAGTTGGCTACTAGAGTATTAAGATAGTTGGCTACTAGAGTATTAAGATAGTTGGCTACTAGAGTATTAAGATACTTGGCTACTAGAGTATTAAGATACTTGGCTACTAGAGTATTAAGATAGTTGGCTACTAGAGTATTAAGATAGTTGGCTACTAGAGTATTAAGATAGTTGGCTACTAGAGTATTAAGATAGTTGGCTACTAGAGTATTAAGACACTTGGCTACTAGAGTATTAAGATACTTGGCTACTAGAGTATTAAGATACTTGACTACTAGAGTATTAAGATAGTTGGCTACTAGAGTATTAAGATACTTGGCTACTAGAGTATTAAGATACTTGGCTACTAGAGTATTAAGATAGTTGGCTACTAGAGTATTAAGATAGTTGGCTACTAGAGTATTAAGATAGTTGGCTACTAGAGTATTAAGATAGTTGGCTACTAGAGTATTAAGACACTTGGCTACTAGAGTATTAAGATAGTTGGCTACTAGAGTATTAAGATACTTGGCTACTAGAGTATTAAGATAGTTGGCTACTAGAGTATTAAGATACTTGGCTACTAGAGTATTAAGATAGTTGGCTACTAGAGTATTAAGATACTTGGCTACTAGAGTATTAAGATACTTGGCTACTAGAGTATTAAGATAGTTGGCTACTAGAGTATTAAGATAGTTGGCTACTAGAGTATTAAAATACTTGGCTACTAGAGTATTAAGATAGTTGGCTACTAGAGTATTAAGATAGTTGGCTACTAGAGTATTAAAATACTTGGCTACTAGAGTATTAAGATAGTTGGCTACTAGAGTATTAAGATACTTGGCTACTAGAGTATTAAGATAGTTGGCTACTAGAGTATTAAGATACTTGGCTACTAGAGTATTAAGATAGTTGGCTACTAGAGTATTAAGATACTTGGCTACTAGAGTATTAAGATAGTTGGCTACTAGAGTATTAAGATACTTGGCTACTAGAGTATTAAGATACTTGGCTACTAGAGTATTAAGATAGTTGGCTACTAGAGTATTAAGATAGTTGGCTACTAGAGTATTAAAATACTTGGCTACTAGAGTATTAAGATAGTTGGCTACTAGAGTATTAAGATAGTTGGCTACTAGAGTATTAAGATAGTTGGCTACTAGAGTATTAAGATAGTTGGCTACTAGAGTATTAAGATACTTGGCTACTAGAGTATTAAGATAGTTGGCTACTAGAGTATTAAGATACTTGGCTACTAGAGTATTAAGATAGTTGGCTACTAGAGTATTAAGATACTTGGCTACTAGAGTATTAAGATACTTGGCTACTAGAGTATTAAGATAGTTGGCTACTAGAGTATTAAGATAGTTGGCTACTAGAGTATTAAAATACTTGGCTACTAGAGTATTAAGATACTTGGCTACTAGAGTATTAAGATAGTTGGCTACTAGAGTATTAAAATACTTGGCTACTAGAGTATCATGAAGTAATAGATAACTTTGCTAGAATAAATTATAGATAAAAAAGGCTATTGTGGTTCTTTAATACATTATTTTGATTGCTTCATATTGCTTTAATTTTATTTTTAAATGTAAAATAAATAGCACGTTTTTGTATTCTGTTTAGATATTAATTACAAAATAAGTGATGTACTAATGGAAAACTGTGTTTTTACTGTTACGATTTTATATTCAGAATGAACATATAATAAGTTAGAAATAATTATATTTGGTATGTGTGGTTGGTGAGCGAGGCTCAGGAAGTTTATACTGGAGAAGTTGAAGGAACTAGACACAAGTGTAATAATACCTGAGTCTGGGTATTTGAAGATGTTTCGCGAACCAGCGCATTTCTCATTTCAAAATTGAATAAATATACGAATATAGTAAATTGGGTCATCAGTCCCTCAGCCAGTGGAAGATGAGGTAATTAGTCACATAGCTTTGCAGAGTTATTCACAGGAGAGTGAAAGATGAGGTAATCAGTCCCTTAGCCTGGAAGCCAGTGTTCAGTACCGTACATAGTCTTGATGAATCTGCTTCCTCAAGACTAAGATACTGAACACTGGCTTCCAGGCTGAGATACTGAACACTGGCTTCCAGGCTGAGATACTGAACACTGGCTTCCAGGCTGAGATACTGAACACTGGCTTCCAGGCTGAGATACTGAACACTGGCTTCCAGGCTGAGATACTGAACACTGGCTTCCAGGCTGAGATACTGAACACTGGCTTCCAGGCTGAGATACTGAACACTGGCTTCCAGGCTGAGATACTGAACACTGGCTTCCAGGCTGAGATACTGAACACTGGCTTCCAGGCTGAGATACTGAACACTGGCTTCCAGGCTGAGATACTGAATACTGGCTTCCAGGCTGAGATACTGAACACTGGCTTCCAGGCTGAGATACTGAACACTGGCTTCCAGGCTGAGATACTGAACACTGGCTTCCAGGCTGAGATACTGAACACTGGCTTCCAGGCTGAGATACTGAACACTGACTTCCAGGCTGAGATACTGAATACTGGCTTCCAGGCTGAGATACTGAACACTGGCTTCCAGGCTGAGATACTGAACACTGGCTTCCAGGCTGAGATACTGAATACTGGCTTCCAGGCTGAGATACTGAACACTGGCTTCCAGGCTGAGATACTAAACACTGGCTTTCAGGCTGAGATACTGAATACTGGCTTCCAGGTTGAGATACTGAACACTAGCTTCCAGGCTGAGATACTGAACACTGGCTTCCAGGCTGAGATACTGAACACTGGCTTCCAGGCTGAGATACTGAATACTGGCTTCCAGGCTAAGATACTGAATACTGGCTTCCAGGCTGAGATACTGAACACTGGCTTCCAGGCTGAGATACTGAACACTGGCTTCCAGGCTGAGATACTGAACACTGGCTTCCAGGCTGAGATACTGAACACTGGCTTCCAGGCTGAGATACTGAACACTGGCTTCCAGGCTGAGATACTGAACACTGGCTTCCAGGCTGAGATACTGAACACTGGCTTCCAGGCTGAGATACTGAACACTGGCTTCCAGGCTGAGATACTGAACACTGGCTTCCAGGCTGAGATACTGAACACTGGCTTCCAGGCTGAGATACTGAACACTGGCTTCCAGGCTGAGATACTGAACACTGGCTTCCAGGCTGAGATACTGAACACTGGCTTCCAGGCTGAGATACTGAACACTGGCTTCCAGGCTGAGATACTGAACACTGGCTTCCAGGCTGAGATACTGAACACTGGCTTCCAGGCTGAGATACTGAACACTGGCTTCCAGGCTGAGATACTGAACACTGGCTTCCAGGCCGAGATACTGAACACTGGCTTCCAGGCTGAGATACTGAACACTGGCTTCCAGGCTGAGATACTGAACACTGGCTTCCAGGCTGAGATACTGAACACTGGCTTCCAGGCTGAGATACTGAACACTGGCTTCCAGGCTGAGATACTGAACACTGGCTTCCAGGCTGAGATACTGAACACTGGCTTCCAGGCTGAGATACTGAACACTGGCTTCCAGGCTGAGATACTGAACACTGGCTTCCAGGCTGAGATACTGAATACTGGCTTCCAGGCTGAGATACTGAACACTAGCTTCCAGGCTGAGATACTGATTACCTTATCTTCTTCTGTCTTTATATATCATCTCTGTATTAACATAAAAAATCCTCTGGTTGTGAAAGCTTCTTTAAATAAAATTTCCCAGGTGTTGCATATATCTAATTTCTTTTCGATATTATATACCATTATTGTACTAATAGGAGAAGCTTAGTAGGGAAAACTAAGAAACTTGTCTTGAAGCTGCACCATTATTATTATTTCTTTGTCGGGTCACCCTGCCTCGGCGGGAAGTGGCCAGAATGTTAAGAAAATCCAAATGATTCTACCAAAGAGTCATTACGAGTAAGTTGAAAAAACTGCAAACTGATTTTTTTTGCATAGTGCAGTTGGTGTACTTGTACACCATATATAGTGTTAAATCTTGAACTTCTGTTCTTCTAGGTTAACTATGTTTGCATTTGGTTATATGAGAATAATGAAATATGAGTGACGTGACTTAGATCTGTCAGCAAGAGACGTATCTCCGCTCATTAGGGAATTGTGGTTGAACGACGGCTTGTATAGAAAGTTTGCAAGCACGTGCCTAGAGCAGCTGTGTCCACCATTTTGTCGGTCAAGCAAACAGTTTTCATTGAATATCATCATGTGTGATACAGTGAAGTGTCACAGAGCATCCTGCTATCACCTGCCAGAGCATCCTGCCATCACCTGCCAGAGCATCCTGCCATCACCTGCCAGAGCATCCTGCCATCACCTGCCAGAGCATCCTGCCATCACCTGCCAGAGCATCCTGCCATCACCTGCCAGAGCATCCTGCCATCACCTGCCAGAGCATCCTGCCATCACCTACCAGAGCATCCTGCCATCACCTGCCAGAGCATCCTGCCATCACCTGCCAGAGCATCCTGCCATCACCTGCCAGAGCATCCTGCCATCACCTGCAAGAGCATCCTGCCATCACCTACCAGAGCATCCTGCCATCACCTGCCAGAGCATCCTGCCATTACCTGCCAGAGCATCCTGCCATCGCCTGCCAGAGCATCCTGCCATCACCTGCCAGAGCATCCTGCCATTACCTGCCAGAGCATCCTGCCATTACCTGCCAGAGCATCCTGCCATTACCTGCCAGAGCATCCTGCCATTACCTGCCAGAGCATCCTGCCATCGCCTGCCAGAGCATCCTGCCATCACCTGCCAGAGCATCCTGCCATCACCTGCCAGAGCATCCTGCCATCACCTGCCAGAGCATCCTGCCATCACCTGTCAGAGCTTCCTGCCATCACCTGCCAGAACTTCCTGCCATCATCTGCCAGAGCATCCTGCCATGACCTGCCAGAGTATCCTGCCATCACCTGCCAGAGCATCCTGCCATTACCTGCCAGAGCATCCTGCAATCACCTGCCAGAGCATCCTGCCATTACCTGCCAGAGCATCCTGCCATCACCTGCCAGAGCATCCTGCCATCACCTGCCAGAGCATCTTGCCATCACCTGCCAGAGCATCCTGCCATCACCTGCCAGAGCATCCTGCAATCACCTGCCAAAGTATCCTGCCATCACCTGCCAGAGCATCCTGCCATCAACTGCCAGAGCATCCTGCCATCACCTGCCAGTGCCTCATGCCATCACCTGCAATAGCATCTTGCAATCACCTGTCAGAGCATCCTGCCATCACCCGCCAGAGCATCCTGCCATCACCTGCCAGAGCATCCTGCCATCACCTGCCAGAGCATCCTGCCATCACCTGTCAGAGCATCCTGCCATCACCTGCCAGAGCTTCCTGCCATCACCTGCCAGAGCTTCCTGCCATCATCTGCCAGAGCATCCTGCCATCACCTGCCAGAGCATCCTGCCATGACCTGCCAGAGCATCCTGCAATCACCTGCCAGAGCATCCTGCCATTACCTGCCAGAGCATCCTGCAACCACATGCTAGAGCATCCTGCCATCACCTGCCAGAGCATCCTGCCATCACCTGCCAGAACATCTTGCCATCACCTGCCAGAGCATCCTGCCATCACCTGCCAGAGCATCCTGCAATCACCTGCCAGAGTATCCTGCAAGAGCATCCTGCCATCAACTGCCAGAGCATCCTGCCATCACCTGCCAGTGCCTCATGCCATCACCTGCCATAGCATCTTGCAATCACCTGCCAGAGTATCCTGCAAGAGCATCCTGCCATCACCCGCCAGAGCATCCTGCCATCACCTGCCAGAGCATCCTGCCATCACCTGCTGGAGCATCCTGCCATTACCTGCCAGAGCATCCTGCCATCACCTGCCAGAGCATCTTGCGATAACCTGCCAGAGCATCTTGCGATAACCTGCCAGAGCATCGTGCCATCACCTGCCAGAGCATCCTGCCATCACCTACCAGAGCATCCTGCCATCACCTGCCAGAGCATCCTGCCTTCATCTGCCAGAGCATCCTGCCATCACCTGCCAGAGCATCCTGCCATCGCCTGCCAGAGCATCCTGCCATCGCCTGCCAGAGCATCCTGCCATCACCTGCCAAAGCATCCTGCCATCACCTGCCAGAGCATCCTACCATCACCTGCCAGAGCATCCTGCCATCACCTGCCAGAGCATCCTGCCATCACCTGCCAGAGCATTCTGCCATCACCTGCCAGAGCATCCTGCAATCACATGCCAGAGCATCCTGCCATCACCTGCCAGAGCATCCTGCCATCACCTGCCAGAGCATCCTGCCATCACCTGCCAGAGCATCCTGCCATCACCTTCCAGAGCATCCTGCCATCACCTGCCAGAGCATCCTGCCGTCACCTGCCAGAGCATCCTGCCGTCACCTGCCAGAGCATCCTGCCGTCACCTGCCAGAGCATCCTGCCGTCACCTGCCAGAGCATCCTGCCATGACTTGCCAGAGTATCCTTCCATCACCTGCCAGAGCATCCTGCCGTCACCTGCCAGAGCATCCTGCCATGACCTGCCAGAGCATCCTGCCATCACCTGCCAGAGCATCCTGCCATCACCTGCCAGAGCATCGTGCCATCACCTGCCAGAGCATCGTGCCATCACCTGCCAGAGCATCGTGCCATCACCTGCCAGAGCATCGTGCCATCACCTGCCAGAGCATCCTGCCATCACCTGCCAGAGCATCCTGCCATCACCTGCCAGAGCATCCTGCCATCACCTGCCAGAGCATCCTGCCGTCACCTGCCAGAGCATCCTGCCGTCACCTGCCAGAGCATCCTGCCGTCACCTGCCAGAGCATCGTGCCGTCACCTGCCAGAGCATCCTGCCATCACCTGCCAGAGCATCGTGCCATCACCTGCCAGAGCATCGTGCCATCACCTGCCAGAGCATCGTGCCATCACCTGCCAGAGCATCCTGCCGTCACCTGCCAGAGCATCCTGCCGTCACCTGCCAGAGCATCCTGCCGTCACCTGCCAGAGCATCCTGCCGTCACCTGCCAGAGCATCCTGCCGTCACCTGCCAGAGCATCCTGCCGTCACCTGCCAGAGCATCCTGCCATGACCTGCCAGAGCATCCTGCCATCACCTGCCAGAGCATCCTGCCGTCACCTGCCAGAGCATCCTGCCATGACCTGCCAGAGCATCCTGCCATCACCTGCCAGAGCATCGTGCCATCACCTGCCAGAGCATCGTGCCATCACCTACCAGAGCATCGTGCCATCACCTGCCAGAGCATCCTGCCATCACCTGCCAGAGCATCCTGCCATCACCTGCCAGAGCATCCTGCCATCACCTGCCAGAGCATCGTGCCATCACCTGCCAGAGCATCGTGCCATCACCTGCCAGAGCATCGTGCCATCACCTGCCAGAGCATCCTGCCGTCACCTGCCAGAGCATCCTGCCATCACCTGCCAGAGCATCCTGCCATCACCTGCTAGAGCATCGTGCCATCACCTGCCAGAGCATCCTGCCATCACCTGCCAGAGCATCCTGCCATCACCTGCCAGAGCATCCTGCCATCATCTGCCAGAGCATCCTGCCATCACCTGCCAGAGCATCGTGCCATCACCTGCCAGAGCATCGTGCCATCACCTGCCAGAGCATCCTGCCATCACCTTCCAGAGCATCCTGCCATCACCTGCCAGAGCATCCTGCCATCACCTGCCAGAGCATCCTGCCATCACCTGCCAGAGCATCCTGCCATCACCTGCCAGAGCATCGTGCCATCACCTGCCAGAGCATCGTGCCATCACCTGGCAGAGCATCCTGCCATCACCTGCCAGAGCATCCTGCCGTCACCTGCCAGAGCATCCTGCCATCACCTGCCAGAGCATCCTGCCGTCACCTGCCAGAGCATCGTGCCATCACCTGCCAGAGCATCGTGCCATCACCTGCCAGAGCATCCTGCCATCACCTGCCAGAGCATCCTGCCATCACCTGCCAGAGCATCCTGCCATCACCTGCCAGAGCATCCTGCCGTCACCTGCCAGAGCATCCTGCCATCACCTGCCAGAGCATCCTGCCATCACCTGCCAGAGCATCCTGCCATCACCTGCCAGAGCATCCTGCCATCACCTGCCAGAGCATCCTGCCATCACCTGCCAGAGCATCCTGCCATCACCTGCCAGAGCATCCTGCCGTCACCTGCCAGAGCATCCTGCCATGACCTGCCAGAGCATCCTGCCATGACCTGCCAGAGCATCCTGCCATCACCTGCCAGAGCATCGTGCCATCACCTGCCAGAGCATCCTGCCATCACCTGCCAGAGCATCCTGCCATCACCTGCCAGAGCATCCTGCCATCACCTGCCAGAGCATCCTGCCATCACCTGCCAGAGCATCCTGCCATCACCTGCCAGAGCATCCTGCCATCACCTGCCAGAGCATCCTGCCATCACCTGCCAGAGCATCCTGCCATCACCTGCCATTGTAAACCAGACACCTGGAACATGTACTTTTTAATACTTCAATATATACTATTTTTACTAAGCAGGAATCTTTGTTATGTCAGGTTAGGGAAGCTGATCAATGATGTTGCAAACTCACTTTCCAGATATTTTTATTGTCTTGAATTAAGGTTTAAGTAACCAAAAACTAATTGAAGTTTTGGATGTTTACTGACTTCTATGACGTATTGATGTCACTCTCCCATAGTGACTTGAGACCTGGAAAACACCTGTTCCAGGAAGTAACACTCTGGTCTACACTCATAACTGTTTTCAAATACAACTAATTATTCTTTACTAATCTTTGAAAGTATGCATAAAACTGCAAATTAATTCTGTTTATAAAGATATAAACTGAGGCCAGTTGCTGTTATAGTGACTTAGGGAGGTAGGAAGGGAGGAAGGAAGGAGGGAAGGGAGGGAGGAAGGAAGAGAGGGAGGACGGAAGGAATTTGGGAAAGGAGAGAGAAATGAAGGAAGGGAGGAAGGCAGGGAGGAAGGAAGAGAGGGAGGGAGGGAGGAAGGAATGAAGGGAGGAAGGAAGGAAGGAAGAGAGGGGGGAAGGGAGGGAAAGAGGAAGGAAGGGAGGGAGGAAGGAAGAAAGGAAGGGCGGGAGGAAGGAAGAAAGGAAGGGAGGGAAGAGGGAAGGAAGGAAGGAAGGGAGGGAGGAAGGAAGAAAGGAAGGAAGGGAGGTAGGGAGGAAGGAAGGAAGGGAGGGAGGGAGGAAGGAAGGAAGTAAGGAAGGAAGGGAGCAAGGAAGGGAGGAAGGAAGGAAGGAAGGGAGGGAGCAAGGAAGGAAGGAAGGGAGGTAGGGAGGGAGGAAGGAAGGAAGGGAGGGAGGGAGGAAGGAAGGAAGGGAGCAAGGAAGGAAGGGAAGGAGGGAGGAAGGAAGGAAGGAAGGAAGGAAGGGAGGGAGGAAGGAAGGAAGGAAGGAAGGGAGGTAGGGAGGAAGGAAGGAAGGGAGGGAGGAAGGAAGTAAGGAAGGAAGGGAGCAAGGAAGGGAGGGAGGAAGGAAGGAAGGAAGGGAGGGAGCAAGGAAGGAAGGAAGGGAGGTAGGGAGGGAGGAAGGAAGGAAGGAAGGGAGGGAGGGAGGAAGGAAGGAAGGGAGCAAGGAAGGAAGGAAGGGAGGTAGGGAGGTAGGAAGGAAGGAAGGAAGGGAGGTAGGGAGGAAGGAAGGAAGGAAGGGAGGTAGGGAGCAAGGAAGGAGGGAAGGAAGGAAGGAAGGAAGGGAGGGAGGGAAGGAGGAAGGAAGGTAATTAAAATATTCAGGGAAAACTCTCTTAATTCAACCCTTCAATATAAAGTTGTTTTAAAAAGTACACAATTTCATATATTTCTCATCAGCAGCTCTTTTATTTTATTTTTTTATTTTGTTGATGGGTGGCTGGAGAGAGGCAGCATGTACTAATTACAACAACAACTGTACAGCTTTGGTTTGGGCACTTTTTTTTTTTGATGGGGAGGAACTGTGATGAGACAAAAATGGTAACTAACTGGACTATCACGTCATTGCTGGTAGTTATACTGAGCTCAGGTGTCCAACTTTAAAAAGAGTTTGGTTTCGACATAGAATTTTTTGAGCCACATGTGGACGATGATGCTTCGTAATTGCATGAACAATGTAGAAATATTCTCTTGCATTTGTGGAGAATTGATGTATGTTTCATGTATGCTTAAATGTGCAACAAACCTCGACTAGTGGTTGAATCGGAGAAGGAAATCTTTTTGCAGGCAATACTAGAATCTGCACGAGTGTCATCCAGTGAGGACAGTGTAAATATTAAGTGGATATCAACCAAGTTTTCCAGTGGGCCGCGGAAAACAATATAAACTTTCATGAGGAGAAATTTCAGTAACTCTGTTATGGGAAACTTGAGGAAATAAAAGCTAGAACAGAGTACACAACAAATTTTAACCACACAATAAAGCGAAAAACTAACGTGAAGGACCTGGGAGTCTTAATGTCAGAGAATCTCACATTCAAGAATCACAACAGAGTCATTACCACATCTACAAAGAAGATGCCAGCCACTGATGATCGTTTTTAACTCACTTGTTCTTTCTAGGCTTTAATACTAGTGTACACTGACATCCCCATTCAATGCTGGTGAAATCGCGGATCTAGAGAATGTACAGAGAGCCTTTAGTCAAGCACCTTAATTATGTAACTTGACCTGTACTCCCTAGATCCACATCCGGAAAAACCTCCAGGCAAGTCAGTGTATAAACAGATGAATGAGCCTAAACTACGCATAGTATGAACAGTGGCAGTGAGTCTGGGAGAACATGAACAGTAACAGTGAGCCTGGGAGAACATGAAAAGTGACAGTGAGCCTGGGAGAACAATATGAACAATGACAGTTAGCCTGGGAGAACAGGAACAGTAACAGTGAGCCTGGGAGAACATGAACAGTGACAGTGAGCCTGGGAGAACATGAACAGTAACAGTGAGCCTGGGAGAACATGAACAGTGACAGTGAGCCTGGGAGAACATGAACAGTGACAGTGAGCCTGGGAGAACATGAACAGTAACAGTGAGCCTGGGAGAACATGAACAGTGACAGTGAGTCTGGGAGAACATGAACAGTAACAGTGAGCTTGGGAGAACATGAACAGTAACAGTGAGCTTGGGAGAACATGAACGGTAACAGTGAGCCTGGGAGAACATGAACAGTGACAGTGAGCTTGGGAGAACATGAACAGTAACAGTGAGCTTGGGAGAACATGAACGGTAACAGTGAGCCTGGGAGAACACGAAGAGTGACAGTGAGCCTGGGAGAACATGAACAGTAACAGTGAGCTTGGGAGAACATGAACGGTAACAGTGAGCCTGGGAGAACACGAAGAGTGACAGTGAGCCTGGGAGAACATGAACAGTAACAGTGAGCCTGGGAGAACATGAACAGTAACAGTGAGCCTGGGAGAACATGAACAGTGACTGTGAGCCTGGGAGAACAATATGAACAGTGACAGTGAGCCTGGGAGAACAATATGAGCAGTGACAGTGAGCCTGGGAGAACATGAACAGTAACAGTGAGCCTGGGAGAACATGAACAGTAACAGTGAGCCTGGGAGAACATTAACAGTGAGCCTGGGAGAACATGAACAGTGACAGTGAGCCTGGGAGAACATGAACAGTAACAGTGAGCCTGGGAGAACATGAACAGTGACAGTGAGCCTGGGAGAACAATATGAACAGTGAGAGTGAGCCTGGGAGAACATGAACAGTAACAGCGAGCCTTGGAGAACATGAACAGTAACAGTGAGCCTGGGAGAACATGAACAGTAACAGTGAGCCTGGGAGAACATGAACAGTAACAGTGAGCTTGGGAGAACATGAACAGTAACAGTGAGCCTGGGAGAACATGAACAGTAACAGTGAGCCTGGGAGAACATGAACAGTGACAGTGAGCCTGGGAGAATGCGAACAGTGACAGTGAGCCTGGAAGAACAATATGAACAGTGACAGTGAGCCTGGGAGAACATGAACAGTAACAGTGAGCCTGGGAGAACATGAACAGTGACAGTGAGCCTGGGAGAACAATATGAACAGTGACAGTGAGCCTGGGAGAACATGAACAGTGACAGTGAGCCTGGGAGAACAATATGAACAGTGACAGTGAGCCTGGGAGAACATGAACAGTAACAGTGAGCCTGGCAGAACATGAACAGTGACAGTGAGCCTGGGAGAACATGAACAGTAACAGTGAGCCTGGGAGAACATGAACAGTGACAGTGAGCCTGGGAGAACATGAACAGTAACAGTGAGCTTGGGAGAACATGAACGGTAACAGTGAGCCTGGGAGAACATGAACAGTAACAGTGAGCTTGGGAGAACATGAACGGTAACAGTGAGCCTGGGAGAACATGAACAGTAACAGTGAGCCTGGGGGAACATGAACAGTAACAGTGAGCCTGGGAGAACATGAACAGTAACAGTGAGCCTGGGAGAACATGAACAGTAACAGTGAGCCTGGGAGAACATGAACAGTAACAGTGAGCCTGGGAGAACATGAACAGTAACAGTGAACCTGGGAGAACATGAACAGTAACAGTGAGCCTGGGAGAATATGAACAGTGACAGTGAGCCTGGGAGAACATGAACAGTAACAGTGAGCCTGGGAAAACATGAATAGTAACAGTGAGTCTGGGAGAACATGAACAGTGACAGTGAGCCTGGGAGAATAATATGAACAGTGACAGTGAGCCTGGGAGAACATGAACAGTAACAGTGAGCCTGGGAGAGAACATGAAGAGTGACAGTGAGCCTGGGAGAACATGAACAGTAACAATGAGCCTGGGAGAACATGAACGGTGACAGTGAGCCTGGGAGAACAATATGAACAGTGACAGTGAGCCTGGAAGAACATGAACAGTAACATTGAGCCTGGGAGAACATGAACAGTAACAGTGAGCCTGGGAGAACATGAACAGTGACAGTGAGCCTGGGAGAACAATATGAACAGTGACAGTGAGCCTGGGAGAACATGAACAGTAACAGCGAGCCTGGGAGAACATGAACAGTAACAGTGAGCCTGGGAGAACATCAACATTGACAGTGAGCCTGGGAGAACAATATGAACTGTGACAGTGAGCCTGGGACAACATGAACAGTGACAGTGAGCCTGGGAGAACATCAACATTGACAGTGAGCCTGGGAGAACAATACATGAACAGTGATAGTGAGCCTGGGAGAACAACACATGAGCAGTGACAGTGATCCTGGGAGAACATGAACAGTGACAGTGATCCTGGGAGAACATGAACAGTGACAGTGATCCTGGGAGAACATGAACAGTGACAGTGAGCCTGGGAGAACATGAACATTGACAGTGAGCCTGGGAGAACATGAACATTGACAGTGAGCCTGGGAGAACATGAACAGTGACAGTGAGCCTGGGAGAACATGAACAGTGACAGTGAGCCTGGGAGAACATGAACAGTGACAGTGAGCCTGGGAGAACAACACTATGTGAACAATGACAGTGAGCTTGGGAGAACAACACTACGTGAACAGTGACAGTGATCCTGGGAGAACAACACAGTTTGAGGCAGTGTGTACAACACTTCATGAAGAATGTGACAGTGTGAGGCAGTGTGTGCACTGCTTAAAGAATGTGACAGTGTGAGGCAGTGTGTACACTGCTTGATGAATGTGACAGTGTGAGGCAGTGTGTACAACACTTCATGAAGAATGTGACAGTGTGAGGCAGTGTGTACAACACTTCATGAAGAATGTGACAGTGTGAGGCAGTGTTGAGAAATGGCATTACCAGCTAAGTTTAAAGAGTTTGTACTTAGAAAGACAGCTCATCGCCTGCACAGCCGCCCCTGCAGACGAGGTCTTGAGAAGCTGTCGAAGTCATCTCTCAACGGGCTGTAAAGATTTATAATTTGTAAGATTATAAATTACCCCTAGGGGTGTTATGTCAGCATATTTCATTCACTGATTGCTGACAAATTACATACTTGTTTGGACTCAAAAGTCCGCACCTTACTGCCGACTATAGGTTGATTACAAACTCCTTGCGACTCAAGAACTGCGCAGTCCCCCGTACTACAAGAAATTCGTAACCTACCTTGCTCTTGTAGCGTGAGCTATTGTGTTCTTCACACCTTCGACAGGTATCGGTGACTTGATAGAAGCTGAAGTGTCCTTGGATGTCCACGTCTTCCATAGTCTAGGAATACGCACACTGGTACACTATGTTCCACATGATTTGTCTTTATTGTTCACAATCTTATCACTAAAGAAGCTGATCACACTTCTCTTAAGTGTTTATTGTGTTTAATGAGATACTTTGTTCACACTAACGCACAGATCGTTCTTTGTTGGTTATCCTGGCGTCAGTGTCACTGTCAGTAGAGCCAAAAGTAATCTGAAGACGCCACAGCACCCCATGCCGTTACTGCCCTAGCACAAAGGAAAAGCTGACCTAGTACTTTTGCTTCCTTGCCACTTCCTCGATGAAGAAAAGCAGAATGTTTGATTCTTGCTGTCTTAAGCATAGACAACAATGTCCACTATCTTTACTATGGTAATAAAGTGGGAGCAGGATTTTCCTTAATTGTCCTGCTAAAGTAAGAGATGTACTGTCTCTTATTAAAATACACTCTGCAACACTGGACTGCAAGGAGCAGCGGTCGCTTGACCACGTCGCATACTCGTACTGCATCTGCGATCAATTACTCACTGTAGCAGTAAACAAGATGCTTGCCCCTTCTGAGAGGGCTGGGCCCCTCAGGGCTGAAAGAGCTGAAAGGGGCTGAAGTGGGCTGATACCCCCCTCCTGGAGAAAATTTTTCCACAGGCAGTGTGTACAACAGTACATGAACATTGTGAAGCTAGTGTACAACAGTACACGAATACTGTGACAGTGTGTACAACAGTACATGAAGTAATGTGCACAAGACTATATGAATAGTGTGACAGTGTGAAGCAGTGTGCACAACACTACATGAACAGTGTGAAGCAGTGTGCACAACACTACATGAACAGTGTGAAGCAGTGTGCACAACACTACATGAACAGTGTGAAGCAGTGTGCACAACACTACATGAACAGTGTGAAGCAGTGTCTACAATACTACACGCTGTATAGCCCTTGTGGCTTAGCGCTTCTTTTTGATAATAATAATAATAATACAATACTACACGAACAGTGTGACATAGTGTGCAACACTCAACATTAAAGAGTTAGGCCACAGTGGTCACCTTGCTGTGGTAACATCAGCACATGGCTCCTGGTGGCCTTCACTTACACTCACTCACTCACGGACGTTTACACGCTAAATTACCCACGATAAATGTTTTGTAGTGTAGCGTAGATCAGGAAGATGGTGGTGAAGGTAGTGGTGTAGGTGGTAATAGTGGTATAGGTGGTGTTAGTGGTGATGGTAGTGGTGGAGGAGGTGGTAGTGATGATGGTTGTGGTGTAGGTGGTGGTAGTGGTGATGGTAGTGGTGTAGGAGGTGGTAGTGGTGATGGTTGTGGTGTAGGAGGTGGTAGTGATGATGGTTGTGGTGTAGGAGGTGGTAGTGGTGATGGTTGTGATGTAGGAGGTGGTAGTGATGATGGTTGTGGTGTAGATAGTAGTGATAATGGTTGTGGTGTGGGAGGTGGTAGTGATGATGGTAGTGGTGTAGGTGATAGTGATGATGGTTGAGGTGTAGGAGGTGGTAGTGATGATGGTTGTGGTGTAGATAGTAGTGATAATGGTTGTGGTGTGGGAGGTGGTAGTGATGATGGTAGTGGTGTAGGTGATAGTGATGATGGTTGAGGTGTAGGAGGTGGTAGTTATGATGGTTGTGGTGTAGATAGTAGTGATAATGGTTGTGGTGTGGGAGGTGGTAGTGATGATGGTAGTGGTGTAGGTGGTAGTGATGATGATTGTGGTGTAGGTGGTAGTGATGATGGTTGTGTTGTAGGAGGTGGTAGTGATGGTAGTGGTGTAGGAGATAGTGATGATGGTTGAGGTGTAGGAGGTGGTAGTGATGATGGTTGTGGTGTAGGAGGTAGTGATGATGGTTGTGTTGTAGGAGGTGGCAGTGATGATGGTAGTGGTGTAGGTGGTAGTGGTGATGGTTGTGGTGTAGAAGGTGGTAGTGATGATGGTTGTGGTGTAGGTGGCGGTAGTGATGATGGTTGTGGTGTAGGTGGCGGTAGTGATGATGGTTGTGGTGTAGGAGGTGGTAGTGATGATGGTTGTGGTGTAGGAGGTGGTAGTGATGAGGGTTGTGGTGTAGGAGGTGGTAGTGATGATGGTTGTGGTGTAGGAGGTGGTAGTGATGATGGTTGTGGTGTAGGAGGTGGTAGTGATGATGGTTGTGGTGTAGGAGGTGGTAGTGATGATGGTTGTGGTGTAGGAGGTGGTAGTGATGATGGTTGTGGTGTAGGAGGTGGTAGTGGTGATGGTTGTGGTGTAGGAGGTGGTAGTGATGATGGTTGTGGTGTAGGAGGTGGTAGTGATGATGGTTGTGGTGTAGGAGGTGGTAGTGATGATGGTTGTGGTATAGGAGGTGGTAGTGGTGATGGTTGTGTTGTAGGTGGTAGTGGTGATGGTTGTGTTGTAGGAGGTGGTAGTGATGATGGTTGTGGTGTAGGTGGTAGTGGTGATGGTTGTGTTGTAGGAGGTGGTAGTGATGATGGTTGTGGTATAGGAGGTGGTAGTGGTGATGGTTGTGTTGTAGGAGGTGGTAGTGACGAGGGTAGTGGTGTAGGTGGTAGTGATGATGGTTGTGGTATAGGAGGTGGTAGTGATGATGGTTGTGGTGTAGGAGGTGGTAATGATGATGGTTGTAGTGTAGGAGGTGGTAGTGATGATGGTTGTGGTGTAGGAGGTGCTAGTGATGATGGTTGTGGTGTAGGAGGTGGTAGTGATGATGGTTGTGGTGGAGGTGGTAGTGATGATGGTTGTGGTGTAGGAGGTAGTGATGATGGTTGTGGTGTACGAGGTGGTAGTGATGATGGTTGTGGTGTAGGTGCTAGTGATGATGGTTGTGGTGTAGGTGGTAGTGTTGATGGTTGTGGTGTAGGAGGTGGTAGTGATGATGGTTGTGGTGTAGGAGGTGGTAGTGATGATGGTTGTGGTGTAGGAGGTGGTAGTGATGATGGTTGTGGTGTAGGAGGTGGTAGTGATGATGGTTGTGGTGTAGGTGGTAGTGATGATGGTTATGGTAGTAATGATGGTTGTGGTGTAGGTGGTAGTGATGATGGTTGTGGTGTAGGTGGTAGTGATAATGGTTGTGGTGTAGGAGGTGGAAGTGATGATGGTTGTGGTGTAGGAGGTGGTAGTGATGATGGTTGTGGTGTAGGAGGTGGTAGTGATGATGGTTGTGGTGTAGGAGGTGGTAGTGATGATGGTTGGGGTGTAGGAGATGGTAGTGATGATGGTTGTGGTGTAGGAGGTGGTAGTGATGATGGTTGTGGTGTAGGAGGTGGTAGTGATGATGGTTGGGGTGTAGGAGGTGGTAGTGATGATGGTTGTGGTGTAGGAGGTGGTAGTGATGATGGATGTTGTGAGGATGTGTTAGTGGTGTACTGGGTTATAGTGGTTATGATGGTAGTTGTAGGTGATCATGATGATCCACCAGAGAATACTAGGTCAACTGATTGATCACCCTCTGGCATCTGGCTTATTTCTGGATTTGCAAGAGTTCGTTAGTTATAACTCATGTAATCATAATGACACACGATTGGAAACAAACCATACCACGGGCGGGGATTGAACTCATGACAAGTGATTCTAAAACTCCAGGCCAGCACATAAGCCACTGAGCCAGCTGGCTACAGTAAGATTTATTCAACTAGGTATATTTATATACCATTGTGGCATACAAAGAGTATGTTACAATTTATTCAACATATTTCACACTCCCATATAGACTGCCTCCCAACCAGCGAACCGGGTGCTAAGGGTTTATTGATCAGTAGTGTACCCGTCATTAAATCATTTCCTCGGTTCATTGACCAATCACAGGCAAACCTGCCAAAGGTGAAACAACATGATTCACTTGAGGGAAGCTTTTGGCAGACTTGCCTACCTGCTGGTTGAGTATGGTGCTATCTTTCTGGCTTCTGCTTTGCCATCTGTCACCGTCGTGTACACTTGCCCTGTCTCTACATAGTGTACATATTTGTATATAGTGGGTGAAGGCAAAATACAATTTATAGTCTACTGCTGAGTTTGTTTACTCCAATTCCCATTACAACCAGGTCTCACAGGCCATTCTTTACCTGTGTTCGTAATATGGGGAGCTCTGTCCTGAAGCTGGAGCTACAGCTGGTCTTGGTATTGGTCAGATTGCATTGTTGTTGCCTTTTATATTGTCTGTCAGTCTTGCTCCTATGCTTGTATCCTGCAAGTCGTACTGTGCTATTGCTGCTTGTTGCATTCATTGCAAATAGTGTGTTATAGTGGGTTATGCCACCATCATGGGTGAGGCGGTTGGTGTCTGAATATACTCAACTAAATCTGCCCAAACTATCTCTACAGCATTGCTGGTGAATTGCTCATTCCATTCGCATAGAATACTGATGAACTCTCACTGCTGTGCAGCTTCGTGACATTATTCGTACCAAATTAAGGATTGAAGCAACTATGGCACACCAAACTGAGGTACCTCCCGCTATAGGAGCTATTAATCGCCGATCTCAGCTTAGGTTCCTTTGTAATGTGGGAGGGCAAACACCAGATCAATCAGACCAGCAGTCTCGTGAAGCAGGTGGTGCACCGGGTTTGTCTCAGGGCGAATCAGCTTAATTGGCACTTGAGTTAGCTAAACTCAATCTCGAAACAGCCAAGCATTTTTCTAAAGAGGATTTGCTAAAGAGGAGTTTGATAGAAGGAGAGGAGGCAATTTAAGCAGACGGTTGGTGACTACTTTAGCGTGTAAAATGCAGTGCCGCTAGTACCTCACTTTATTGAGTCTGAGCCTCAACAGTTTTTTAAAGCATTTGAAAACCAGGCTCAAGCACTGAGGTGGCCTGGGGAGCATTGAGCAGCTCTGGTGCATACAGCAATGTATGGCAAGGCGCAAGAGTTCACAGCTGTTTTAAATAATGAAGAATTTGCTGATTATCGGGTTAAAACAATGGCAGCAGTCAGAAAATTTCATCGAATGGTATAAGGTGAGTGGTGTCGCCAACGTTAGTGACCTAGTGCAGTTACTTTTGGTGGACAACCTGCTGGAATATGTTGGAACAGAGGTTAGAGTCTTGAAGATCATTCATTGACCACTGCATTGGAATCAGCCAGGCTGGCTGACACTTTAGAGGCTAACCACTCCTTGTCCGAGCGGTCCAATTTTCTTCCCAGTCCCTGTAGTGTTTGTGTGTCACACTGGTGATGAACCAGTGTGTGTACTGTAGGGTGTGTCACACTGGTGATGAACCAGTGTATGTACCGTAGTGTGTGTGCGTGTCACACTGGTGATGAACCAATGTGTGTACTGTAGTGTGTGTGTTTCACACTGGTGATGAACCAGTGTGTGTACTGTAGGGTGTGTCACACTGGTGATGAACCAGTGTGTGTACTGTAGGGTGTGTCACACTGGTGATGAACCAGGGTGTGTACTGTTTACCTGGAGAGAGTTCCGGGGGTCAACGCCCCCGCGGCCCGGTCTGTGACCAGGCCTCCTGGTGGATCAGAGCCTGATCAACCAGGCTGTTACTGCTGGCTGCACGCAAACCAACGTACGAGCCACAGCCCGGCTGGTCAGGAACCGACTTTAGGTGCTTGTCCAGTGCCAGCTTGAAGACTGTCAAGGGTCTGTTGGTAATCCCCCTTATGTATGCTGGGAGGCAGTTGAACAGTCTCGGGCCCCTCACACTTGTTGTATGGTCTCTTAACGTGCTAGTGACACCCCTGCTTTTCATTGGGGGGATGTTGCATCGTCTGCCAAGTCTTTTGCTTTCGTAGTGAGTGATTTTCGTGTGCAAGGTCGGTACTAGTCCCTCTAGGATTTTCCAGGTGTATATAATCATGTATCTCTCCCGCCTGCGTTCCAGGGAATACAGCTTTAGGAACCTCAAGCGCTCCCAGTAATTGAGGTGTTTTATCTCCGTTATGCGCGCCGTGAAGGTTCTCTGTACATTTTCTAGGTCAGCAATTTCACCTGCCTTGAAAGGTGCTGTTAGTGTGCAGCAATATTCCAGCCTAGATAGAACAAGTGACCTGAAGAATGTCATCATGGGGTTGGCCTCCCTAGTTTTGAAAGTTCTCATTATCCATCCTGTCATTTTTCTAGCAGATGCGATTGATACAGTGTTATGGTCCTTGAAGGTGAGATCCTCCGACATGATCACTCCCAGGTCTTTGACGTTGGTGTTTCGCTCTATTTTGTGTCCAGAATTTGTTTTGTACTCTGATGAAGATTTAATTTCCTCGTGTTTACCATATCTGAGTAATTGAAATTTCTCATCGTTGAACTTCATATTGTTTTCTGCAGCCCACTGAAAGATTTGGTTGAAGTCCGCCTGGAGCCTTGCAGTGTCTGCAATGGAAGACACTGTCATGCAGATTCGGGTGTCATCTGCAAAGGAAGACACGGTGCTGTGGCTGACATAATTGTCTATGTCGGATATGAGGATGAGGAACAAGATGGGAACGAGTACTGTGCCTTGTGGAACAGAGCTTTTCACCGTAGCTGCCTCGGACTTTACTCTGTTGACGACTACTCTCTGTTCTGTTAGTGAGGAAATTATAGATCCATCGACCGACTTTTCCTGTTATTCCTTTAGCACGCATTTTGTGCGCTATTACGCCATGGTCACACTTGTCGAAGGCTTTTGCAAAGTCTGTATATATTTCATCTGCATTCTTTTTGTCTTCTAGTGCATCTAGGACCCTGTCGTAGTGATCCAATAGTTGAGACAGACAGGAGCGACCTGTTCTAAACCCATGTTGCCCTGGGTTGTGTAACTGATGGGTTTCTAGATGGGTGGTGATGAACCAGTTCGTGTACTGTAGTGTGTGTCAAACTGGTAATGAACCAGTGTGTGTACTGTAGGGTGTGTCACACTGGTGATGAACCAGTGTATGTTCTGTAGTGTGTGTGTTTCACACTGGTCATGAACCAATGTGTGTACTGTAGTGTGTGTGTGTCACACTGATGACGAGCCAGTGTGTGTACTGTAGTGTGTGTGTCACTCTGGTGATGAACCAGTGTGTGAACTGTAGTGTGTGTGTCACACTGGTAATGAACCATTGTGTGTACTGTAGTGTGTGTGTCACAATGGTAATGAACCAGTGTGTGTACTGTAGTGTGTGTGTCACACTGGTGATGGACCAGTGTGTGTACTGTAGTGTGTATGTCACACTGGTAATGAACCATTGTGTGTACTGTAGTGTGTGTGTCACAATGGTAATGAACCAGTGTGTGTACGGTGTGTCACACTTGTGATGAACCAGTGTATGTTCTGTAGTTTGTGTGTGTGTGTGTCACACTGGTCATGAACCAATATGTGTACTGTAGTGTTTGTGTGTCACACTGGTGATGAACCAGTGTGTGTACTGTAGTGTGTGTGTGTCACACTGGTGATGAACCAGTGTGTGTACTGTAGTGTGTATGTCTCACTGGTGATGAACCAGTGTGTGTACTGTAGTGTGTGTGTGTCACACTGGTGATGAACCAGTGTGTGTACTGTAGTGTGTGTGTGTCACACTGGTGATGAACCAGTGTGTGTACTGTAGTGTGTGTGTGTCACACTGGTGATGAACCAGTGTGTGTACTGTAGTGTGTGTGTGTCACACTGGTGATGAACCAGTGTGTGTACTGTAGTGTGTGTGTGTCACACTGGTGATGAACCAGTGTGTGTACTGTAGTGTGTGTGTCACACTGGTGATGAACCAGTGTGTGTACTGTAGTGTGTGTGTGTCACACTGGTGATGAACCAGTGTGTGTACTGTAGTGTGTGTGTCACACTGGTGATGAACCAGTGTGTGTGTACTGTATTGTGTGTGTGTCACACTGGTGATGAACCAATGTGTGTACTGTAGTGTGTGTCACACTGGTGATGAACCAGTGTGTGTACTATAGTGTGTGCGTGTGTGTCACACTGGTGATGAACCAGTGTGTGTACTGTAGTGCGTATGTCACACTGGTAATGAAGCATTGTGTGTACTGTAGTGTGTGTGTGTCACACTGGTGATGAACCAGTGTGTGTACTGTAGTGTGTGTCACAATGGTAATGAACCAGTGTGTGTACTGTACGATGTGTCACACTGGTGATGAACCAGTGTATGTTCTGTAGTGTGTGTGTGTGTGTGTGTGTGTGTGTGTGTGTGTGTGTGTGTGTGTGTCACACTGGAGATGAACCAATGTGTGTACTGCAGTGTTTGTGTGTCACACTGGTGATGAACCAGTGTGTGTACTGTAGTGTGTGTCACGCTTGTGATGAACCAGTGTGTGTATTGTAGGGTGTGACACATTGGTGATGAACCAGTGTGTGTACTGTAGTGTGTGTCACGCTTGTGATGAACCAGTGTGTGTATTGTAGGGTGTGTCACACAGGTGATGAACCATTGTGTGTACTGTAGTGTGTCACACTGGTAATGAACCAGTGTGTGTACTGTAGGGTGTGTCACACAGGTGATGAACCAGTGTGTGTACTGTAGTGTGTGTGTCACACTGGTAATGAACCAGTGTGTGTTCTGTAGGGTGTGTCACACTCGTGATGAACCAGTGTATGTACCGTAGTATGTGTGTGTGTGTCACACTGATGATGAGCCAGTGTACTCACCTAGTTGTGCTCACCTAGTTGAGGTTGCGGGGGTCGAGTCCGAGCTCCTGGCCCTGCCTCTTCACTGATCGGTACTAGGTCACTCTCCCTGAGCCGTGAGCTTTATCATACCTCTGCTTAAAGCTATGTATGGATCCTGCCTCCACTACATCGCTTCCCAAACTATTCCACTTACTGGCTGAAGAAATAATTCCTAACATCCCTGTGATTCATCTGTGTCTTCAACTTCCAACTGTGTCCCCTTGTTACTGTGTCCAATCTCTGGAACATCCTGTCTTTGTCCACCTTGTCAATTCCTCTCAGTATTTTGTATGTCGTTATCATGTCCCCCCTATCTCTCCTGTCCTCCAGTGTCGTCAGGTTGATTTCCCTTAACCTCTCCTCGTAGGACATACCTCTTACCTCTGGGACTAGTCTTGTTGCAAACCTTTGCACTTTCTCTAGTTTCTTGACGTGCTTGGCTAGGTGTGGGTTCCAAACTGGTGCCGCATACTCCAATATGGGCCTAACGTACACGGTGTACAGGGTCCTGAACGATTCCTTATTAAGATGTCCGAATGCTGTTCTGATGTTTGCTTGGCGCCCATATGCTGCAGCAGTTATTTGGTTGATGTGCGCTTCAGGAGATGTGCCTGGTGTTATACACACCCCAAGATCTTTTTCCTTGAGTGAGGTTTGTAGTCTCTGGCCCCCTAGACTGTACTCCGTCTGCGGTCTTCTTTGCCCTTCCCCAATCTTCATGACTTTGCACTTGGTGGGATTGAACTCCAGGAGCCAATTGCTGGACCAGGTCTGCAGCCTGTCCAGGTCCCTTTGTAGTTCTGCCTGGTCTTCGATCGAGTGAATTCTTCTCATCAACTTCACGTCATCTGCAAACAGGGACACCTCAGAGTCTAATCCTTCCGTCATGTTGTTCACAAATACCAGAAACAGCACTGGTCCTAGGACTGACCCCTGTGGGACCCCGCTGGTCACAGGTGCCCACTCTGACACCTCGCCACGTACCATGACTCGCTGCTGTCTTCCTGACAAGTATTCCCTGATCCATTGTAGTGCCTTCCCTGTTATCCCTGCTTGGTCCTCCAGTTTTTGCACCAATCTCTTGTGTGGAACTGTGTCAAACGCCTTCTTGCAGTCCAAGAATATGCAATCCACCCACCCCTCTCTCTCTTGTTTTACTGCTGTCACCATGTCATAGAACTCAAGTAGGTTTGTGACACAGGATTTCCCGTCCCTGAAACCATGTTGGCTGCTGTTGATGAGATCATTCCTTTCTAGGTATTCCACCACTCTTCTCCTGATAATCTTCTCCATGATTTTGCATACTATACATGTCAGTGACACTGGTCTGTAGATTAATGCTTCATGTCTGTCTCCTTTTTTAAAGATTGGGACTACATTTGCTGTCTTCCATGCCTCAGGCAATCTCCCTGTTTCGATAGATGTATTGAATATTGTTGTTAGGGGTACACATAGCGCCTCTGAGTGTGTGTGTGTCACACTGGTGATGAACCAGTGTGTGAACTGTAGTGTGTGTGTCACTCTGGTGATGAACCAGTGTGTGTACTGTAGTGTGTGTGTCACACTGGTGATGAACCAGTGTGTGTACTGTAGTGTGTATGTCACACTGGTAATGAACCATTGTGTGTACTGTATTGTGTGTGTGTCACACTGGTGATGAACCAGTGTGTGTACTGTAGTGTGTGTGTCACACTGGTGATGAACCAGTGTGTGTACTGTAGTGTGTGTGTGTGTCACACTGGTGATAAACCAGTGTGTGTACTGTAGTGTGTCACAATGGTAATGAACCAGTGTGTGTACTGTACGGTGTGTCACACTGGTGATGAACCAGTGTATGTTCTGTAGTGGGTGTGTGTGTGTCACACTGGTCATGAACCAATGTGTGTACTGTAGTGTTTGTGTGTCACACTGGTGATGAACCAGTGTGTGTACTGTAGTGTGTGTCACACTGATGATGAACAAATGTGTGTACTGTAGCGTGTGTCACACTGGTGATGAACCAGTGTATGTAGAGTAGTATGTGTGTGTGTCACACTGGTGATGAACCAATGTGTGTATTGTAGTGTATGTGTTTCACACTGGTGATGAACCAGTGTGTGTACTGTAGGGTGTGTCACACTGGTGATGAACAGTGTGTGTACTGTATCGTGTGTCTCACTGGTGATGAACCAGTGTGTGTACTGTAGGGTGTGTCACACTGGTGATGAACCAGTTTGTGTACTGTAGTGTGTGTGTGTGTGTGTGTGTCACACTGATGATGAACCAGTGTGTGTACTGTAGTGTGTGTGTGTGTGTGTGTGTCACACTGGTGGTGAACCAGTGTGTGTGTGTCACACTGGTGATGAACCAGTGTGTGAACTGTAGTGTGTGTGTCACACTGGTGATGAACCAATGTGTGTACTGTAGTGTGTGTGTCACACAGGTGATGAACCAGTGTGTGTACTGTAGTGTGTGTGTCACACTGGTGATGAACCAGTGTGTGTACTGTAGTGTGTGTCACAATGGTAATGAACTAGTGTATGTTCTGTAGTGCGCGCGTGTGTGTGTGTGTGTGTGTGTGTGTGTGTGTGTGTGTGTGTGTGTGTGTGTGTCACACTGGTGATGAACCAATGTGTGGACTGCAGTGTTTGTGTGTCACACTGGTGATGAACCAGCGTGTGCGTGTCACACTGCTGATGAACCAGTGTGTGTACTGTAGTGTGTGTGTGTCACACTGGTGATGAACCAATGTGTGTACTGTAGTGTGTGTCACACTGGTGATGAACCAGTGTGTGTACTGTAGGGTGTGTCACACTGGTGATGAACCAGTGTGTGTACTGTAGTGTGTGTGTCACACTGGTAATGAACCAGTGTGTGTACTGTAGGGTGTGTCACACTGGTGATGAACCAATGCGTGTACTGTAGTGTATGTGTTTCACACTTGTGGTGATCCAGTGTTTGTACTGTAGGGTGTGTCACACTGGTGATGAACCAGTGTGTGTACTGTACGGTGTGTCTCACTGGTGATGAACCAGTGTGTTTACTGTAGTGTGTGTCACACTGGAGATGAACCAG